>NC_053490.1:396235012-396561887 GCF_905171775.1 Rana temporaria | reverse complement strand
GGCAGTGTACAGGGGTCAGTAATATGTAGGGCAGTGTACAGAGGTCAGTATTATGTAGGGCAACGTACAGGGGTCAGTAGGATGTAGGACAGTGTACAGGGGCCAGTAGGATGTAGGGCAGTATACAGAGGTCAGTAGTAGGTAGGGTAGTGTACAAGGGTCAGTAGTATGTAAGGCAGTGTACAGAGGTCAGTAGGATGTACGGTAGTGTACAAATTTCAGTAGTATGTAGGGCAGTGTACAGAGGTCAGTAGTATGTAAGACAGTGTACTGGGGTCAGTAGTATGTAGGGCAGAGGACAGGTCAGGGGGGTATGGTACTGGGGGGGTCAGGAGGGCATGGTATTTGGGGGTCAGGAGGGCACAGTGCAGGGAGGTCAGAAGGGCACAGTGCAGGGAGGTCAAGAGGGTACAGTACTAAGGGGCCAGGAGGGCATGGTATTGGAGGGGGTCAGGAGGGCACGGTACAGGGAAGTCAGGAGGGTGCAATTAATGATAATAAAAATGGTACGCTATTTCAAGGAACTATGCAGCAAAAAAAGACAAAAATGCAGTAATGCTGCATAGCTCTTTGAATTAGCGCACCATTTTTATTATAATTATTTGTTTTACAGTGTTGAGGTCACTTGCTAAAGGTTGCAGCTCTTTCGTGTGTATTTTTAGGGTGATATATTTTTCTTTGGTATTTATTTTGTATATCAGTTTTGGTTGGTTGTGAGGTCCATAGCAGGGCACAAGTACTTCATATTTAATTTTTAGGAGGGTACAATACTTAAGGGCCAGAAGGGCATGGTATTGGGGGGTCAAGAGGGCACAGTACAGGGAGGTTGCAAGGGTATAGTACTAAGGGGCCAGCAGGGTATGGTATTCAGGGTCAGGAGGACAGTACAGGGGGTTAGGAGGGTATGGTATTGGGGAGCTAGTAGGGCATGGTACTGGGGGTTCAGGAGGGCAGAATACAGGGGAAGTCAGAAGGGCATAATGCCGGGAAGTCAGGAGGGTACAGTACTAAGGATCCAAGAGGGCACAGTGCAGGGAGGTAAGGATGGTATGGTGCAGGGAGGTCAAGAGGGTTAAGAGAATATAGAATTGGGGGGGTCAGGAGGACAGTAAAGGGTGTTAGGAGGGTACAGTATTGGGGGTCAGGAGGGCAATGATGCAGGGAGCTCAGGAGGGTACGGTACTAAGGGGTCAGGAGGACATGGTATTGGGGTGCTAGGAGGGCACAGTACTGGGGGCTCAAGAGGGTAGGGTACAGGGAGGTCAAGAGGGCCCTCCTCTCACATATTACCTTCAAGTTCCTTGTTCCTTTTTTCAACCTGACTATGGCCCATATTCTCTCTAAATATCCGCCTGCTGCGCTTAAGGCACTTACACTCCGCTGTCCCAACTTACTGGAGCAGGTGTTGTATTCCTCAAACACTTGCTCCATAAGTTGGGACAGCGGAGTGTAAGTGTCCCGGCGTAGCCTGGCGGATCTCCAAGGGGGCGGCTTCTATTCAAATGAAGCGCGCCCCCGATGCGAAAGAACTGGGCATGCGCCGGGCTTCAAAAAGCCCAGTGCGCATGCTCCAGTTCTCGGCGGAAAACGTCAATGACGCCGACGTGTGCGTCATTGACATAAAGTCGTATTCAAGAACGACTTACGGAAATGACGTACCCGACGAAAAAACACGACGCGGACCCGACGCCATCCGTAACATGGCCTACGCGAGACTTGCGGAAACTTACCCCTCATATAGCAGGAGTAAGTTTCCGCTTACGCAAACGACGTTAGCGACGGTTACGCGTCGCAAACTCGTTCGGGAATCGGCGTAGAAGGATCATTTGCATACGCAAATGACTCCTTCACGTAAATGCCATCTAGCGGCGGCCGGCGTCATTGCATTTAAGATCCGCCAGTGTAAGTGACTTACAGATGGCGGATCTTAAGTGTATCTATGCAAAAATGATTCTAAGAATCAGGAGCATAGATACACTGGCCAAAAAAGGGAGTTACGATGGAGTATCCTGAGTTACTCCATCGTAACTTTACTCAGAATATGGGCCTATGTAACTATGTTACTATGTAACTATGAAGGCTCGGAGGGGAATTATCATTTGACTATTTGACACAGAACTTTAACAATAAAAAAATGTCAATACTTTTAAATTTTTCTTTTTTTTTGTCACATTTAACAGAAAATGTTTCTTTTGGTTGTACATTATATATCATTTTTAATTACTATTTTTGGATGATCTTTTAGCCTACTTTAATGATAATGAGATAAATCTGCGGTTTACAGGACTGATGAGAAGTGAATCTTCTTTCTTAGGTGTCTCCCTCTCAAATAGAAACAGTAAGAGCACATTCACACAGGTCCGACTTTGGATCCGACTTCAAGTCACCCCTAGTCGCCTCAAGTCATGCTGCATGAAGAAATCAATGGAAGTGAATGGAGCTGTCCTAATGCACACTACTGCAGACTTCAAAAAAGGTTCCTGTACTACTTCTATCCGACTTCTAGGCGACTTGTACCCATTGATTTCAATGGAAGTCGCCTCCAAGTCAGATCCCTGTTCATAGTGAGGCAACTTTACAGGAAGTCGCCCCAGTGTGAACTGCAAACTCCTCCCTCCCACAGAGCTGGTATTTGGTATGAATCATGAGGGGGAACTCCACACCAAATTTTAAATAAAAAAACAGTATGGGTTCCCCCTCCAAGAGCATACCAGGCCCTTAGATCTGGTATGGATTTCAAGGGGAACCCCTACGTAGAAAAAACAGCATTGGGGTCCCCCCAAAATCCATACCTGACCCTTATCCGAGCACACAGCTCGGCCAGTCAGGAAAGGGGGTGGGGATGAACGAGCGCCCCCCTCCTGAACCGTACCAGGCTGCATGCCCTCAACATATTGGGGACATATGGGGACAAGGGCCTCTTCCCGACAACCCTGGCCATTGGTTGTCGGGGTCTGCGAGTGGGGGCTTATCGGAAACCGGGCGGAAAAGTGTCAAGAAAAAGAACACTAGACAGGTTTTTAAAGTAATTTATTAGGCAGCTCCGGGGGTCTTCTTCCAACTTCGGGGTCTTCTTCCGACTTCGGGGGTCTTCTTCCGACTTCTCCGCTCTCTGGTTCTTTCTGCTTTCTGCCGCTTCCTTGGCTATCTTCTTCTAGCTCTTTTACTAGCGGTGGCCCGGTCTTATGCGTCGTCTTCTTCCCTTTTCTCTTCTTTGATGTTGACACAACGCTTCCTCCCTCTGTAATGCCGGGTGTGTGGTGCGCAACAATTTATTTAGGCATGGGGTGTGGTCACTGGGTGATATCACCCGGTGACCCCGCCCCTTATTTCATCACCACCCGGAGCATGATGGGACTGTGTAATCATAAGAGGCCTATATAAATCATTGCGCACCCGGCATTACAATGGGAGAGATCGTCGAGTCAACATCGAAGAAGAAAAGAGGGAAGAAGACAAGGCAGAAGACCGGGCCACCGCTAGTAAAAGAGCTGGAAGAAGATAGCGGAGTAGTCCGGCAGAAGGCAGAAAGAACCGGAGAGCGGGAGAATAGAGCTGAGAAGTCAGAAGAAAACCCCCGAAGTCGGCAGAAGACTGAGCCACAACTTGTAAAAGAGCTGGAAGAAGATAGCAGAGGAGCCCGGCAGAAGGCAGAAAAAAACAGAGAGCAGAGAAGTCGGAAGAAGACCCCCGAAGTCGGATGAAGACCCCTGAAGTTGGAAGAAGACCCCTGGAGCTGCCCAATAAATTACTTTAAAAACCTGTCTAGTGTTTTTTTTGTACACTTTTTCCCCCCAGGTGAATGGGCAGGGGTACGATCTACCCCATACTCATTCACATAGGGTGGGGGGCCACGATCTGGGGGCCCCCTTATTAAAGGGGCTCTCAGATTCTGATAAGCCCCCGGCTCGCAGACCCCCGACAACCAACGGACAGGGTTGTTGGGAAGAGGCCCTTGTCCCCATCAACATGGGGAAAAGGTGCTTTGGGGTGGGGGGGCCGCAGGGGGCAAGCGGGCCTGGTACTGTTCAGGAGGGGGGGCTCGCTCATCCCTACCCCCTTTGCTGACTGGTCGGGCTGCGTGCTCGGATAAGGGTCTGGTATGGATTTTGGGGGGCCTCCATGCCGTTTTTTCGGCGTAGGGGGTTCCCCTTGAAATCCATACCAGACCTAAGGGCCTTTTATGCTCCTGGAGGGGGAACCCATGTCGGTTTTTATTTAATATTTGGCATGGAGTTCCCCCTCCTGGAGGTGACTTCAAGTCGCATTGTAAATCGCCCCAAGTCGCGCTGTGATTCACGCTCAAGTCGTGTCTAAGTCACCTCGCAAAGTCATGCTAAAAGTCGTGTTGCCCCTGTGTGAACCGGCTCTAAGGTAGTATCCAGCCTATATAGTAAACCCTTGTCAGTGAATAGCTCGGGATGAAACAGAGGAGCCACTCTAAGTGCAATAAATCAAATGGTTTTTAATTACACATGTAAATGAGGTACTCACAAAGGTACAGTCATAACAGGCATGTAATGCTGGATGTCTGTGAAGCGATTTATTGCACTTAGAGTTGCGCCTCTGTTTTATCCCCAGCTATGCCAGAAGACATCTTCTTAGGCCCCATACACACGAGAGGATTTATCCGCGAATACGGTCCAGCGGACCGTTTCCGCAGATAAATCCTCTCAAGGATTTCAGCGGATTTCTCTGCGATGGAGTGTACTCACCATCGCATTGAAATCCGCGCCGAAATCCTCTGGCGATGACGTGTCGCGCCGTCGCCGCGATTATGACGCGGCGACGTGCGCGACGCTGTCATATAAGGAATTCCACGCATGCGTCGAATCATTACGACGCATGCGGGGGATCCCTTCGGACGGATGGATCCGGTGAGTCTATACAGACCAGCGGATCCATCCGTTGGGATGGATTCCAGCAGATAGATTTGTTTAGCATGTCAGCAAATATTCGATCTGCTGGAATCCATCCCAGGGGAGAAATATCCGCGGAAACAGATCCGCTGGAGTGTACACACCATAGGATCTATCCGCTGAAACCCATTTGCTGGGATTTTTCAGCAGATGGATTCTATCGTGTGTATGGGGCCTTACTCTTCAACTGGGCTGCCTTCTAAAGCTTCTATTTAAAAACATTATGGACTTGGTCTAAGTCATTGCTTTTATCATTTTATCATTGTATCATTTCACCATTTGTTTTATTTTTCACCTGGAACAATCGGGTTGGAGGCACACACTGAGTTTGGCACAAGTGCTCACTCTCTCTCTGTATGTGTTACCTTGTCAGGGAATATGCTTCTCCATGCCAATTCTGGAACATTTCATACGAGAATATGAGGAATATGAAGAGAATATGTAGTGAAAATTAGAATTTTGAGAAAGAAATGAGGGAGATGAGTGAAAGGTTTTATTCTCGTGGTTCGAAGGGCAGTAGATGTTGTGGACACAGTTCAGAGGAGTACTCTTTTACAGGACAAAAATATAAAAAAGGGGCTACCATCAGGATTCCGTTTTTTTCTACCCCATATAGCCTTGAGTTTAGGAAAATAAGGAAAATAATGGAACAACACATTTCCATTTTATATGATGATGAGATATATTCTAAAATTTTGGCTAAGGGGTTTAAGACTGTGTCCCCCCAGGCGCCCTCTTTGAGTAATGCCCTGTCACTGAGTGATTTTAGTTCATCTAACACCAAGAGAACATGGCTCAATTTTGTAGGAAATTACAGGTGTGGGGCTAACAACTGTCCATGCTGTCCTCAAATTGTTAAAGGAGATCATCTTCAGTCCAACATTATTGGTAGGACTTATGGTATCAAAACTTTTCTAAACTGTAACACCAGATATATTATCTATTTGATTATATGCAAAGCATGTTGGGTCCAGTATGTTGGGCATACTAAAAGAAGAGTAATGCCCTGTACACACGATCAGTTCGTCCGATGAAAACGGTCCGATGGACCTTTTTTATCGGAAGAAACCGATCGTGTGTGGGCCCCATAGTTTTTTTCCCCATGGGTGTGTTTTACGTCACCGTGTTGGACACGATCAGATTTTTAATTGATGATGTGTGGGCAAGACTGATGAAAGTCAGCTTCATAGAATATCTGATGAAAACATCCATCGGTCTGTTTTCATCGGATGAACATGATCATGCTTATGATACAAAAAAAAACACACCACTAATGTTGCAAAACATTTGAATGAGTTTCATGGTGGAGATACGTCTTTAATACAGATACAGGGCATAGAGAAATTTTTGACACCAAGGATAAGAGGAGACCATTTTGGAATTCTGTGTAGATGTGAAGTATTTTGGATAGTTACTCAGACCAGAATTCCTAATGATTTGAACTTTGAGTGGGATTTGATGCACTTCTACAGTTAAAGGGTATGTTTTGTTAATTTCAGGTGGGAGTGCTTTTAATTAAATCTTCAATTTTTTTAGTTTTTTTCTTTCTTTTTTGGTTTGACTAGCAAACAGTAGCCATGTTTAGTAATGATTTAAACATATATTTAAAGGGACAGCCATTTAACCTGGCTGTCCCTGAAGTTGGGATAGCAGAGACTCTAGGTTAAAGAATTTGTGCTCCGTAATAAGGAGAAGTTTTCAGACCTGCCAGGTTGGGTCTCCGGAGTTGAACATGACATTATCACCACACCAGGGGATAAGGTCAAGTTGAAGCCTTATAGCATTCCAGAAGCCCGGCGAGAGGCAATTCGCCAGGAAGTAAAACAAATGCTTGAGCTGGGGGTGATAGAAGAGTCAAATAGTGATTGGTCAAGTCCCATTGTCTTAGTGCCCAAACCAGATGGAAGTTGGCGGTTTTGTAATGACTTTCGCCGCCTGAATAAAATCACTAAGTTTGACACCTATCCTATGCCCTGCATAGATGAACTGATTGATCGCCTAGGCACTGCCCGGTACATGACAACGTTAGACCTGACCAAGAGTTATTGGTAAATTCCTCTCTCGGAGTCGGCCAGCGAAAAAACAGCATTTGTAACTCCAGACGGATCTTTCCAATATCGGAGGATGCCTTTTGGGTTACAGAATGCTCCCGACACATTTCAACGCACTATGGATAAGACCCTTCGGCCTCATCGAGCCTATGCTGCTGCATACCTCGAAGTCGTTGTCATCCACAGTGAGTATTGGGAATCACACTTGTCAAAAGTTCAGGCTGTGTTGGATTCTATGTGGAAAGCCGGGTTTACAGCCAATCCAAAAAAATGTACCCTTGGGCTAGAAGAGGTCGAAGTATCTGGGGTATACCATTGGAAGAGGTCTAATCAAGCCCCAAATAAATAAAGTTGAGGCTATTCAGGATTGGCCACGTCCCACCAACAAGAAACAGGTTTGTGCATTTTTGGGGATCGCGGGCTACTATCGCTGCTTTATCCCCCATTTTGCCTCACAGGCTGTTCCCCTGACCAATTTGAGCAAAGGGAGGGAGTCTGTAATGACCAAATGAACTCCCGAAGCAGAAACAGCTTTTCAGGCTTTAAAACAGGCTTTATGTAGTCAGCCAGTTTTAAATTCGCCTGATTTTTCTCGGGACTTCGTGGTTCAGACAGATGCGTCAAATGTGGGCTTAGGAGCTGTACTGTCTCAGATTATCAAGGGGGAGGAACACCCTGTTATGTACCTCGGCCGAAAGTTGAAGGCCCATGAAGAGAATTATGCCACCATTGAGAAAGAATGTTTGGCGGTGAAATGGGCTTTGGATTCTCTCTGGTACTACCTCGTGGGTAGACAGTTTGAACTGGTGACGGATCATGCCCCATTGAAGTGGATGGAACAGAACAAAGAGACCAATAGGAGAATAAATAGGTGGTTCCTGGCCCTCCAGGAATTTAGTTTTGTGGTAACGCATCGCCCCGGTGCTAAAATGGGGAATGCAGATGGGTTGTCCCGAGTGCATGCCTGCCTGGCAACCTGTGTCGCAACCCTAGGGTTGAAACAAGAGTGGGGGTATGTGACAGGAAGTCAGGTAAATCTGTGGATGTTGTCACAGACGGGACATACATTTCTGCCTTGTTTAGACAATACACCAATTGTTATAAGGCGTCGGCTGCGAAAGTAGCCAGAAAAGGCTAAAGGCCGTTGAAAAACTTCAGCTGTTCAGAATGAGGCAATTAAGGCCTCTATAAGTAGTCCAGAGGATCACCACTGAATTGCTGCATCATCCTGAGGCTTTGTGAGTAAGGAGAGCAGCATACTGAAAGTCTTCTGAGAAGGTGAGGAGAGGATTGATTTTTCTGTGTGATAAAAATCAAAAGACTATTGTTTTTCTGCTGTATGACCAGCAGTGTCTGCCCAGCACTAGGCTGTGCCAGACCCCATAGATAGGTCCCTGTGTGGTGAAGATAGATGCCCCAAGTGGCCAGGGGCCAGGGTTTATTTTATGTTTGATTTTGTTTATGCTGTTTGGATGCTTGCACTTGTTTCCAGCAAGATGGAAGAATAAACCAAAATCTTTGTTTTCAACCGTCTTCGACTGCCTGTCTGTATAAATTCAGTGTGTAGTGAACCCATCCAAGGGCTCACACACCCCGCTACCGAGCTAACCCCTTACAATTGTCATATTATGATGTAAGTTTATTACTGTGCCATGAGCCCCTTCTTTGTGCAGTGGTCCATTTGAAATGTGTTATATGATTGGGATGATTGCATGTCCTTTCTGTACATTTTTGGGGCTTAAGATAATGATTGCAGTTAATAAATTAATTATGCACATCTGTTTTTTGGTTTGATGATGCTTTTTATATAGTATGTGTAGACTGCATTCCTTTGTTTTATTGATAAAGCACAAACTCTCATGTGAAACGTGTCTACCTATTTTTGTCCCTTCCCTGCCTATCAGCACCGGTTGTTTTAATAAATTTGTAAAGTAATAAAGCCGTTTTTTTGCATGGTATGAGTGTGCAGCAATCCAATCATTTATCTACTATGGCCCAGATTCACAAAGCACTTACGCCGACGTATAACAAGTTACGCCGACGTAAGTGCAAATGTGAGCTGTCGTATCTGTGCGCCAGACCCACAAACTAATATGCACCTAAAAACAGGCTTCACCCCGCCGACGTAACTTGCCTACACCGGCGTAGGGTGGGCGCACATTTAGGCTGGACGCATGGTGGCGCTTCCATTGATCAGCCATTCAAATATGCAAATGAGGGAAATACGGCGATTCACGAACGTGCGTGTGCCCGACGCATGCTACGCGAGATGCACGTAAGTTGTATGTCCGGCGTAAAGTTATGCCCCATAAAGGAGGTGCAACCCGGCAACAGACATGCACAGGTCTGCACCAGGGAACACAAGCCGACGTATTTTGCTCTGGACGTGTGTCTGGCTGGGCGTACGTTATGTTCACGGTGTATGCAGTGATCCGGCGTAGCTTACGCAGTTGTGCTGGCGTGGTTGTGAGCAGGCGCATGGGGGGTGCTGTCATCACGGAGCATGCGCAGTTCGTAATACGTACCTGTCTGGCGCTCGGCCCATCATTTGCAAGGGTTCACGCCCACTTCCACCTACGCCGATGTACGCCTTCAAAACCCATGCCACACTGGCACACCGTTGGGAGCACTGGCTTGCTGAATGCAGTGCTTGTGTCATGAATATGCATCAAGCCTGTCTGCCTACCTGATCTCCATGTGTTCATTAGAGGCAGATCCTGCTCTGGTTCCCCTTTTTATCACTTCCTCTTCCTGTATGGCTCCACCCTAGTCCATCCCAGGAAGCCTATATTAACCGTTGCTCTACAGGTCTGCAGTGCTGTTCAACAGTGTTCCTATGCTTACTTCCTGTCTGCAGTGTATTGCTAGTTCCTGGTTGCAGAGTGCTACGATCATCTTCCGTGTACCGTTTTGGCTTGTCCCCGACTTCCCTGTCTGCCTGTGCCCCTGACTATTTGCATGTTCCACGGTTATCCTTGTCTGCCTGTTGCCCTGACCTCGGCCTGTCCATCACCACTGTTTGTCCTGCTGGCTGCCTCCCCCTTCTCCCTGCGGAGTGTGACTTGAGGAATCCCGGGAACGCGACCTGGACCCAGTTGCGGCCAAGACCATCCCTACCACCAAGGGCTCTGGTGAATACAAAACTGGGTCTTAGACTCCGCGCCCTGGGTGACCTTAGGTTCACGCTTCGTCTCTGCTAGCAGCAGTCGGCCATAGGATTCACCACCCTGTGGTGCATCCCTGACCCCTACGGGGTGCACTTGTCACCTGGCCACAGGTGACCTGACAGTTTGAACAGCCATGAATCCGGCCGACATGCCGCTCCCCGCAGATGATCCATTACAGTGCATTGTTCGCAGACTCGAGACGCATGAAGCTAATCAGGATCAGGTGATGCGTTTCCTTCAGGATCTGGCTTCCCGCTTTGATCAGCTTCAGACCTCGCTGGGAACCCCGAATCCGCAACCCCAAGTACAACCAGCAGCTGCACCTGTTGCACCAGTCGCAGAGTCGCATTCACTGAAGTTATCACCTCCAATCCGTTTTTCTGGAGACTCCAAAGCCTGCAGGGGATTCCTTAGCCAATGCACTATTCATTTTGAGCTCCTGCCCCAGTACTTCTTGTCTGATCGGGCCAAGATAGCCTATATCATTTCTCTCCTCTCCGGGGAAGCCTTAGCCTGGGCTGCCCCTCTGTGGGAATTGAATGATCCAGTGGTTTCTAGCCTGCCTGTTTTCTTGAAACTTTTTCGGAATATCTTTGAAGAACCGGCTCGTGTCTCTTCAGCAGCCAGCGCCCTTTTACGTCTCCGCCAAGAATCCCGTTCAGTGGGACAATATTCTCTGCAGTTCCGTATCCACTCAGCTGAACTGAGCTGGAACAATGAGGCCTTAGTCGCAACCTTTTTGCATGGCCTATCTGATAGAGTGAAGGATGAACTAGCAGGAAGAACCATCCCCACTGATCTGGACGGAGTGGTCTCCTTGTGTAATCAGATCGATATTCGCTTTCAGGAAAGGACCCTAGAAAAGCGACGCCAACATTCCTTGGCCCTTAGTCAGCCTGAGCTCCCCTCTCTTCGACCCGTGGAGCATCCCTTGCCAACTGAGGAACCCATGCAGCTGGGTCGGACCAGGCTATCCCCTGAGGAACGTGCCAGGCGCAGAACTCTAGGCCTGTGTCTATACTGTGGGGGCAAAAGTCATTTTCGTGACACTTGCCCTCTTCGCCCCGAGAAACGCTCGGGTTCAATACATCTGGAAGGTGGAGTATTGGATCCAGAAATATCTCCTTCACCTTCTCGTCTTTTTCTTCCTGTGTCCCTTCATTTTGGTGCTTCTTCTCATTCGGTCTCGGCATATCTGGATTCCGGAGCCGCTGGCAATTTCATAGACTGGGAAATCGCATCGTCCATGAGACTTACCCTTTTGCCCCTCACCACACCATTGGTGGTCTCGGCGTTTGATGGCACTGTTCTCCCGGGGGGTCCTATTCGCTTCCAGACGGTCCCTGTTAAGATGTCAGTAGGCACACTTCACCAGGAGTGGATATCCTTCCTTGTTCTACCTAAGACCTCAGCTCCTATCGTTTTGGGTCTTCCTTGGTTAAGACTCCATTCTCCTCACATTGACTGGACTGCCGGACAGATCCTGGCTTGGGGTCCCTCCTGTTCCACGTCTTGCCTACCCAAGGTTGCCCCAAAAGAGAAACTTCCTGTTGCCATCATTCCAGAATCTTTTGCTTGTCCCACCACATGTAGTGATGTCCGGAATGTGTCCTGCAATAGTCAGGCTGATGCACTTTCTAGCCAATGTAGCACTCTGGATGAGGAGCCCGTCTGTGAACCTGAGCCGATCATTCACTCCAGTTTACCGTTGACTGTCCCTAAAACGCACAGCCAGGCTAACTTGTCTGCGAGTTCTGCAGTCACTACGCCTTGTGATGCGATTCGGGTAATCGCTACACCTGAATATGCTATTCAATCGGCCTCTGCATCAGCTATGCCAGGTCAGCCCATGCCCAGTGAGCCTCCTACCTTTTCTTGTTCAGGCCCTCCTGCAACCTGTCTAAGGGGCTCAATCCATCCTTTGGATAGATTGCCATCGTCGGCCAAATGGGGTTTTCTACCTTGTTTTCAGGGCTCTCTGCATTCTGCTGGTTTCCCTGCTATCCAGCTTGACTCCTGTGCCCTGTCACCTTCTAACCAACCTGACTTCAGGGTTCCTCTGACCTCTGCCCAGTCTGATGGTCCTGTGCTTAATCCCCAGTTCATCTTTAAGGGTCTGCTTGATCCTCCTCGGATTCCTGTTGACCCTCTCATGCCCTTACTTATTCCTAAAAGGCCTTTGGTCCTCAATAAATCCTCTCCTCCTGTCCCTACTTCGGTTCTGGTCAATGAGGATACTCAAGTTCTGGATTCTCGTCTCCGCAGAGGCGTTCTTCAGTACCTTGTGCTTTGGAGAGGATTTGGTCCTGAGGAGGCGTCTTGGATTTCTGCATCTGAGATCTTTGCGCCCCATTTGTCGAAGAGGTTTCTTCTGGGATTCCCCTTTAGCCCTGGCTCCAGGCTGGGGAGGGGGAGGGGCCTTAAGAGGGAGGGTACTGTCATGAATATGCATCAAGCCTGTCTGCCTACCTGATCTCCATGTGTTCATTAGAGGCAGATCCTGCTCTGGTTCCCCTTTTTATCACTTCCTCTTCCTGTATGGCTCCACCCTAGTCCATCCCAGGAAGCCTATATTAACCGTTGCTCTACAGGTCTGCAGTGCTGTTCAACAGTGTTCCTATGCTTACTTCCTGTCTGCAGTGTATTGCTAGTTCCTGGTTGCAGAGTGCTACGATCATCTTCCGTGTACCGTTTTGGCTTGTCCCCGACTTCCCTGTCTGCCTGTGCCCCTGACTATTTGCATGTTCCACGGTTATCCTTGTCTGCCTGTTGCCCTGACCTCGGCCTGTCCATCACCACTGTTTGTCCTGCTGGCTGCCTCCCCCTTCTCCCTGCGGAGTGTGACTTGAGGAATCCCGGGAACGCGACCTGGACCCAGTTGCGGCCAAGACCATCCCTACCACCAAGGGCTCTGGTGAATACAAAACTGGGTCTTAGACTCCGCGCCCTGGGTGACCTTAGGTTCACGCTTCGTCTCTGCTAGCAGCAGTCGGCCATAGGATTCACCACCCTGTGGTGCATCCCTGACCCCTACGGTATGCACTTGTCACCTGGCCACAGGTGACCTGACAGCTTGCCTCTCTGCGCTGCGTTGGCGTAGCGTACATTGTTTGCCCTACGGCGGCGTAATGTGTGCCCTGCTCTCTGTGAATCTGGGCCTATGTGTCTGCAGCAGGGCATGCACCTCATCCTGAGTGTCATAGCCGGGAGATATCATCTGTGAGCAGCGGGTTTTCACTACAAACATAATGACCCGACACCAGTTCCCCATCTATGCACACACAGTATTCTTTGCCACATCATCAGGCGGATCGGATGCAAGAAAGTGAAAAAGACAGCCAGCTCCCAACCAGGATGGTGGTGCAGGAGTTTGCATTAGCAAAGCAGCAGGTAAAAAAAAGGATAATGCTGGACTTGCTGGAATTGTAAATATGTTTATTCAGGAAAAAGTACAAGCACAAGTAATATAACGTTTTTTTTTTGTGGGAGAGGACAAGATCCATTTTGACAAGCAAATACGGCATGGCTCTCTTTACATAATAACAAATGTCATTATAAAATACACCTAAAGATGTGATTTTTAAAACATTAACACATGTATAAAATTACTAGGATTATGCTTATCACTTTTACACATGGTACAACATTTTTAAAGACTGGTTGTAACATGATCTGATTCTGTACCAACTGTACTGCTTGAAGCAACGACATAAAATGCTTGCTGGAACATAACTAGCCATTTTAAAGTTTTTTTGTTGATAGCTTCTCGAATTCATCTTTTTGGGTCAAGCCGTTAATGCTGCCAACAAGTTCAAGCTTCACTTCCTCTGACCGGGGCACAAATGGCATTTTCTGTAATCACTAATTATAAACTCATTTATGCCCTTTGCTGCTTTCATCAAAGGGCAACTCAGTGTAGTCACAGTCAACTTCAGCCTACCAACAATCTCACAGATGTGCACTGTGATTACCCAGGCAGCGCTATGATTCATATTCAGACAAATTAATAACATGCTCATAATCGAGGCCGCTAAAATAATCTTCTACAATCACCTGAGGTCACCTGTTTACAGAGCATTACAGCTCTGCAGTGTTGTGGGAAGCTTTGTTTCTAGTACTATGCATTCAAAATTGTACATAAAGTAATAAAAAAATATGCAAGTGCAGCTTATTGCAGACAGGTACTCCAAACAAGTGTAAAAATGATATGTATAACTATGTAGAGCAAAATTTCCAAAATATTCAGTATATCTATTTATACTGCATGGCACAACATCTAATTGGATGCTGGTGAAGCGTAGCCTTAACGTATTTCATTGACAGCAGAAGTGTCAATCTGCAGAATGTTTATACTCAGCAAAGAAAGAACGACAGGCTACCCATCTTCTGCCATATATGGAGAATTACAGAACCTTTACTAACAAATTCATTTAGGTAATACTGCATCATGAAACATGATTATCTACTAAACGGGTCAGGTAAAAAAGTCATGTGGTTGTAACTTACCTTGGGGGCTCTACTAAATTGTGTGAAACTTGGATGAAAATAAAGCATGCATTAACTGTCTAACCTGGATTCCCCAACAGCCGACCTTCACTCAAAATGAAAGCATTCTAATTATCCCCCTCTCTGTTACATATTTGCAACTTTTTTTTTTTTGGACAAGTAAAAACTTGTCTGCAATTATTCGCTCCAACT
Source organism: Rana temporaria (assembly GCF_905171775.1). Lineage (NCBI taxonomy): Eukaryota > Metazoa > Chordata > Amphibia > Anura > Ranidae > Rana > Rana temporaria. The sequence goes on along the minus strand of NC_053490.1, from coordinate 396,547,052 downwards.
CCTTCATTCCTTGCCTAATCAGCTGTCCATACATTATACAATTTTCGTATTCAATTTTCTTTAGTACTCATAAAAATAATAATATTAAAATATAATATACCGTGTTTATCGGCATATAACACGCACCAGCGTATGACACGCACCCTAATTTTAAGAGGGAAGTTTCAGGAAAAAAACTTTCAACAGCCCCTTTTATATTCCAAAGCCCCCCTGCACATTACACAGACCAAAGCCCCCCCGCAAATTACACAGATCCCAGCACATTACACAGATCCCAGCACATCACACAGATCCCAGCACATCACACAGATCTCAGCACATCACACAGATCTCAGCACATTACACAGATTTCAGCACATTACTTAGCCCCCCTATACACTACACAGCTTTTTCCCCCTGCACAGTACACAGCTCCTTTACATTACACAGTCCCATTGAACTCCCAGGAGATCCTCCAGTCTCCTGGGACAGCACTGCCAGCGTACTGTAAAGTAAAATAAAAAGCACTGCCTTTGCGTGGCTTGAAGCGGCACACCTGAATGGCAGAATCTTTTTTAGGTTAACTTTTTTAGGGGAACTCCGCCCCAAATAAAAAAAAACGGCCCTTAGGTTTGGTATGGATTGTAGAAGGGAACTTCTACGCCGAAAAAACGGCATGGGGGTTCCCCCAAAATCCATACCAAACCTTTATCCGAGCACGCCGCCTGGCCGGACAGGAATGGGGGCGGGGACGAGCGAGCGCCCCTGTAACGGAAGGGCCCGTGGGACCCAGAAGCTCCCCGATGCCTCTTATGTGTAGATCACCCTGTGTCTCTAATAGGGGCACAGGGTGAATGAGAACCCCACTATGGTCTGGGCTAGTCAGATTTAATTGTATATATTATATATATATATTGTGTGTTGGCTGTAGTGTACTATAAAGCTTGCTGTGGTAATTAAGTCTGCTACTGTGATGTAAATGAATCTAGGATGGTCTAAGGATCTGTCATTGTGTTGTGCTAATTGACCCTGTATTGTGTGAAGGTTTGAGACATCAGCTGTAATTAATTAGCTCATGTAAATTAGGTCAGAATGTCTACTAAAAGATGTGTATTGAGGGGGGCTCCTTGTGTAATGTTGTGGGTGGAGTTGGGTCATTGTTCATTTTGGTTACTAACTGTATATAAGAGCCTGATATTCTCAATAAAGTGGCTATTCGTGTGAAACCTCAAACAGAGCTGTGTGTCTCGTTATTGGGGTTCGTTTGCCTGACTGTGGAGTGTCGATAGCTGTCTTGGGTTCGGGAATGGAATATCTTAAACGGCTTTAACCCCTGTCCCATTTGGGGTTCCGTTACAATTGGTGGCAAGTAGTGAGATGATTCCACAGCCTTAAAGGACAGCTACAAGAGGACACAGGACAATGGAGGCTCAGTATGAACGGCTAAAGCTCTCTTCCCTCAAGGACTTACTCGAGAACTGGGGCCGACCGGCCAACAACTGTAAGAAAAGGGACATTTTCACAGAACTCGTTGAAATGGATAGAGCTGAAAGACCCAACATAACGGAAAGGCCCAGCGTAACAGACAGGACACCCGAGGAGGCAAGTTTTGATCAGGCTATTAAACTAAGACTGGCACAGTATGGTCCTAACTCTGCAGCAGAAATCATAGACCTAGTTATAGCTGCTGTGGATGCAACTTGGCTACATCAAAGAGGTGCTGCAGCAGCAGAAGTCACAGCAGCACCAACTCAAGGGAGAGGAGAGGTACAGATACCAGTCGCCATGGAAGAGAAATTCAGAAGGAGGTTACAAGAGATGCGAATACAGCATAGAGGACCAGTATCAGAGGAGGCCCTGCTGGGATGGTCTGATTCGATTTGCTGCGAACTCTGGAAGAAAGCGATAGCCTTCGAGCAGCAACACCAGGGAAAGCTATGTAAGTTACTGGCCGCAGTCTGATGTACAGACAGACATTCTAAAGGTCATGTGTCTGAGACATCAGCTGTAGTTAATTAGCTCATGTAAATTAGGTCAGAATGTCTACTAAAAGATGTGTATTGAGGGGGCTCCTTGTGTAATGTTGTGGTTGGAGTTGGGTCATTGTTCATTTTGGTTACTAACTGTATATAAGAGCCTGATTTTCTCAATAAAGTGGCTATTTGTGTGGAACCTCAAACAGAGCTGTGTGTCTCGTTATTGGGGTTTGTTTGCCTGACTGTGGAGTGTCGATAGCTGTCTTGGGTTCGGAAATGGAATATCTTAAACGGCTTTAACCCCTGTCCTACTTGGGGTTCCGTTACAAGCTTAAGATACAAACACCTTATATTCAGCCCCTCCTCCCTTCTTTTCCTCACTTTCATAAAAAACATTGTCTCTCATGGATCCGGGAGGTTCGCAGTGCTGGCCTACTTAACCAGGGTGTTCATCAGAGTGTATAATTCCTTTTAATATCGAGCTCTATCACTTCCCTATTCTTTTCACCTTCCTATACTCCAGGCTTTATGCTGTGGAAAACAGTGACATATCATTATGTTCTCTACTTCGGAGACTTCTGCAATAAGTGGTCTCTCTGTGATGTTTTGGCTATCTTTACTGCAATTCTCAGCGTTTGCTTGGAATAACCTTGCTGATGGAAACTTTCATACATGTGTATTGCTTCGTTCTCAAAATCCCTCTCCTTGCAGCAAATTCTGCAAAGTCTAATGCCGCGTACACGTGAACCGAATTTCTGATGAAAAAAGTCAGATGGACTTTTTTCATCTGAAATTCCGATCGTGTGTGGGCCCTATCGGATAGGAAATTCCTATCGTCTGTGTGCAAATCCGACGGAGAAAAAAACCCACGCATGCTCAGAATCAAGTCGACGTATGCTTGGAAGCATTGATCTTAATTTTTCTTGGCTCGTCGTAGTGTTTTACGTCACCGCGTTTTGGACGGTCAGAATTTGGTCTGACAGTGTGTATGTAAGACAGCTTGAACGGAATTCCAACGAAAAATTCCATCGGAAATTCCGAACGTGTTTACGGGGCAAAAGGAATTGACCTATTGGTATTCCTTATGATGTGACTGAGGTGCACAGAATTGGCACATAAAACTGTATTGCCTGAAATAGGTTTCCTGTAAAGTCCAGTCATAATCCATCCCTCTCCACCCCAAAGTAAAACATCAAGAAAGGAGATTGAATCATTAATCATTTCCCCAGTAAATTTCAGATTCAAATGGTTCTTATTCAAATAAGCTAGAAAGTTTTCAAAATTGCCAAGTATTGCAGCAAATGCATTAAGGTAAAATACCTTAAGGATTTAGAACCACTTTAAGCCGCAAGTTTCAAATATTTTTTTATTATGCTATGTGAATGAGGACCTAACTACAAAAAACAACAAAGAACAGGCTTATTGCAATGATAGGGAATAAAACCAACTCACCCATTTTTGTGTGGTCTCGGTAACCAAAAACCTACTAAGGCAAGAAAAAGGTGTCACGAGTTATTTTAATCATCAAATGTTTTTAACAAAAATATAATACATTTATTTAAAGTGGTTGTAAACCCCAGACATGAAATATGAACAAAGCATATCCTGCTATAGTGTGTACTTGCATCAATTAAGAGCACTATGTGTATTTTCTGCCTGCTGCTTCGTTCCTCTGCTATCAGCATGAGTCACTTCTGACATGTTTTCCTGACACCAAGAGAAAAAAGGTGACAGGGGAGGGAGCTTGAGCTGATTGACAGCCTTGGCTCTGTACATGTGTGCTGTGTAAAGGGGAGTGGTGGTGTCCCTTCCCTTCCCTCCATTCAGCAATCAGAACTCAGAGCTGTAATTTCAGCTCCCCACCCCCTTTTGGATTGCAGTTATTTCTGCTATGAAGCTATGTTTTTTTTTTTAAATGCTAGTGCAGTTTTCTTGTATTAAACACACATTTCTTTCCTTTTCCTGAGTGTCTGCCAGCTGTTTAATTCAGAAATGTGTATTTACTGTATGTCCTACTTTTCCATCTGGCATATTAGTTCATCAATAGGTAGTTATTGAGTCTTGCCTTGAGTCAAATGATGTGCTCTGACTGTCTATCAGCAGCTTAGGCTCTCTCTCTCTATATATATATATACATATATAAAGTGTATATATATTGTTGTGTATACAGTATATTGCTTAATACAATCTTAAAGCAGTACACTCAGCAGGTCAATACATTATAACCATGTGCATTACTTAAAATAACAGTACAGACAACCCATTTTGCTAAATGCAATTTTACAGAAGTTTTTTTTTTAACCTTAGCGTAATTTAAGGATTACTTCTATAGCCCTTGCTGTAGACAGAAAATAAAGATTTTGCCTGTGGCCATCAATCAAATTCATTTTAGAATAAATGCTACAAAAATTAGAAAAAATAAATAAAAACTTAGGGCAAAACTTTTGTCTAGCTTTTATACATTTTATTAGCAGCAATAGTTTTCAGAGCTGATATTTCAGCAAAAAAAAATCCAAGACTTTTACATCAAACACAAAATACTTATGTGAGAATATGAGAATCAGGTTAGACTACTGAATACTGTCAATCATACAGGATAGAAATCATTGTTGCATAATTGCAAGAATAATAGAATAGCCACAACGAAACCTCTAAATAACATAAAGAGCTGTCACAGGAACAGGTATCACCACTGAAAATTTTTCCCTTACCTCTTGTTCAAGGAATCAACTGAATTTGTTTTAGATTTTTTGGCAGATTGATTAATCTAATGCCCCGTACACACGCTCTGGATTTCTGACGGGAAAAAAGAGAGCTGGTTCTCTTTTGTTTGCCGGCGGGTGAGGGAGCATACCCAGGCCGGGATTACCCGCCAAAAGCTCTCATAAATAGAAATGCACTCACTCAGAGTATGATAAAAGCAGGCACATCATAGTAATGTCCAGTGGGCAGCAGGATGGACAGCATTTCTTCTCTAATTCCATAATTCTTAATTGTAATCTCTCATTTTCCTCTGATAATTCATCACAACGTTTAGATTTTTCAAGCAAAGCTCCCCCAATGGTAACTGTATGCAATTTTAAATTTACAGTCTCAGTGTCTGATTGGTTTTGTAACCTCTGACAAACTTTATGGCCATTATCAACTGCACTCTGTAACTGCGAAATTTCCTCAACTTTATCATTCAAAGAAATTTCCATTGTTAAACAACAAGATAACAAGCCCTGCACAATACAACCTTTTCTTTTACTTTCTGAAATTTTGCTATAAAAAACACTTTTCTTTAAAAATTCCTTCATCATAGTCCACGTCTGCTTACATTTTTCTGGAATTTCATAAGGACCGCCATGATGCTTAATACATTTTAATACCCATCTGTTAACTTTATCAGAACTGACACTTGCTTCACACTGAGTAAGCATTTTGACTATTTTACTAATAATTAAAAAAAAAGGAAATATTTTACTGACCGCATTTGAGGCTCTACCTTGCCAGTTCCGGTCTTTTCTTTCTTCAGTTTCCAGTCTCCAGAGAATAATTCTGGGGTTCCAAACTTGTTTAATCTTGTATATTAGACTCTCTTATGTCACAACCAGACATTAGAGTCACAGCACAGCTCTTGGGTCTCCATCAGACTTCTGTCCACCTCACAGGATTGTTGTCACCACCGACTTCTGTTACTAAGTCCTGAAAATGCTCTTCTGGTCGCTTGAACGACACCAATGTAGTGAAGTCATATATAGTGGAGTCCGGTTAGATAATTGATATTTAGGTATTAGTATGATGACTATAAGTTATGTTCCGCAGCAACACCCAAGTTCTCCATAGAGTGCAATTTATTTGGCTTCCAACACAGAACAAATTCCAAAGTCCACAGATGATACAAATCTAACAGAGTATATAATTCAGAGTCCCATTTGACTAGATCAATTCTAGAGCTGTGCCTTCATATTCATACAGAGTGACAAGACTCAAATACTGGTCTCACACTGGAGGGGTGGGGGGGGGGTTATGTCAGGTCAACAAAATGTTTCCCATGAATGAATACCCCCTCAAGTCTAATTACCATCAATAAATACTTACTTACGAATGTAAACAATGTACCCTTTGAGGTTAACAGGCCAGCTCACACACCTAGGTAGTCTTGCATAAGATTAACACATCAAAGGGTCTTCAGCTGTCCCTTTGATATGTTAGAATTCAGCTGGCTTTGACAGTTCAACTGAATTCCTGGTCAATATGGTAATGTAATACAATATCCTACATAAATCGGCCAACATATTACAACATATAGGACTATCGTTCCAGGAGTTGATTTTAAGGCTTAGGGACCTGCTGTAAGGAGGTGAGAGGCTAGATTGTCTGTGGTGGAGGGATCTGGATCACAGCTGCATCGTTCAGTCTACTGTTTCACCTGGGACGTCTTTTGTGCTTTTATGTATGTGCATTTACCATTCCTGGATGTCTTTCTATTTAATTTTTTTTTTATATAACTGTTCAAGGACTATTTATATTCACAATTTTAGTTTAATTTTGCGCTGCACTACTTTTTGTTTTATTAACCCTCCTTGACCACCGTTACAAAGGGGAAAGTCTCGGAAATGGTGTTTATAGGTCAGAAACCAGCCAGTATCTTTTAAGAGTGTTGATTTCCGGTCAGGGAATCAACACTCTTTCAAGATACTGGCTGGTTTCCGACCTATAAACACCATTTATAAAAGCTTTGGATGGAAAATTTAAATTCAACAGATCATCCACGAACATCACTGAGTAAGAATGCCCAGGAACTTAAATCCAAGGCACTCTTATGCAACTGGTTGCCAATTCCGCCTAGCAGCACCGGGGTCATCGGTTTTAAATCCCACCCACTACACTACCTGCCTGGAGTTTGCAAGTTCTCCCTGTGCCTATGTGAGTTTCCTCCCACACTCCAAAGACTGGTCGGGATATCTGGAGTTTGGAGCTATTAAGGTCGGAGAGATACAGCTATCTATGTATACCCCATCTGGCGTGGACATAAGTGGTCGCTTTCCATAGGAGTTCTAATCTACATGTGAGCCCAAGTGGTCCCAGTTTGCCTGTTTGACCCACCGCCGCTGGTGTGTGTGTCCATTTCAAGGGGTAAGAGTATTCATTCCCCTCCCCCCCCCCGGTGTTGGAGTCACATCCTTGGGTATTACAGTTGCTGAACAATCTCTCACATTCATAGGAACTCAAGGCCATTCTACATTGGATAATGGGGACATTGCATAGATATGATCTCATATGATATCTCGCTCCTCCTTCACAATTCTCTTATATTGAAATTTCTACATGGATTTCATACATCCTCATTTTTATACAGTTATTTTATAAGCACGGTTTATTATATGTATGTGCATTCATTTTTATATACTCACTTGTTGTTTATATGTATTTGGACAGGTGTTTATACACCTAGGTCCATCTTATTTTATATGATTCACTGTTTCATAGGATTATATATATATAATATTTTTCTTCCTTTGATACACATATATGTCGATTTTCGATTGACATATTTTTCACTGTGACACATTTTTCTATTTTTGTTTTTCTATTTGCAATATGTCTGATTGCTGATGCTGGCAGCCACTCCACGTTTTTATATACACAGTAGCGCAACTTTTTCTTTATATATTGTATAATTTCCTGACAACCTATCACAATTTTGAAGCCCCAAGACAGTGGAATTGCCCACAAAATTACCCCATTTGGGAAAGCAAACACCCAAATGTTTATTCTATGAGGTATAATGAGTCTTTTGTACATGTCATTTCACTCCACAAGTTTATGGAAAATGTTTAAATAAAATGAAAACTTTTTTATTTTTTTTTACACAAAGTTGTCAATTTATAAGATTTTTCTAACACATAGCATGTACATGGCAAAAATTACACTCCAAAATTAATTCTACTCCTCCTCCTGAGTATGGCGATACCACATGTGTGAGACTTTTACACAGCCTGGCCACCTACAGAGTAGGGATGAGCTTCGAGTTCGAGTCGAACATTGCCTGTTCGGCGAACAGCGAACAATTTGAGGTGTTCGCGGCAAATTCGAAAAGCCGCAGAACACCCAGTAAAAGTCTATGGGAGAAATCTAAAGTGCTAATTTTTTAAGGCTAATATGCAAGTTATTGTCCTAAAAAGTGTTTGGGGATCTGGGTCCTTCCCCAGGGGACATGTATCAATGCAAAAAAAGTTTTAAAAACAGAAGTTTTTTCGGGAGCAGTGATTTAATAATACTTAAAGTGAAACAATAAAAGTGAAATATTCCTTTTAAATTTCGTACTTAGGGGGGTGTATAGTATGCCTGTGAAGTAGCACATGTTTCCTGTCCTTAGAACTGTCCCTGCACAAAGTGTCATTTCTGAAGGAAAAAAAGTCATTTAAAATCACTCGCAGCTATAATGAATTGTCGGCTCCCCGGCAATTCAGAGAAAAGTCATTCATAAAAAAAAAAAAAAAAAAGTGTGGGGGTCCCCCCAAATTCAATTACCAGGCCCTTCAGGTCTGGTATGGATAATAAGGGGAACCCCGCCGTCAAATTTTAAAAAAAATTACGTGGGTTCCCCCCAAATATCCATTCCAGACCCTTCAGGTCTGGTGTGGATTTTAAGGGGAACTCCACCCCAAATTTAAAAAAAAAATGGCGTGGAGTTACCCCAAAAATCCACACCAGACCCCTTATCCGAGCACGCAACCTGGCAGGCCGCAGGAAAAGAGGGAGGATGAGAGAGCACCCCCCCTCCTGAACCGTACCAGGCCACATGCCCTCAACTTTGGGAGGATGCTTTGGGGGTCTGTGACCCCTCAAAGCACCATGTTCCCATGTTGATGGGGACAAGGGCCTCATCCCCACAACACTTGCCCGGTGGTTGTGGGGGTCTGCGAATGTGAATTGGTAATGGAGTACATTGTACCTCTACCATTTCACTAAGGAAGTGTAAAGAATTGTAAAAAAAAAACACCCACACCGTGAAGAAAGTCCTTTATTAAAAAATAAATAAAAAATCCAGCTATAAGAAGATCTCTTAATCCTGGTCCAGGATCCAGCGCATGTATCGCCGCCTGTCTCCATGGCGACAGCCCGGCAAATGACGCGGCTTCAGCCAGTGACAGCTCTTATGTAGGTGAGGGCGGGGCCACCCGTCACGTGACCCCGTGTGCGTGTGCGCTGTATCCCGGGCCTGGATGAAGAGATCTTCTTATCGCTGGACCCCGGCGGAGAGGAAATCACCGTCGCAGGATACCGACAGCGTTGGAGCAGAGACCGAGAGTGGATTACCACTGCTGGATTTTTTTTTTTAATAAAGGACTTTCTCCACGTGTGTGTTTTTTTTTACAATTCTTTACACTTCCTTAGTAAAATGGTAGAGGTACAATGTACCCCATTACCAATTCACAATGGGGGGGCCGGGATCTGGGAGTCCCTTTTGTTAAAGGGGTCTTCCAGATTCTGAAAAGCCCCCCGCCCGCATTAACATGGGGACATGGTGCTTTGAGGGGTCACAAACCCCCAAAGCATCCTCCCAATGTGGAGGGAATGTGGCCTGGTGCGGTTCAGGAGGGGGGCTCTCTCTCTTCCCCCTCTTTTCCTGCGGCCTGCCAGGTTGCGTGCTCGGATACGGGGTCTGGTGTGGATTTTTGGGGGAACTCCACGCCATTTTTTTTTACATTTGGTGTGGAGTTCCCCTTAAAATCCACACCAGACCTGAAGGGTCTGGAATGAATATTTGGGGGGGAACCCCACGTAATTTTTTTTTAAGTTGATGGCGGGGTTCCCCTTAATATCCATACCAGACCTGAAGGGCCTGGTAATTGAATTTGGGGGGACCCCACACTTTTTTTTTATGAATGACGTTTCTCTGAATTGCCGGGAGCCAACAATTCATTATAGCCGTGAGTGATTTTAAATGACTTTTTTTCCTTCAGAAATTACACTTTGTGCAGGGACAGTTCTAAGCACAGGAAACAAGCGCTACTTCACAGGCATACTATACACCCCCCTAGGTACAACATTTAAAGGAATATTTGACTTTTATTGTTTCACTTTAAGCATTATTAAATTCACTGCTCTCGAAAAAAAAAATTTAAAACTTTTTTTGCATTGATACATGTGTGTTTTTAGGACAATAACTTGCATATTAACCTTTTAAATTAGCACTTTAGATTTCAAACATTCGAGTCCCATAGACTTTAACGGGGTTCTAAAGTTCACACAAACGTTTGTTCTGTTCGCAGGGGGGGGGGGGTGTTCGGCTCATCCCTACTACAGAGGCCCAACATGTAGGGAGCACAATTTACACATATAAGTTCCTGACAACCTATCACACATTTGAAGGCCCTTAAGCACCAGAACAGTGGAAATGCCCACAAAATGTCCCCGTTTTGGAAAGCTAACCCCAACGTATATTCTACAAGGCACTCTGGGCCGGAGACAGGTTTTTGGGTACTCTGATGATCTGCAGATAGGTACTTGGGTACTCTGGGCTGGAGACAGGTACTCTGGTACTCTGGGCTAAAAACAGGCCCTCAGGTACTCTGATGGGTTGGAGACACGTACTCAGGTACTCTGATGGTCTGCAGATAGGTACTTGGGTGCTCTTATTGGCTGAAGATAGGTACTTGTGTACTCTGGGCTGGAGACAGGTACTTGGGTACTCTGGGATAGAGACAGGCACTCAGGTACTCTGATGGGCTAGAAATAGGTACTCGGTACTCTAATGGGCTGAAGACAGGTACTCAGTTACTCTGATGGGCTGCAGATAGATACTTTGTTACTCTGGGCTGGAGACAGGTTTACGGTGTTAAGGCACCACCGACACCAAAAGCCCAATTTTTCTGCACCTGTTTGACAGGTGTATATCATTTCAGTTTTTGACAGGAAGGCCCACTCTTGGTCTCATCAGGAGTACCTCCATAGAGTTACGGTGTGAAGGCACCACCAGCACCCAAGGCCTAATTTTACCGCACCAGTTCTGGTTATCCAAAGTCTGCTAAAAAGACACCAGAATTCATCCAAGAAAACTCTAATCTTGTTCCAAGTGCACTAAATTGTGACCTCATTATACAAACTGGCTCCTCAAGCCGTTGTTTAAAAAATATAGAAAGCTTACAGGGAAAATGTCATTTTTTGGGCTTTATAAATGTCATTATTGCTGCAGCAGTTTCTACATGGTACAGATGTGCCACTTTACAGGCAGACTAAGGGGATCCCCCTAGGCACAATATTTCAAGTGGATGTAAACCCTTACCTATACCCAGTGAAGTGAATAGCCTCAGATGATACACGGGTATGAAACAAATCTCCTTACATAAGTTTTACTTGTGTATGTGATGTCTTCAGTTTTATTTACTGTTTAGAAAGTGCACATTATTTTTGAATTTTTTATTCTTGTTTCACCACTGGGTGTGGATTCTTGGCATACACTGTGTGACAGCTGATTGAAGGAAGTGCCCAAATGGTCAGTCCGCCAATGCTCTCTCCACACAGGCAGAGGAAAAAAGAAATGTGCAGAGCTGTACTGCGAATAGACCAGTTGTCTGCTTATGTGTCTCTAAGCACCATCGCCAACACAAATTTCAGGCTAGTTTTATCTGAGTTATCGGAGAACTTGTCAGAAGTTATCATGCTGATAACAGAAGTACCAAGCAGCAGAAAGACACATGACTTAGGACTTTGGAGAGAGATAAGTAAACACAGATAGTAGTGTCCAGGTCCTGAATTTCCTGAACAGGGTTTTTATCCACTTTAAACCCCTGGCGGTGTTCCTGAGTCTGACTCGGGGTTAAATTTCTGTGCTGCGATCGGTAACCCCGAGTCAGACTCGGGCTTGCCTCGCAGCATCCATAGGCAGGGTTTACTTACCTTGTCTCTGGATCCAGCGATGCCACCGCGCTGTGTGAGCGAGCGGGACCTTGCTCGATGCACACAGTGCCTCTGTGTGCCGCCGATCTCCCGACGCACGGGAGCGGAGAACGGCGCCAAATTCAAAAACTTAAACAAACACATTAAATACAGTATACTGTAATCTTATAGATTACAGTACTGTATGTAAAAAATACACCTCCCCCTTGTCCCTAGTGGTCTGCCCAGTGTCCTACATGTACTTTTATATAATAAAAACTGTTCTTTCTGCCTGCAAACTGTAGATTGTCCATAGCAACCAAAAGTGTCCCTTTATGTCTAAAATGGTTTTAGACCACCTAGAAAACAGCGATAATAAATTATAATCACTTGCAGAATTGTGCGATAGCGATTTGTGGGGAAATTCGTCATAAAAAAATAAAAGTAATGACAGCGACAATTCTGCAACTGAGCAGATTTCAGTGATTTTGAGTTGATTACATTATTGAATAATTTTTATTATAATTATATTATTACTTGTTATAATTATTTATAATTGTTTATTATATTATAATTTATAATTTTGTTTTTAAAAAAATTTCATACCCGGGATGTCTACTAGACTCTTGTTTGGTCAGATTTAAGTGAGTTATTCCTAAGAATTGCAGGCCTACAATATAAAATGCCAAATTTCCTTGCAAATAATGGTACCGCTTTCAGCACCTTTTTTCTGAAAGAATCATACCGCCAGAAGGTTAAGTGAATTTTTCATTTTTATTGTTACTTCTCATTTTTATGGTTTCACTGTAACCACTTGCTTACTGGGCACTTAAACCCCCTTCCTGCCCAGACCAGTTTTCACCTTACAGCGCTCTCACATTTTGAATGACAGTTGCGCGGTCAAGCAACACTGTACCCAAATTACATTTTTATATATTTTTTCACACAAATAGAGCTTTCTTTTGATAGTATTTAGTCACTGGTGTTTATTAATTTTTCATTTTTTGCTAAAAAAACAAAAAACAAAACAGTTTTATTGTTTGTTAATTTTTTTTTTAAAACAGGTAATTTTTCTCTTTCATTGATGTGCTCTGATGAGGCTGCATTGATGGGCACTGATAAGCTGACTGATTGGCACTGATGGGTGGTACTGATTGGCACTGATGGTTGGCACTAATGGGTGGTACTGAAGGTCACTAAAGGGCACTGATAGGTGGCACTATAGGGTACTGATAGGTGGCACTGATGGGTGGCACTGGTGGGCACTGTTCGGCACTGATTGGTGACACTGATAGGGAGCACTGATTGGCAGCACAAGTGGTCATTGATAGGTGGCACTGTTGGACAAAGGTAGGTGGCAATGTGGGCACTGGTGGGTACTGCTAGGTGGCACCAGCAGGTGGCACTGGTTGGGCACAGATAAGGCAGCCGTGGCTCTCTGTGTGAGGGACAGCATGAGGGGAAAAAAATGATTATTGATCTTCTGTTTACATCACGTGATAAGCTGTCATTGGCTGACAGCTGATCACGTGGTAAGAGGCCAGCATAAGCCTTTAAAATAGGCACTTTTTTCCAGTTTGGGTCCTATAGACTTCAATAGGGTTCGTTATTGGTTCTGAACATTTTGCCATGTTTGAAAGTTCTGCCGTGAACAGAACGGGGAGTTGTTTGGCCCATCTCTAAACTACACTAGTTACTCTAGCTAAAAGAACGAAAACATTTGAAAGTGTACGGTGCCTTTAACCGTTTGCCGACTGCATTGCTTACAAGTACGATGGTAAAGCAGCCTCTCTGTGTTGGATCATGTATCTGATACATGATCCAGCACTTTATGTTTGGTACAGCACAAGTCGATCAGCGGGTACCGCCCAATGATTTACCACCGGCATCTGCTGATCGACTCCATCATTCAGGAAAAGGATCTCTGTGTTGTAAATAACACAGAGCTCAGAATATTAACAGACAATCTTGCTTAGTGAAAGCACCACATAACACACACCATAAACATTGATAGGCACATATTTAACCCCTTGATTGTCCCTAGATGTTAACCCCTTCCCAGCCAGTGCCATTCGTACAGTGACAGTGTATAGTATTAGCACTGATCACTGTGAGTTAGTGTACTCCCCAGCCAACGTCAGTCAGTGTCAGATTGCCTGCCATACTACACAAAGTCCAACTATAAGTCGCTGATCACCACCATTACTAGTATAAAAAATTAACAAATAAAAATGTCAGTATCCATACCAGATGCTATAATTTTTACACAAACCAAGTAATATACACTTATTGGAATTTTTTTTTTTTTTATTGGACATATTTTATAGCAGAAAATGAAAAATATTGGCCCGGATTCACATACATCGGCGCATATTTATGCAGGCTTAGTGTATCTAATATACGCTACACCGACGCAGCGCACAGATGCAAGCACTGGATTCACAAAGCACTCGCCCCCAAATCTACGCTGGGTTTCCTCGGCGTAAGCCAGCGTAGGTGGAAGTGGGCGTGAGCCATGCTAATGAGGCGTGACCCCATGTAAATGATGGACTGAGCGTCATAAAGATACGAATAACATACGGCGCATGCGCCGTCCCGTGGACGCAGCCCAGTGCGCATGCACAGAATCACGTCGGAACTACTCCCTAAGATACGCCGGATCACTGCCTACGACGTGAACGTAACCTACGCCCAGCCCTATTCACGTAGTATGTAAACAACGTAAAAATACGACGGCTCTGTTCTCTGGTCCATACCTTTGCATGAGTTGCGTCTCCTATATGTGGAATAACTTTACGCTGGACGTACGCCTTACGCAAACCGTTTATATTATGCGCCAGGCGCAAGTAAGTTCGTGAAACGGCGTATCTCCCTCATTTGCATATGTGCATAGAAAATTAATGGGAGTGCCCCTTGCGGCCAGCGTAAATATGCGCCCACGATACCCCGGCGTAGGAAAGTTACGTCAGTCGTATGCAGCCTATTTTCAGGCGTATCTCAGATTGTGGGCACGGCGCATAGATACGACGGCACCATTGTTTTTTTTTATCGTCTATTTTTTGTTTTATATTGCAAAAAAAAAAAACCAGTGGTGATCAAATACCACCAAAAGAAAGCTCTATGGGGGTAATTCACAAAAGGGATACGCCGGCGTATCTACTGATACGCCGTCGTATCCCTGTTTCCATCTATGGAACTGATCCACAGAATCAGTTTACCATAGATAGGCAGAAGATCCGACATGTGTAATTGAATTACACTGTCGGATCTTAAGGATGCAATTCTAGGCCGGGCGCTAGGTGGCGAGGCCATTGCGGCCGGCCTAGAATATGCAAATGAACACTTACGGCGATCCACGAACGTTCCGACGGCACCGTCGCGCTAAATCTACGTCGTTTACGTCGAGTTACGCCGCGTAAAAATTAATATATAATATATTAAGTATGGCCGTCGTTCCCGCGTCGAAATTTTAAACTCTACGTCGTTTGCGTAAGACGTTCGTGAATGGCGCTGGACGCCATTTACGTTAACGTCTAAGCAAATGACATCGGAGCGACGTCAGTTAGCGCAATGCACGTCGGGTAAGTTACCCGACGGAGCATGCGCAGTACGTCCGGCGCGGGAGCGCGCCAAATTTAAATGGGACTCGCCCCATTAGATTCGGCACGCCTTGCGCCGGACGGATTTGAGTTACACCGCCGCAAATTTCCAGGTAAGTGTGTTGTGGATCGATACCTAACTTAGGAAATTTGCGGCAGTGTAACTTAAATCACTTAAGTTACATTGCGCTGCGGGGCTGTGGATTTGGCCCTATTTGTGTGGAAAAAATGACAAATTTAATTTGCATACAGTCTTGCCAGTTAAATTAGTGCAGTGCCGAATAGCAAAAAATGCTATTCCGCACTGCCTAGGTCAAGTAGTTAACCTTGTCAAAATAATTTGCACCACTGTGTGATGGCCAAGTTCATCACATTAAGGACAACATAAAGTATATATGGTAAATAAACAGAAAGACTTTTTGAAAAAGCTTTCACACTGTCACTATAGAAGTGTGTGATGCATTAGCAAGTGCTGCAATAAATCAACATTTCCAATTTTCTCCCTCAACCACATTTATATTGTTTTTGGATATCCTAATAATTTCTAACTTCCTCTAGAAGTTATTGGAATTCAAATGTAATCAGACTGGCATCTTGTCATTTTCAGACTTTCTGAGTTATGCAGATCTAAATGTGAATAAGTAAGGAAATGCTAAATTGGCATACAGTACATTCACAGTAAATAGAAAATGTTATTTCTTAGGCTGTCAACTGACAAGTTATTTAGCTCATGGGACTGATTCAGTAAAAGTTGAAAGTGAAAACAAAAATGGAGTTATTATCCCTAGTGATCAGAAAGCTTATTTAATTTTTTCAGAAAAGGAACAGCTAAACCAGATTTGTTCCTTTTTGCATTTTTGTTTTTTATTTTCCCTAGCTTTATTTTTCATAACTTCATGTGTCATTGTTAACCACTTCCCCCCTGTCCCATTGCAGATTGACATTTGCAATGTGGCTCCATTATCCTGACTGGACGTCATATGACGTCCAGCAGGATAAGCCGCAATCGCACGCACGCGAGAGCGCACAGCATGGTGATCGGAGGTGCTATGCGTCACTCTGACACACCGCATCATCGATTGCGGTAAAGAGCCTATGACATAGAGATAAGCTGTGACCAATCACAGCTGTTTAAAGCGGTAACCAGGAAGTGCTGTAATCAGCTTTCCTCAGTTTGCGCTGACAGAGAGAGCTGATTGGCGGCTCTCCTGTCAGAGGAGGGTCTGCGCTGATAATCAGCGCATTCATTATCATTGCCGCCACATCAGAGGTTCCCACCACAGCTGCCAATTAGTGCCCATCAGATGCCAGTCAGGGCCCACCAAAGTGACAATCGGAGCTTATCAGTAACGCCTGTCAGTACCTCCTCATCAGTGCTGCCTATCAATGCCATCTATTAGTGCCCATCAACACCATCTATTAGTGTCCACACTGCCACCCATCAGTGCCACTCAGTGCCGCCTGTCAGTGCCCATCAGTGCCACCTGTCAGTGCCCATCAGTGCCACCTATTAGTGCCCATCAGTGCCACCTATCAGTGCTGCCTATCGGTGCCCATCAGTGCTGCATATCAGTGCCCATCAATTCTACATATTGCATATACTATTAGTGCCTCCTCATCAGTGCCAACTCATTATTGCCCATCAGTGCCACCTCATCAGTGCTTATCAGTGCAGCCTCATCAGTGCCCATACAGTCCAGCCTCATCAGTGCCCGTCAGTGAAGGAGAAAACAACATTTTATAACAGAAAAGAAGAAAAACGTTTTTTCTCCCCCCCAAAAAATTTGTTTGTTAAGCAAAAAAAATAAACAGTGATGATTAAATACCACCAAAAGAAAGCTCTGTTTGTGGGAAGAAAATTATAAAAATTTAGTTTGGGTACAGTGTTGCATGACCACGCAATTTTCATTCAAAATGTGACAGCGCTGAAAGCTGAAAATTGTCTTGGGCAGGAAGGGGGGGAAGTGCCCTGTATTACGTGGTTATAGTGTGAGTTATGATGCACACACATCCAGGCTTATTTAAAGCGTTTTTAAACACAAAGGCCCGGATTCTTGTAGCACTTACGCCGACGTATGTGTAGATACGCCGTGTAAGTGCAGAGATGCGCCGTCGTATCTATGCGCCTGATTCCTAATGCAAGATACGCCTGAAATGTGGCTTCATCCGACCGACGTAAGTTTCCTACGCCGTCAGAGCCTGGGCGCATATTTACGCTGGCCGCAAGGGGCGCTTCAATTGATTTAGGCGTCGAATATGCAAATGACCGAGATACGCCGATTCACAAACGTACTTGCGCCCGTCGCAGTAGTATACGCCGTTTACGTAAGGCGTACGTCCGGTGTAAAGTTATTCCACCTATAGGAGGTGCATCCCATGCAAAGGTATGGACGACGAAACAGCCGTCGTATTTTACGTTGTTTATGTACCACTAGGTGAATAGGGCTGGGCGTAGGTTACGTTCAGTGATTCGACGTATCTTAGGCGTTAGGTCCGACGTGATTCTGAGCATGCGCACTGGGAAGCGTCCACGGGACGGCGCATGCGCCGTTCGTTTGGCCATTCATTTGCATGGGGTCAGGGTTCATTTAAATGGATCACGCCCACTTCCTTCCTACTTTGAATTAGGCGGGCTTACGCTGGCCAATTTACGTTACGGCGGCGCAACGTTGGGATCGAGTGCTTTGTGAACACTGTTCTTGCCTCACTGATTTACGTCGGCGTAGCGCATATGAGATGCGCTACGCCGGTATAAAAATGCGCCGCTCTACGTGAATCCTGGCCAAAGGCCCGGATTCTTGTAGCACTTACGCCGACGTATGTGTAGATACGCCGCGTAAGTACACAGATGCGCCATCGTATCTATGCGCCTGATTCCTAATGCAAGATACGCCTGAAATGGGGCTTCATCCGACCGACGTAAGTTTCCTACGCCGTCGGAGCCTGGGCGCATATTTACGCTGGCCGCAAGGGGCGCTTCCATTGATTTACACGTTGAATATGCAAATGACCGAGATACGCGAATCACGAACGTACTTGCGCCCATCGGAGTAGTATACACTGTTTACGCTTTGCGTACGTCCGGCGTAAAGTTATTCCACCTATAGGAGGCGCATCCCATGCAAATGTATGGACGACGGAACAGCCGTCGTATTTTACGTTGTTTACGTAGGACTACGTGAATAGGGCTGTTCGTAGGTTACGTTCAGTGATTCGACGTATCTTAGGCGTATCTTAGGTCCGACGTGATTCTGAGCATGCGCACTGGGAAGCATGCTCATTCGGCCATTCATTTGCATGGGGTCACGGTTCATTTAAATGGATCACGCCCACTTCCTTCCTACTTTGAATTAGGCGGGCTTACGCCGGCCAATTTACGTTACGCCGGTGCAACGGTGGGAGCGAGTGCTTTGTGAATACTGTTCTTGCCTCACTGATTTACGTTGGCGTAGCACATATGAGATGCGCTACGCCGGTATAAAGATGCGCCACTCTATGTGAATCCTGGCCAAAATCTATTTTTCAGTATGTTTGGGATTGTGTCTTACTAAATACAGTTTTATTAAGCAAACTGTTTTTTGTAAATCAGTTATGTACTATAAGGGGTTTTAATATTGTACGAGTGGAAGGGAGCGCTAAATGTCTATGGGTTAGGGACGCAAATTACTTGTTTCGGGTGCTGACAACCCACACTATGAAAATCATTTTACTGTCAGGGGTCCCCACAACTTGGGAAATTTTATCAAGGGGTCACAGCACTAGAAGGTTGAGAACCACTGAGTTAGACAATGAATTGCCTCAGAGACAGCCCAACAGTTCACTGAAGAAGTGCTTGTAACAGGCTGAGAACACTGCTGGCCATAGATTATGCAATTTTATTTTCTTCCACCATGGGTCGAAGGAAAGAAAATTGCTTGATTCCCCCATCAACACTTTCCTTCCCTACTGCAGTGCTATTGTTTTCTGCTGAAGAGGAGCACAGGAAGCCTTCCCTGCCAGGAGAACACAATGATTAGTGCTGCTGGCTATAGCTGGCGGCACTAAACCTTCAGGAAAAAAACAGACAGGCTGGTTCGATAGATCAACTTGTGTACCTATATAGGGTGCCTATACATGGATCAAAATTCGGCTGGTCCCTGCGGAACTACAATAACAATCAAAAGTAGCTTTTTTGTAACCATGGAAACATTTGGGGCATTTTCTATGCTGTTTGTACACAAAATTTTGTACAAATGCAATTTCATGCTTATGTGTTTAGCTTAATGCTTTTACCAGTAGTCTTGTTTCTGCTATTACAATCATGTAATCGTGTAATTAAAGTAGGCAGACCATCCCACTAAGCACTCAGGAAGTAGGAAGCAATTGGAATGTAATACAGACCATACATCATACAATTTTCTGTGGTTGAATGAAAAAAAATAGCTTGGTTCCCCCATCAACGCAGCCAGTGTTGATGGGGGAATCCCTGCGCTATTGTGTTCTGACCGTGAGAGGTTTCCCAGCTGTCAGAAAACACTGGCCCAGATTCAGGTACGATTTGCCCCTTTTTTACGGAGGCACAGGGCAGCGTTTTTGCCCTGCGCCCCCGCAAATTATCTGCGCTGCACGCGATTCACGGAGCAGTAGCTCCGTAAATTGCGTGTGCGCTCTTTAAAATTGCCCTGCGTAAGGGCGCCTAATGTAAATGATCCCGTAGGGGGCGGGAATCATTTAAATTAGGTGCGCTCCCGCACCGAGCGTAGAGCGCATGCTCCGTCGGGAAACTTTCCCGACGTGCATTGTGGCAAATGACATCGCAAGGACGTCATTTGCTTCAAAGTGAACGTGAATGGCGTCCAGCGCCATTCACGAATCACTTACGCAAATCACGTAAATTTCGAACGTCGCGACGCGGGAACGACGGGTATCCTATAGCATTGCCTGTGCCTGCTATTAGGATGTGCAACCTTACGCGAAACCCGACGTACGCAAACTACGTAATTTGCGTACGCAGGGCTCGCGCAATGTTGTGAATCGGCGTAAGTATGCAATTTGCATACTATACGCTGACCACAATGGGAACGCCCCCTAGCGGTCATCGCAAGAATGCAGCCTAAAATCTGCGTGGCATAAGAGCCTTATGCCACGCAGATTTTAGGCTGCAGTCGGCGTAACGAGTTCTCTGAATCAGGAGAACTCGTTACGCCGGCGCAAGTCAGCAATTGCGCTGCGTAACTATGGTTACGCAGGCGCAATTGCTTACTGAATCTGGGCCAATGATTACAGCTGGCAGCAAAAAAAAAACTGACAAGCTGGTTATACTGAATTTGATTAATAGATTGACTTCAGTACACCCTGCCTGCCCATAGATTTGTTTGAAGTTCATCCAATTTCTGATAAACTGGTCGAATTTTGATCCATCTATGGTAAGGTGACCAGATTTTTAAAATGAAATATGGGGACATATTTTTTCTTTACTAGTAATGGCAACAATCAGCGACTCTCTGCCCGTCGCCGCCCGCCTCACAGCCTCTCAAGTCTTACTCTTCGGGCCTCGGCTACTACTGGGTGGGAAACGGAGGAAGATCACTCCGCCAGGGACGGCAAGGGAGATAGGCAGGTGGCTGGCCAGGATTTGAGCCAAGGCAGAAGAACATGCGAGCGAAGCTGAATGGGCATGCGCCCGAAACGGAAAAAATATTCCCTCCGCTCCGACCAGCACATGATCATCAGAAAGGGGCACAGATAATGGGAAAAACAGAACCCCCCCCATGCTAGTAGGCACAGCGGAGCGGGGGTGTGTAGATTCAATTTTTTTTATTTTAATTCTGCACTGATTGTCTTTGAAATTGCCCCTGCCCCCTATTAAATCCAATCTGGGGACAAAACCAGGGACAGACTTGGTCCGGGGACAGTGTCCTCAATCAGGGGACTGTCCCCTGAAACTGGGGATGTCTGGTCACCCTAATCTATGGCCCTTCTTAAGAACCACAGCAGCATTAAAGCTTACAAGTTAAAGTTTAAAGTTTACTTTAAATCAGCACAAGTGTAAAGTGTCCCCTGTGCTGCTGTGTCCTGGTTTAGTAGAGATCAATCTCTTCTGATGCCCCCCTTCCCCTGTGATAGAAACATTGATCTATGAATAAAGAAAGGACAGATGATTGAAAGGTCCATCCCTACATTCATAGATCGTGCATCATTCATAGAATAGGGTGACTATACATCCCGGCTTCCGGGGACAGTCCCCGGATTGAGGACACTGTCCCCAGACCAAGTCTGTCCCTGGATTGGATTTGGACAGGGACTGGGACAATTTCAAAGACAGTGAGTGCAAAATAAAATAAAAAAAATCTGAATTACACCCCCGCTCCACCACTCCTACTAGCTTAGGGGGTGGATTTTTTCCATTATCGGTGTCCCTTTCTGATGATCATGTGCTGGTCAGAGTGGAGGGACCATTTCTTCAGTTTCGGGCGCATGCCCATTCAGCTCCGCTTGCATGTTCTTCTGCCTTGGCTCAAATCCCGGCCAGCCGCCTGCCTGCTTATCTCCTTGCCTTCCCTGGTGGAGTGATTTTTCTCCACTCTCCACCCAGTAGTTCCCAGGGTGATTGAGACTGAGAGGCTGTGAGGCGGTGGCGACGGGCAGAGAGAGGCAGCTGAGCTTAGCTGATGGTGTCCAGGAGCAGGAACAGAGGGGAAGCAGATCAAATCGTGGGGAGGCCAGTGCCTTCAAGGCTTCAACACAGGTGTACTTTGGGGGTGTCTGTGAAAAGACTACATTTCACTGTGTCCGTCTCTGGCATTATGGATGATATCATAACTCACAGGCAGCACGCACTCTATCATGGCTGATTTTGTTAACTTATTGGTCATAAGTTAACAAAATCAGCATCCAGCAGCCATGTTATGTGACACATTGTGACAGAGCCAGCCAGAGCCATGATAGAGTGCCTACTGCCTGTAAGTTATAATGCTGATGATGTTAACCAGTTGCTGGTTGCCTGATAGCAGATTTACTGCTAAAGGGTGGTCACGCTGCGCAGGATCACGTATATAAGTGATCCTGCATTTCTGGGTATCAGCAGCTCAGGTGGACTCAATATCCACTGGTACCCGCTGATGGTTATGAACATAGGCAGAAAAGTGGTCTGCCTATGTAAACAAGGCTGATCGCTGTTCTTTCAGTATGGAAGACATTGATCCTGTGTTCTATGCCTTGCCTTAATAAAAGCACCTCTCCCACAGTAAGGCCCCTTTCCCACTGGGGTGCGGGCGGCGTCGGCGGTAAAGCGCTGCTATCTTTACCGCCATGTTTACGGTTTACGGTCGTTAGCTTCATTTTTAACCCCTTTTTCGCTTTTAACCCCCCGCTAGCGACTGAAAAATAGTTAAAACCACCTGCAAAGCGACACTGCAGGCCGGCGGTATGGCCGCTGTACCCATTAATTTCAATGGGCAGGAGCAGTGGAGGAACGGTATACACACCGCTCCTTCACCGATCCACAGATGCTGCTTGCAGGACATTTTTTAACATCCTGCCAGCTCATCGCTCCAGTGTGAAAGCCCTCAGGCCTCATTGCCTCCTGCCGAATGCAATTCCGAGATTGGTGACAGAGAATTGTTAGCTATCATTTTAGCTCTTAAAAAATGGAGGCATCTCCTCGAAGGTACCATTGTGACGGTCCTCTTTTTGACAGTCTGATTTTAAATGCTTATCTCCCAGAAGGACTCTTATCTCCTAGATGGACTCTTTTTCTGTCATGCTTCAATTACATATCACTTTTTGTTTTGACTATATGTAACAGGAATGAAAGTATGTTACTGGGGACACCAGACCTTTTCTCTTTCTGTGCTTCAATTACATAGTCTCATTCTTACCCGGTACTAACAATGTAAGGGCTGACACATTGTCGCAACAGTTTTCCTCCACTTTCAAGATTAAGTCAGTGCCTGTTCCTGCAATACCTCCTGATCACCTTCTGGCTACTGTACACACCAGTCTCACCTCTGGGTGACAGAATTCATGCCGCTCAGATCCAGACCCCTTCCGAGAAACCTAGTGACTGCTGCTTTGTACCTCAGAATTTCTGCACTGCTTTGCTCCAGACTTACCATTCTCCCACGGCAGCTGGTCACCAAGGAAAGAATCAACTAATATGAGCTATTTCTCACAAATTCTGGTGGCCTAGTCTGATGTAACCACCTTTGTAGACACTTGTTACGTGTGTGCACAGAGTAAGACACCACAACACCTTCCAGTGGGCCTCCTACAACCCATACTCAATGGAGAGAGTCCTTGGACCCACCAGTCTATGGGTTTTATTGTGGAGTTACCCAACTCCCAGGGCAAAACAGTTATGGTGGTTGACCGGTTCTCGAAAATGTCACGTTGTATTCTGCTAAAGAAGTTGCCCACATCCAAAGAACTGGCATCCATTTTTTCTCGGGAGATCTTTCATTTACATGGGCTACCCATAGTTATTATCTCTGACAGGGGTATCCAGTTTGTCTCATAGTTTTGGCGAGCCTTTTGTGCACAGTTAAGAATTTAGCTTTCTTTCTCCTCTGCGTATAACCCACAGAACAATGGGGCTGCAGACGAGCCAACCAAACCTAGGAGCAGTTTCTACGCTGCTATATTTCTGGTCACCATAACAATTGGTCAGACCTCCTACCTTGGGTGGAGTTTGTTTACAATATTGTCGTCAATACCGCTTCCCGATTGTCTCAGTTTATGGCGAATTATGGTTTCCAACCATCCATGTTGCCTGACTCATTTGTTCCTCAAAGAATTCATGCATTAGAGGAGCATCGCCGTGATCTTCGTTCCAATTGGGTGCAGGTCCAAGAGTCCTTGCAACGTGCCAGTGAGAGGTACAGACTCCATGCTGACTGCCGACGTCTACCTGCGCTTTCTTACCAGGTTGGGGACAGTTTCTTCGGTATCTTTGTTCCTAGGAAACAAACATGCGAGTTTGTCCATTTAAAGGCAAATTGGGAGGCGATCTGGTGTTGAAGAGCAGTATCCAGCTCCACCCCCCATCGCTTCTGACTTTTCATAATTCACCTTGAATTTAGACAGTGCGCAGTTCCTGTAGTAAGGATAGAAGGGATATTAGTAGCGAAGAAACAAGGAACATCAAATCATCCGCATAAGTGGCAATTTTATGTTCTCCCGTTGGCTCGTATCATTCTCAAAAATGGTTCTAAGGTAAGAACCAAAGTTATAGGAGACAATGGGCAACCCTGTTTTTGACTTTTCATGCTAATCTCCCATAGACTTTTAAACGGTGTTCCGCGGCTTTGCCGCGAACCCCACATAATGTTTGCTATTCGGCGAACAGGCTAACACCCCGATGTTCGAGTCGAACTTATGTTCGACTTGGACATCGGGCTCATCCCTATTTAAGATCATCAATTTAGCGTTACACTCTTTAATATGGCTGAATAAACCTCAGAGGGTTAAGCTGGAGCAATTACAAAAACCTAAGGAGAGAGGCTCTGCCCAACCTGTGGCTCTATTACTTGGCAGCACAGCTGCAACACATTGCCAGGGCTTCAGAGGAATCAGAGTAAACGTATAATTATTGTCTTAATGGTGGATGGTGCTCTTGGATGGCTGATTATAAATGACTATGATGTATCTGGAATTGACAGTGTTGAATTGTATGTTCTTGTTTATTTCAATAAAATTCTTTTGATTCTTTTTTAGTATGCCACACAAATGAAATTCAGAGTACATTTACCGTGCCTACTCTGTGCAATTATGCATTGACTCCCATGTGCATGCACAGGAATGACGTCATTGTGGCCCGGGCGAAGGTAGAAAAACCCAAGCACTGAAAGCAGAGCACTGAAGGGCACACTTTGACAGGTAAGTATGTCATTATATGCTAGCATATGGTGCATGCAAGAACATTATAGCATAAACCTGCAGGGGACCCATTTGAAAAAAAAAATCATGGAGTTTAAAACAACTTTAACTGTACAAAAAACTTTTCTTAAAATCTTTCAATAATTCATAACTCACTGGAAAACTATAGTTTTTTAGGGCACATTTATCACTTTCAGAATAGCCATTTTGACATAAATTGGCTGTGCAAAGTAAATCTTTCTGTTGTGTGTGTGTGTGTATATATATATATATATATATATATATATATATCTCCATTAAAATCAGTATTTTGAGTCTTAAATTAAATGCACTTTGATGTCCCTTTCATTATAGATGTATTTCAGCTTTTTTGCCTCTATAATTGTAATTTTCTTGAAATTCTTTGTATTTATTTAACTTGTAAAAGCAAAATCATTTGGGATTTAGAAATATAATTCTGCAGAATAAATCCATTATGTAAAGAAAGCAGGCTAGAGCATTTAATAATGAATGGATAATAACTATTATTAAACAACGATTAAGTATTATTCAGCATTAATTACTGTTAATTATTAGTGTAAATGAAGGTAATTTTTGAAAATGAAGCTGTTTTATTGCTCTTGCTTGTAGAATAACCATTTTGCATAATACGTTTTACACCCCAAAAAGCAAAGTGGGTATAGATATATATGGATATACACATTGAAAAGAAGTCTGCAGCATCAAATTTATTACAGGTACTTAAATTTGCGCTTTCTGGGCCAGATTCAGAGAGAGAGTACGCCGGCGTATCTACTGATACGCCGGCGTACTTTCACATTTCCCACGTCGTATCTTTAGTTTGAATCCTCAAACCAAGATACGACGGCTTCTGGGTTCGATCCGACAGTCGTACGGCTTCGTACGCCTTCGGATCATAGGTGCAATACTTTGGTGCCCGCTGGGTGGAGTTTGCGTAGTTTTTCGCGTCGGGTATGCAAATTAGCGATTTACGACGATCAACGAACGTACGCGCGGCCGTCACATTTTCTAACGCCGTCTGTAGTCGTCTTTTTCCGGCGTGTAGTTAAAGCTGGTATTTTGCGGCGTATAGATAGACTTGCCATGTTAAGTATGGCCGTCGTTCCCGCGTAGAATTTTGATTTTTTTTTTTGCGTAAGTCGTCCGTGAATAGGGATGGACGTAAGTCACGTCTAAGTTCAAAAAATGACGTCGTTGCGACGTCACTTCGCGCAAAGCACGGCGGGAAATTTAGAAACGGAGCATGCGCAGTTCAATCAGCGCGGGGACGCGCTTCATTTAAATGAATCACGCCCCCTACCCGCCGATTTGAATTACGCGCCGAGAGATACACTACGCCGCCGTAACTTACGGCGCAAAATCTTCCTGAATTCGACTTAAAGCCAGGTAAGATACGGCGGCGTAGCGTATCTCTGATACGCTGCACCTTTCTAAACCTATGTGAATCTGCCCCTCTATATTTTCCTTTGAGCTGAAGATCAATATCATCACTGTAGTGACAGGAAAATTTGAAAGAACAGGAGAGAAATGTTTTCTCGAATGAAAGAAAGTATATCTGTCAATGTAATTTTCGTTTGGGAAAAATCGTAGTGTAGTGAAACCTGTTTCATATATACATCTGGGATACCTTTCAAACAGTAAGTCTAGATGGCATAATTTTTGGAGTTTAATCCATTGACTTAATAATGTTAAGAAAAAATTGTTTTTAAAAAAAGATTTATCAGAATTTTCAAACAAACATTTAAAAGAAAATCGAACTGTGTACGGCCAGCTTAAAGGGTCACTAAAGGAATTTTTTTTACTGTTTACAGGGTATAGAGACATAATAGTTAACTGATTCCTTTTAAAAATGATTAAAAATAGATAAAAACCAATCATATAATGTACCTACAGTTTAGATTAGTTGTTGCTGTTGTTTCCTGGTTCTCTGATGTACAGAGCCAGAGAGCCAATAGATGGCAGTGAAGGTTTTGCAAAACGAAATTGGATTGGTGCTGAGGGGTTTTAGACACACCTCCTTGATTAGTCACCACAGTGAGAAATCTCCCAGTACTGTGGTGATCAGGAAACAGACAACCGGGAAGTGTCCAGAACAGAGAGGAATTACAGCAACATCAAAGCAAAAACGAACAATGAGGACATGAAACCAGGACTGCAGTAAGTTAAACGAAGCTATTTTTCACTAAAAATTCCTTTAGTGACCCTTTAAGGCTGGGTTCACACTATCTTCACATGCGACTCACAGCAGGGGTCCACTGCGTCCCTGTTCACTGTTTTAGGTCCGATTTCAGCTCGACTTTTTGGCTGAATTTGGACCTGAAACAGACCAAAAGACGCACAGCGCTCCTGTACAAATTTGAAGCAAGGAGCCATAGAGAGACGGTCAAAATCTCCTGCTATTGCAAATAGCAATATTCGCAATAGTGTGAACCCAGCTAAACACATGAAACAAAAAGAAGGAGACACAAGGTCATAAGGAAGTAGCTTTGTCTTTGCAGAGATGCCCTAACCCTTCATTCAGTAAGTTTCTCTGCAGTTTTGCATTCCAGTGTGATCAGAACATTAAAATATACAGGCAGAACCGGTTCCAGTCTATTTATATGCCGGTTTAGATTCTTGAAATTTAAACAACCTGCTCAAACTCTAAAAAATACTTGGGAGTCATTTTCCCCTCAAACAAACAGGTTCTGTCTACTCTCAATAGTCATTTAGCCACTGGAGTAGAATACTTTCATAGAATTCAGGACAATGATTTTCTCCAAAAAACGGATTCGGTTTACTATCATTCAGCCACTGGGAGAGAATTGGTTACTGTTCAAAACCACAAGATTGAGCTTTCCCCTGTTTTAACAGGTGATGCATTATGGATGTTTTATACTTGGGTGTTTATATGATACTGTTATAAATCTAAGGTCTCATGGTAGAGACACAGTGATCATTTATTTCTATTAGGTTTAGCATTTTATCTCTTTCATTTTCTATCAATGGGCATGACCATCAGTAGCGTATCCAAGGTATGGCAGATGTGGAACGTGCCATGGGTTCCACATGAAGGGGGCGCTGGTGAGTGGCTACAGTCCACACACTGCTCAGAGATGACTCCCAGCAGCAGAGCACACAGTCGGTGCTCTCTTCTCCCGGGAAGGTCTGTGAAAGCGTTTTTGTGTGGGTCAGGTGACTCCCCCCTCTGGCACATCCCACTGTTCTCCCTGCAGGGTGGGCGCTCACTCTCCGCGGCCGTGCAGTGTATAGGGGTGGGCGGCGAGAGGAAGTTGCTGTCCTTGGGAAGAAGAGTTGTTGCACATCTGTTCCCCTCCCTATTAAAACGATCGTCATGGCAATTACAGAGCAATTCTCTCTGTGTGTCTCCCTCTTGCTCCTGTAAGCTCTCAGCCGCTGGAGGGATAGAAACACTGAGAATCTGTAATTGCCGTGCTGCTAATCCATTCCTCTGAGTCCTGTTCAAAATTTGCAGTCAGGGTCATAATGACAGAGAAGGCAGACCGAGCCAGCTGGAGCAGCAGCACCTCCACCCTAAGCCCGCCCCTGTGTGTGCAAAACTTCATCTCCAGCCTGTACTGTGTGGAGAAGTGCACACAGCAGGAGGATGCGGGGGGCTGCATGATGATATTTCACTGTCCCGGTGACTTGTCGTTATGATTCCTCTATCCAGATGGTTCCTGTAAGGACTGCGCAGGCGCAATCCTTGCCGACGGAAATCTCCGAACCTCAGCCGGCATCCAGGCTCATTCCTTAACATCCCCATGAAGCGAGTACGTGAGGCTGACCGGCCACTTTCCTCAAATTCCACGTCGCCCTGGAATGCCGGCCAAGGTTCAGAGATTTCCGCCGGCAAGGATTGCGCCTGCGCAGTCCTTACAGGAACCATCTGGATAGTCGGAACCATATTGTCAGATCACCGGCTCCCGACCATCAAAGGGAGGGGGATATTTGCATCTCGTCCCAGGTGTTAGCCATCTTTGTCCGTGTTGCAGCCCCTTCCTCTTCCCCTCTCACATTTTGACTTCAGTTCCAGGAAGAAGACAGAATCAGTCCTCTGCTTGCTGAGGCCATGTGAGTTTTTTTTCTATGTTTACTTCAGGGAGAAAGAAGTTCTGGAGCAGGGACAGTCATAGATTTGTGCTTTTAGTGCAGGTGACATTCATGTCATGTATTTACTCTGACACTATACCACCTAACCTGACACTACCTTAATCTGACACTTTACCACCTAACCTGACACTACCCTAATCTGACACTTTACCACCTAACCTGACACTACCCTAATCTGACACTTTACCACCTAACCTGGCACTACTACCCTAACCTGACACTATACCACCTATCCTGGCACTACCCTAACCTGACACTATACCACCTAACCTGGCACTACCACCCTAACCTGGCACTATACCACCTAACCTGGCACTACCCTAACCTGACACCATACCATCCTAAGCTGGCACTATACCACCTGACCTGGCACTACCACCCTAACCTGACACTATACCACCCTAACCTGACACTATACCACCTAACCTGACACTATACCACCTTACCTGGCACTACCACCCTAACCTGACACTATACCACCTAACCTGGCACTATACCACCTAACCTGGCACTACCACCCTAACCTGACACTATACCACCTAACCTGACACTATACCACCTAACCTGGCACTACCACCCTAACCTGACACTATACCACCTAACCTGGCACTCTACTACCCTTACCTGACACTATACCACCCTAATCTGACACTATACCACCCTAACCTGACACTATACCACCCTAACCTGGCACTATACCAACCTAAAATGGCACTACTACCCTAACCTGACACTATACCACCTAACCAGGCACTATACCACCCTAACGTGACACTATACCACCTAACCTGGTACTACTACCCTAACCTGGCACTATGCCACCTAACCTGGCACTACTACCCTAACCTGGCACTATACCACCCTAACCTGGCACTATACCACCCTAACCTGACACTATACCACCCTAACCTGGCACTATACCACCCTAACCTGACACTATACCACCTAACCTAACACTATACCACCCTAACCTGACACTTCCACCCTAACCTGGCACTATACCACCAAACCTGACACTATACAACCCTAACCTGGCACTACTGTATATCACCTGGCACTACCACCTAACCTGGCACTATACTCCCCTAACCTGGCACTATACACATGCTTCAATTTTATGTGTCGTTTTTCAAAACGTCATTTTTTACTTCACAGAAATTGACCGTGTGTAGTAAAAAACGTTGTTTAAAACGATGTTTTTTCACCCGCGCATGCCCAGAAGCTACTTATGAAGCAAGCTTCAATTGAAAAAGTGGTGAGAACGTAACCTCGCTTTGCTAGAACATTGTGAGAAAAACGATGGTGTGTAGGCAACTTCGTCTTTGAAAATTGAAGTTTCAAAAACGTCATTTTTTACTTCACAGAAAATGTCGTTTTTTTTCATAACATAAAGTGATGGTGTGTACGGGGCATTAGACTTGTGCCCTAAACTGGGTTTCAAGGAGTACTATTTTAGATTTGTTCACCAGAAAACATATTTTTTTTAAATCCAATTGTTGTTATTGTAAATTTAGTAGTTTAAAAAACATTCTATAAAAGGGCGTCATCTTTTTCCTTTTAGTTACTTGCACCATGTCATGACATTTATGATTAAAGCAGCCTAGGCATAGAGCTATGATAAATAATGTATAATCACATCTGCAAGACTTGGCATTTTTATTCTAGATTTAAAAGCTTAAAGTGGATGTAAACCCTCTCATATACCCAGTGAAGTGAAAAGCCTCAGGTGATACACAGGGATGAATCAAATCCTCCTACATAAGTTTTATTTGTTTATCTGCAGTCATCTCTTCTCTACATCCCTTCAAAATGCAAATGTGTGATAAAATCCTTCTGCATCTGTGAGGAGCAGAGAGACGGGGGTGGACAGCTGCAGTTATAGTGTGTGAGAGCTGATTGGAGGAAAGGGACACCCCTCCCCACCACACACACAGAGGAAATAATGAAGGATACAGAGCTGTGTCCTGAATAGACAACCTGTGTAATGAGCTTTCCTACCCATCACAATTTTATCTCATGTGTCAATAAAACGTCTCAGAGGTGCTTAGAGGTACATAGAATGCATTAAGATGAAAAACCTTCTGCCTTTACAATCACTTTAAGCAAGTTTATTAACAGTAAAACAAAACACATCCAAATACCAGCAAACAGGACACACAGCAAACATGAAGCTATAAGTGAACCACAACCAAATGACAAAATACCTAACAAGCAACCCAACTGAAGCCCCGTACACAGGGTCGGACCTTTGTCTGACCAAGATCACATCGGAATTCCGACAGAATTCCACCGGAGTAAAAGAGAACATGTTCTCTATCTAAACTTCTTCGTAATTTCCGATGGAAATAATCCGATAGGGCATACACACGGTCGGAATTTCTGATGAAAAAAATCCATCTGACTTTTTCAATTGGAAATTCCGATCGTGTGTATGGGGCATAAGTAACAGAAAGTCTAACTAGCAAACTAACTACTAACTAACTACAATATATACAAAATGGGGAACACAGAAAAATTGTTTATCACGCATGCTGGAAGTGCGCCAGCGGGCGTCCTGAGTTATTTGCATGCTTTTTAGTATAATTTGTTTGTAGGTGCATTTTCTAATGAAATAACATTTTTATGGGAAATTACTGCACTATAGAGCTTTTATGATTTTTTTTACAATTACACATTTTTTTAAGAAAGTGGAGAGAGAAGTGCTGAAAAATTTATGTTTGGTAATGTTCATGGAGTGACTCTTTGCTGGAGATTGGGACTTAGTGTCCAGTATTCAGGTGCTTAAATTAAACATATACCGTATATACTCGAGTATAAGCCGACCCGAATATAAGCCAAGGCACCTAATTTTACCACAAAAAACTGGGAAAACATATTGATGCGAGTATAAGCCTAGGGTGTCCATCTGCATGCCTCCATTTGCCTCACTGTGTCCATGAGCATGCCTCACTGTGTCCATGCCTCACTGTGTCCATGCCTCACTGTGTCCATGCCTCACTGTGCCCATGCGTCACTGTGTTTCCATGCCTCAATGTGCCCATGCGTCACTGTGTCCATGTCTCGCTTTGCCTCACTGTTTTCATGCCTCACTGTGCCCATGCCTCACTGTGTCCATGACTAGACTTACGTTTAACATGGGAGTATATAGAAGGGGTGCCCTTGAAAAATCGCTGCTCCCCGGCCGTAGGCACTCGAGGCAGCAAACTTTGCACATTTATAGAGGAGAACTGGGGCTACATGTGTGCCAAGTTTCGGTCCCCAAAGTTACCAGAAAAATGACCGTTTAACATGAGAGACTATAGAAGGAGTGGCTGAGTTTGAAAAATCTGTACTCTCCGGCCTTAGGTCCCCTGGACAAAAAACGTTGCATACTTGTAGAGGAAGAGTTGGGCTATATGTGTGCCCATATAGCCGGCACCGGGTCTCAAAAGTCTGGGAGATCAGGCGCAAAAAGGTGTCTCCAGTATAAGCCGAGGGGGGCATTTTCAGCACACAAAAAATGTGCTGAAAAACTCGGCTTATACTCAAGTATATACGGTATTTGCATTACAAGGGCTACATGAGCTGACAGAGATAGCAATCCAATATTCAAAATGTTACTAATTCTAATTGATTCGAAACTTGAAAATCAAATCAAAATAAGTGCAGTATATTCTAGCTCATAAAAACAAATGATGGTCATTCTTCCTTTCTAAAAATGTCGTCTCTAGGTCAGATGTACTACTAGTGCCCCAACATCTGTCACAGTGTGCCTGTGCCCAAAAACATCTGTAATAGTAGTAGTGTGTGTCCAGTCAAGATCTGTCAGACTTACAAGTGCAACCAAGCTGCTGTCACAACAGGCGTGTTCCAGTCAGTGTTGCTAACCTACCAGATTGATATTTACTGGCACGACACCCAAAATTTACTGGCGCAGCCACGTTTTTACTGGCATTTCACAAAAGTTACTAAATTAAATTTTTAGGTGCAAATTTCAGTATTTAAACTTCAAACAAGTACGCTAGGCAAATAGCAATGTGATTTAAGGTAGATATTAAGGTAAAAAAACATATTTTTGTTATTTTCGATATAATAAGGGCAAATTATTTAGCCACATCACCCCCTGCCTCCATCCCCCTCTTCCACCAACACCCCCTGCCTTCACCCCCCCTCTGCGGTGCCACAATCTCCCCCTGCCTCTAATCTGCCTCTGTCTCCAATCTCCCCCTGCCTCCAATCTCCCCCAGGCCCCC
Source organism: Rana temporaria (assembly GCF_905171775.1). Classification (NCBI taxonomy): domain Eukaryota; kingdom Metazoa; phylum Chordata; class Amphibia; order Anura; family Ranidae; genus Rana; species Rana temporaria. The sequence goes on along the minus strand of NC_053490.1, from coordinate 396,513,407 downwards.
TGCCTCCAATCAACTCCTGCCTCCATCGTCCCCTGCCTCCATCCCCCTCTGCGGTGCCACCAACAACCCCTGTCTCCTCCCCCCACCCTCTGCGGTGCCACCATCCCCCTCTGCGGTGCCACCATCTCCCCCTGCTTCCAATCACCCCCTGCCTCCAATCTCCCCCTGCCTCCTTTGCACCCTGCCTCCATCCCCCTCTGCAGTGCCACCACAGCCACCATCACCCCCTGACTCCAATCTCCATGCCCAGTTCCCTTCTCGGCTATTTTTACTGGCACATTCCCGCAACTACAGACATTTACGAACGGGGGGAAAAAGTACCCGTTTTTACGAACTGTCGGTTCCAGTGTACAACAACATCTGTACGACTAGTGTCCCATCAACATCTGTCTCAGTGCTTACCATGGCAAACCAAAACATCTGTCACACACAGATATGGTTGAAATGTTTTCAAATGCTGTTGAAATGATTTCAAATCGGGTTGAAATGTTTTCGATTGTAGTTGAATTCATAAATTTGAATCAAATTCAAATTCAAATAAATGCAATGGAAAGGACTCCAATAACAAATTCATCTAAAATAACAAATCTAACTAAACTAAATTGATTAAATAACAAAATCGAAATGAAACATTTTTTTTTGTTTTGCACAGGTCTGGTATATGGTATATGCACAATATAATATATATTAATTTGAGTAGGAAAGTACTTGAACATTTTTTAATTTTTAAAGCAGTATCACACTATGTTCGGATTTTTGTTTTTTGGGTATTTTCAACATTCATTTTGGAGCCGGTGAGGAAGAATATCCTTGGGAAGGAGATTACTAAAACAAAGAATCTTCAACAGTGTCACATACATGACTTATTCATACAGTTGGAGGGTAAGAGTATATAGAAAGGGGTCACATGAGCAGATAAAGAGGGTGTTTTATTACACTTTTTCAAATAGGAGTACATACAGTAGTTTTATGAGTTGTTTTTTTTGGAGTAGAACATACTACACTATATCCTTTTTTGGAGATTATCACTTCGAGAAGACAGTATCAGCTTGCAAATTGGAACTCCACCAAATGAGTATAAGAGCAAGCGAGCAAGAGACATTTGTAACTTGGATATATGCATTTTTTTGGACATAAAGGTCACTGTATTATATTGAGTAGAACACTTCAGTGATGACCTTGAGAACAATATTTGTTTGAAAATGCTGGTTTGAATGCATAATTGATCTTTCTACAATGAAACACTGGAGCACTGATTTAACAAGTGGGACATAAACCACAATTACATTTCTCCTCAGCATTTAGAGTGCCTGTCTCAGACAACGCACGTGCAGGCTGGTCTGTTATCCATGCCCATGTTTTCTCAGCCCCCAGGTGACCTCCCAATGCGTCACTGTGAGCCTAATCGAGTAACATGTGCCTAAAAGAAGAGAGGACAGAGTCCCTCCGCCAGATACTATGCTTCTCCTAGCACCCACGGAGAGGCTCGCCTCTGCCACCATGTCTCAGCAGTCGGCAGAAGAGATGAGAACAGAACTGCTACAGATCATGCACCTCTCTGTGCAGCCGTAGAACCCCTTTGTCTTCACCCCCCCTGGTCTCAGAATTCAGCAGACTCTGGCAGCCCTTCTCTTGTCCTCCTCCAGACCCTGCACCATCTGCTTCCCAGCTCCTCGCCCAGTTTCTGTGTGATGTAAGGGGGTTATGAGAATAATATAATTCTATGCCAGTTGAAAAGGAGGGTATCGTCCACAAGAAACTTAATTGGTGACCACTCATACTGAACAACACAATGGCAAAACAATGTTCTGTCTGTGCAGTCTCCAATAAAGTTGATACCAGAGGTGTGCTACCCTCCTTTACAGGCTTGCATAATCTGCTACAGGAGTGGGAGTGCTCTCTTTGCCAGTCTGCACCCCTCTTTCACAGCTTAAGTCTTAAATGATAAAACTAGTAATAATCTAATGCAGAGGCAATTATTTAATAGGATAATTAGTAGATACATTTACATTGTCTTACAGATACAACCGGCAATATAAGCGGCAAACATAATGCCGTTGCAGCCCACGATGAAATTTAGTTTGACACCCCTGGTCTAGGCAGTCTTCTGCTCACATAGTCCCACAGTTCCTTCAAGAAAAGACAGTCCCACCCTCTATAATGTCATATATGAGATTGGGCACCACCCCGACCTCCTGGGTAACTGTGCCACAAGCAGTAGTGATTGTCACAGGCACCAGTGGATACTACTTAGTGCCCCTATGTATACACATCACTCTCAGAGTTTTGATTATGAGGCCCACTCTCCCTACCACCTCAGTATGGACTAGAGTCACCATACTACCTAGTAGTGCTGGAGATGGTTCACCCAGATGTCAACTTCAAACTGCCCCTCTGTCAGACCCAGGTGGGCAGCACAGACCCTCTGAGTGTAGCAGGACAGCCTCTGTACAGACCCACACTCCATGGACTCCCTCTGCAGTGAACACTAAGCCTGAACATGGTCCCTGGTGTGACACTGGCAGCACAACAATTCAAATTTTTTTGTGCCATAGTGGAACTCTGGGACACTGGGTTAATTACTGGGGTCAGGGATGGCTTGGTTTTCTGCACGGGTAGGGCTCCTGGAGACTTGGCAGGTCCTCCACCTTCATGGCCCTCACTTTCACCGGTTTGCTAAGGGTTTACAACCCCTTTCAAATGATCTGCTATCGTGGTCAAATGAGTCTGCAGAGACTTTCTGAGCCTGCAGGTGCACGGTCTGGGACTTCTGAGCTTGAATTAACAGAGCCAAAGTCTCCTCATGGCGGTGGCTGCACCCGAATGCCTTCTTGCTCATGTGTCTGTGATTTCTCATAGCAAGGGTTAGCTTCCGCAGAGGCCTGCTGCTGTGCTGCTGTAGCTTACATCGGGGCTTTAACCACCTCCTCCACACAGCCTTCAGAGTTTTTCAGCATCTGTGTTGCTCTTACCAAGGTCATGCATAAACGAGCACTGTTCCTTTAAAGTGGTTCTAAAGAATGAAGGTTTTAAACCTTCATGCATTCTATGCATAAAGACAAAACAACATTCAGTATGCAGCTCCCATTGCAGCCCCCCTAATACTCACCTGAGTCCAGTGATGTGCACAAGAGCAGTTGCTCTCCCAGGTTTCTACCTTCTCATTAGCTGAGAGATACATAGACACACAGAGCGGGGCTCGGGAGCGAGCATGCACAAGTGCCCCCCATAGCAAACATCTTGCTATGGGGGGCACTTGGAGAAGAGGAGGAGGCAGGAGTGCAGGGACCCGACAAGAGGAGGGTTGGGGCTGTTCAGGGCAAAACCATTGCACAGAGCAGGTAAATGTAACCTTTTTTTTGTATAATCTGTTTTTATAAATATTTTACATTACCAGAAAAAGGTACAGGAACATACAACTTTAAAAATTCGAAGATGCAGAAAAAAAAAGGATTTTGGATTCAGGAAATATCAATTATAACTTAGTGCAACAGCTTTTACTGGGTCCCTACCTCATGTAAACCCTGGGTGTGAAAGTCATAAGGATTGTACAGATGCAAATAGAGACAAATCAGATTAGGCAAGATGCCTCAGGGACAGCACATCCATAGTCCTCTTTACTTCCCTTTGCCAATCTTGTAACATTGACTTTCTTTCCAAAATCCGGGTATTTTTCCGACGGAGTTCCGACGGAATTCCACTTAAGCTGCCTTGCATACACACGGTCACACCAAATTCCGACCGTCAAGAACTCGTATCATACAACACTACGACGAGCCAAGAAAAACCAAGTTCAATGCTTCCGAGCATGCGTCGACTTGATTCTGAGCATGCATGGTTTTTAGTCTGTTGGAATTGCATCCAGACGAACAGAAATTCAGATAGAAATGTTTTTCATTGGAAAAATTGAGAACATGTTCTCTAATTCCGTCGGAAAAGATTGTACTTCCCAGTGGCTGTGCGTCCATAGAGGGCGCAGGAGCGCCGCCCCCTCTCTCCTGCACTGCTCTATCACCGGTAGATTCATGCAATGCATGAATCTATCTATTGTGGCCGCTGCCGCCCCCTATTCAGGTGTCCGGCCCCTTTTGAGGCGCCAGGCATCTGAATTACAGCGGCCAGTGTGTTTTTGGAAGCACCTGATTAGAGCCGTCGGCTCTAATAGGCGTCCCTATTAGAGCCATTGGTAGGTTGGTAAACAGCGGGTGCAATGCTGTGCGTTCGCTGTTTACACAGTGTTGTGTTAGGGAGTTGAATAAATCGCTTCCCTAACACGCCTCTCAGCCAATCAGGTGCACCAAGTCTGGTTACCTGTCGCCTGATTGGCTGAAGCGACAGGCACTGTGATTGGATGCCTATCAGGCATCCAATCATCGCAGAAGACAGGAAGAGGACGGGAGAAGACATCGAGGACTCAGAGGAAGCATGGAGGACAGCGCCGTGACCTGAGACAGGTAAGTGCCGGGCGGAGGGTGCTCAGCTCACACTGGCAGTAATTGATGGGGCACACTGGCAGCAATTGATAGGGCACACTGTCAGCAATTGATGGGCACATACTGGCAGCTGAATAATGGTCTATACATTGAATATTTCTAAAAATGTTAAGACGGCACTATTTTTCAACCTATCAAGTGTGCTACATAGAAATCTCTTTTTTCTCATTTCACTATTCAATATTGTATATCTAAGATCTATTATTTTAGATCCTTTTTCACTTGTTTTTTTGAGCGCTGTACTATTTTTTACATATAGTTATACTGTGACCAGAATATGCTGATTTTGACAATTTCCCCTGTAACACCATTGTTTTATATGCTTTCGGACTATTGCATACCTTATTATTTTCTTAAAAACCCTTTTTTTCTCAATAGAAATTATTGGAACCGAATAATGGTCTATACAGTTAAATTAAACTATACAGGTATACCCCACTTTTAAGTACACAATGGGACCAGAGCATGTATGTAAAACGAAAATGTATTTAAAGTGAAACAATACCTTTCTTCACCTCTGGGGTGTCAGGGGCTGTAGTGGGGGTGTCAGGGACTATAGTAGGGGTGTCAGGAACTGTAGTGGGGGTGTCAGGGGCTGTAGAGGGGTGTCAGGGACTATAGTAGGGGTGTCAGGGACTGTAGTGGGGGTGTCAGGGAGTGTTTTTCCAAGTAGCAGGGAATCTGAACTATACGTGAACGGATTACTCGGCTGCAGATTTAGCTTGAGAGCCACTTTACATACACTCACAGGTATGTCCTTACTCGCGAGTGTATGTAAAGTGAGTGTACTTAAAGCGGGGTATGCCTGTACTTAGTAATCTGCAAATAAACAATGGCACAGATAGCATTAGTGGCAATGGTAAACTGTGTTGTGGTTACTTTCCTGCTACCTACCTACTTACCTGCTACTATACTGTTAGAGTGCATTCTAGGGATGACTGTGCAAAAATACAAGTCTACTGCAGTGGTACCCCATACTATAATCAAATGAAGTTCTGGTGGAGCAGCTTAGGAGACAGTCCTTTCCCCAGGATCATTAGTCGGCTAGCCTTGGGGCCCAGTCCTTACAATGGTGCATATAAACACAGTCCCACACAGTAAAGTCTGCATGCAGCGGTATAGGCTTCTAGTTAATTGTTCAGTCCCTATATGCACAGTCTCTGCTAGCAGCAAACAGATTTATGGCTGCAAGGCCCTGTCACAAGACTCAGTGATACAGCTACAAGGTGTTCAGGTGCCCTCTGAATTGACCTGATGCAGCTCCAGCCTTCAGTCCACAAGTTTAAAGTGTCATGATGTGTATGCTTTATGCATAATTCAAGTTCAATTGTCAATTGTTCAAAATGCCTAGTTCCTTATGCATGTTAGGAAACAGTTAACAGTTTTGGTCATGTGATCCGGGGGCGGGGAGCTGTAGTTAGTTCTAAGATGGATGCTACTGAATAAAGACCAACTTGTGTTCAAGCTCATGCTGTCTGCTTATACTTCACGTTAAATCTTTACATAAAGCACTCTGGTATCTTTGCACCAAGAGACCTTGTGCCACCAGTAACCCAGTCCTCAGTCTCTGTTCACTCCGATCTACTCTCTCACTCTCTAGTTCTCAGTGCATAGTGCATTGGTCTCCACCCAGACCACTGACTTCTGTGAAGCAGGCACACATCCAGAAAAACAGAAGTGCTCACTCCAGGTCCTGCACAGCAAAGATAAAGCTAGTTCATCTGCAGCCCAGGAAACAACTTTTTTTCCCTTCCTTACTGCTGTCCTCACCTAGGAACTGTAGTCCAGTGGTCATAGAAGGCCACAGTATGGCTCTCTTCATGAACTTTAACGCCCACATTGCATTGCAGGCAGCATATAAGTCTATGAAACTCCTTTGACTTGCTCGCTCCCCCTGCTGGAAGGAGGCAGGTAGTGTGATTAAAACAGGCATATTAGTTCAGTGATAATGTAAAGAGCCACTGCAGACTATATAAATTGTTCCCTATAGCCAAGCATCTGGCTACACATACAAGTCTCAGTGGCACGTTTAATGTGTAGCTTACATGTAGCCCAATAAAAATGTGATGATAAAATGACTCTCATACCCTAAAAGGAAGAATGTGGAGATTTGCCTGCTCTATTTTTCAGTATTTATACTGTATATTGTAGCTTTATAGTGCAGACCAGGTGTAATCAAATATATTAATTGCATAAATTCCTTGCTGATTTGTGATATCACATATGCAACTAACTAAAACATGTCTGGTTCAGTATTTATCTCCTGATCTTTTATAGGTATATGGAAGAAAGAGCAAAACCAGAAATATTTTTTTATTAAAGGTCACATTCAGTAAAAAGACAATGCATTTTCAGTGGTTAGATTAAAGAAATGATTCGTAAATAAATATTTTTTTTTATAGTTTACCTGATTAAGCCTTAGTGATCGCTGGAATTCTGAACTCCACAAAATGCATTGACTTTTATTAAAATAATTTCAGATTAGGTATAAAACCAGTACAACGTGATCCAAGTCTCTTCTTCTTTAATCTCTGTCATAACTGGTTTATTTTTTACTTTTGTGTTAGGAAAAAGGTAACAAAAGGTTGCAGAAATGTTGATAGTGCTTGAATTCCATCTATACTGTATGTCTATGACTCTCATATATAGATCTACATTCTGTGTGAGCCTTGAGCTACTGTAAAGGATCCCCAGAGGAAGAAAGGGGTCATGAGTTAAACCATAATACTGCTCCCCCCTTTTGGCTTCCTCTAGATTGTTTCTATAGTGGGATCGGTACAGGTTGAAATATTGGAAAATTCTGAGGCATGGCAAAAAAAAAAAAAATGACAAATTACACTAGTAATGGCTGTCACCTCTGAAGTCAGAGAGTTATTACAATGCACAAATTGAGTCAAACACAAAAAGCACGATTGCATCTGGAGTTGTTGCTCTAAATAGATTGCAGGTAAAATACAGGCCCCCAGCAAGCATGCAGCACAAACAGATAATTCATGGAAGTATACTGCCAGAAGGCAGACCCTTAGCAAAATCAATTACTTTCATAGGTTAAAAATGATATGATGTGTTTATTAGTGTTGAGCAGAATATGCCATATTCGATTTCGCGATATATCTCGAATATATATTCGAATATTCGAGATATATTCGCTAAATTCGAATATTCGTGATATTTTATCGAAAGTAAATGATTGCGATTTTTCGCTATTGCGAATGCGAAAATAATTGCGATTTTTTGATAACTGCGGTAGGAGCACTCTGATTGGCTCAGAATATTCGTGATATTTTATCGAAATATCGCAACATGCGAATGCGATATTTATTGCGCAATTTCGAGAAATGCTGGAGGAGCGCTCTGATTGGCTCAGAATATTCGTGATATTTTATCGAAATATCGCAACATGCGAATGCGATATTTATTGCGCAATTTCGAGAAATGCTGTAGGAGCACTCTGATTGGCTCAGAATATTCTTGATATTTTACAATACAAAATAATTGCGAATATTCGGCAAATGCAGAAGGAGCACTCTGATTGGCTCAGAATATTCTTGATATTTTACAATACAAAATAATTGCGAATATTCGGCAAATGCGGAAGGAGCACTCTGATTGGCTCAGAATATTCTTGATATTTTACAATACAAAATAATTGCGAATATTCGGCAAATGCAGAAGGAGCACTCTGATTGGCTCAGAATATTCTTGATATTTTACAATACAAAATAATTGCGAATATTCGGCAAATGCGGAAGGAGCACTCTGATTGGCTCAGAATATTCTTGATATTTTACAATAGAAAATAAAAAGTGTTTTGCATTGGTGGTGATTCTTTACTCTATCCATCTGTCACAGCCGTTTGTCAATCAAACACCTTAAAGATTGAACACGTTCATGCTGCATGCTTTGGACTTTTTTTCACTTCACATATCAAAGACATTTTTATGAAAGATTATTTTTCTATTATTGGGACTATATTTCTTTATATATTTGTTTCACTGTGTATTTCACAAGTTATTTGCGCTTGCTTATTTTATAATTTGCCCACATGTCTTGTCACTAGACATATTTTTTATTCTTGTAGAGCGACTCCATTTTCTGTCTTGTATTAATTTATGTTGTATAACATTTTTGAGTTGCTGCTGTATTCTCCCCTTTTTTAAGGTATGCGCAATTTTTTCCTTCTTACAAAAAATAATAATATCAAACATACAAATATTCATAACATACACATACACAAAGCCCCCCCCTTTTGCATCAGAGACAATCAGAGTTCTCCTACCACAGTTATCGAAAATTCGCAATCATTTTCGCATTCGCAATAGCGAAAAATCGCAATTTTTTTTTTTTCAATTTGGCAACATAATAGGATCGCCTCAGCTTAGCTACTCGGCCCAGGGTCTCTAATCATACCAGCAATGCTTTTAGACGTCGATAGGATGTGATCTGTTTTAAAAATCAAATTGAAAAAATGCGAATATTCGGAATTGCGAATATTCACCGCGAAATTCGAAATATAGCGCGATTTCTCGAATATGCTATATTCGAGTCGAATATTCGCAATGCGAATATTCGTGAGCAACACTAGTGTTTATCAAGAGAAAGCAGAGTATTTCCAGAGAGCATGTATTTTTGACTTAACCGCTTCAACCCCAGAAGGATTTGCCCCCCTAATGACCATGACCTGGTAATTGCGCGGTCATGCAATGCTGTACCCAAACAAAATTTGGGTCCTTTCTTTCCCACAAATAGAGCTTTCTGTTGGTGGTATTTGATCTCCTCTGCAGCTTTTATTTTTTGCGATATATAAAAAAATTATATTTTCTACTTTTTGTTAAATAAAAATACAATAAACTCAATTTTAGTCATGCATTTAGACCAAAATGCATTCAGCCACATGTCTCAGGTAAAAAAAATCAATAGTTGTACCGTCTACAATCTGACAAGTGACACCAGTAATGTGGTCAGTGAAAAATCTAAAAAAAGTGCACTTAGTGACACAGTGACAGGGAGTGAAGGGGATAACTGGGGGGGCGATCAGGGGGTGATCAGGCGGTGACAAGTGTACCTACAGGTACTGGTGTTAGTGTAGTGTTGGTGAAACTCACTTTTAGATGTCCTCTCCTCTCTCACAGTTTTTTTAACTACTTTAGCCCCGGAAGACTTTACCCCCTTCCTGATCAGAGCATTTTTTTAAATTTGTCACTGTGTGGCATTAGTGGTTGTGCAATGTTGTCCCCAAACAAAATTGACGTCCTCTATTTTTCCACAAATAGAGCTTTCTTATGGTGGTATTTGATCACCTATGTATTGTTTTTTTTTCCCCACAAAAGATTTTATTGAAAGAACATTAACTTGTGGTTACAATACATTTAACATAGCATTCAAAGAAGTATCCATGACCAGTGTACACATGTAGCGCCTGTGTACTTTTCAGTACAGGTGCTATGATAAATTTAGTGGGGGATGAGAGAGTTACCTTTGCTCTCATCCGTGCTGTTTTGCTAAATTCGGCTGTTGTCAGTTCTGGATTGTCCTGTGGGTCATTCTGTGCTTCAGAGGTGTAGTTCCACCTCTGGATGGCAGGTGGCGCCAGAGGGGTCCGGGCGGAGGCGCCTTTCTCCAGCAGCCAATCGGGGAAGTGTTTCCCTTGCAGGGCATGCTGGGGGAGGGTATTTCTGTGGCAGACGCCATTTTGTGGGGTTCTTCACGGGTTCCTGGTTCCAGGTGCGGTACCCACCTTTAGGGTGTGCGCACATCACGGGCCCCGGCGATATGGCCTACCAGGCCGGGGCACACGTGCTACGCGGAGTTCCTGACTCTGGGCCCTCATGGCCCGGAGCAACCTGTGCTGCCAGGGGGCCCCAGTGACTTACTGGGTTCCCCAACTTTATTAAGAAGATCCCAAGCGAGTTGTGCTGTTCGGTGGGGAGTCGGTCTGAGGTGAGCCCATAGGCAGGTGATCCAATAGGGCTTAGACGAACATTGGGGATCTGGGTGACCGGACATTGACAGGTTGTATGCTTCAAACTGTCAGTCGGTGACCCCAAACTATCAAGTCTATCAGGCAAGATTGTGTTACTGGGAGGATTCGCTCTACTATCCATGCTTTCAAGTACTAGGCCTGTGGCAGAGGTCTCATCACTAAATCCTAATCTTATTAGAGCCAAGTCTGTGGCAGAGACTTGTTCCTTCCCAGAAGTACTAGTGATGCTCCGGCTGCCAGGCCTGTGAGAGGGACCTGTCCGGGGGCACTATACCCACTTCGGCTGGAGTGGCAACGAAGTAAAAGCTGCTACTAGAAGCAGGACTGCTTCAATCTATCCATAGGCATGAATCTGCAAAGTTCTCTCTTTTCATCAACCTATCCTCTCTATCTCAAGTTGATTGTTGGACGTGTTGGGCCGCAAATAAAGCATTGAAAACATCACCCTACTATCTGGACATTCCGTTATTGCTTCACACCACCATCATCATCCCTAGACACATCGTAGAGGTAACGTAATTACGCCCATCCCAAATCTAACCAGCGGCTCCTCCGGGGGTAGCGCTACACACATTAAAAAGACAAAGGAGAATAATACAGCATGAGTCATGGACGCTAGAACAGCTGGGTTCTCTTACAACCAAATAAGTCTTGTCAGCTTATGTACCTTGTACATATAACCGACATACAGTACAGACCAAAAGTTTGGACACACCTTCTCATTCAAAAAGTTTTCTTTATTTTCATAACTATGAACATTGTAGATTCACACTGAAGGCATAAAAACTATGAATTAACACATGTGGAATTATACATAACAAAAAAGTGTGAAACAACTGAAAATATATTTCATATTCTAGGTTCTTCAAAGTAGCCACCTTTTGCTTTGATTACTGCTTGGCACACTCTTGGCATTCTCTTGATGAGCTTTAAGAGGTAGTCACCTGGCGCAGCACCCCATCACTCTTCTTCTTGGTCAAATAGCCCTTACACAGCCTGGAGGTGTGTTTGGGGTCATTGTCCTGTTGAAAAATAAATGATGGTCCAACTAAACGCAAACTGGATGGAATAGCATGCCGCTGCAAGATGCCATGCTGGTTCAGTATGCCTTCAATTTTGAATAAATCCCCAACAGTGTCACCAGCAAAGCACCCCCACACCATCACACCTCCTCCTCCATGCTTCACGGTGGGAACCAGGCATGTAGAGTCCATCCGTTTGCCTTTTCTGTGTCGCACAAAGACACGGGCGTTGGAACCAAAGATCTCAAGTTTGGACTCATCAGACCAAAGCACAGATTTCCACTGGTCTAATGTCCATTCCTTGTGTTCTTTAGCCCAAACAAGTCTCTTCTGCTTGTTGCCTTTCTTTAGAAGTGGTTTCCAAGCAGATATTCTACCATGAAGGCCTGATTCACACAGTCTCCTCTTAACAGTTTTAGAGATGTGTCTGCTGCAAAAGGTGGCTACTTTGAAGAACCTAGAAAATGAAATATATTTTCAGTTGTTTCACACTTTTTTGTTAGGTATAATTCCACATGTGTTAATTCATAGTTTTGATGCCTTCAGTGTGAATCTACAATTTTCATAGTCATGAAAATAAAGAAAACTCTTTGAATGACGTGTGTCCAAACTTTTGGTCTGTACTGTATTCAAATTTAAAGGACGTACAGATACGCCCATTTGCCTGCCTCTGGCATTCTGCCGATATATATCGGCGTGCGGCAAACGGCAAGCGGTTAAAACATCAACACACATTGCTAAGATTATTTACATCTGTCTGATCTTTATTACATGTATGCCCTAAATTTAAAGTGGATGTAAACCCACTCTCATCCTTTCTAAACTACTGCCATAGTGCTGATCTATAAGGATATACATGCCCCCTGCTTGTATCCTTACCCGTCAAATGTATCCCCTTTGTCTGTTATAAGAACTAAAAAACTACAGATTCTGTGGGTGGGTCTGTTTTCTTGAGCTCGGTCGGTGGAGTCGTGATGTCAGTAGACTTCCTGCCCACCTCTACACTCCCCTTGTCAACATGCATTTTGTCCTGTGTATTCCTTACACTAAATTCTGCTATGATCACTAACATCCAGTCAAAATCCAGAAAAGTAACCACATGACTTCAAAAAAGAAGTGCGGGTGGGAATTAAAAAATAATGCCTGTCTCAGGCTAGTGCATGAGATATGTGAATAACCTGTCATTCACAGCAAGGGGGAAGAATGGACAAAAGTCTTCTCCTGCTTGTCCGTTTATCTCACTGAAAAAAGAAAAGAGGATTGCTCAGAGCTGGATTAACTCTTTGTGGCAAGACTGTGGCAATTCGAACCGGCCTAATGTAAGTAACAGCGACGTAGCGTATCTCACATACGCTGCGCCGATCTATTTGTATGTGAATCTACCGCTAAAATGTTAAAAATGGGCAATACATTTTTGCATGTGTAGTTAGCCACATATCGATTACATTTATATGTTAAAAAGGAGATAAAAGAGAGAGAGAGTAAAGATGGAATAAAAAAAGGGGGAATAAAAAAAGGGGGAGAAGACTATATGGGTATGCATTAAATGTCCTTTTACACACAAATTTGTGTATTCTAATGATAATTCCACTACCCATATAAAGGGTAATAGAAATATTTTATATATTAATATATTAATATATAGACATATATATATACACCTATATGTATGGAAATACGTGTCAATCCATATCCATACAAAAAGAAAAAGAAAGAAAAAAGTACAGGGAGAGAAAGGCACACCCAGTGCCGGCCCAAGACATTGTGCTGCCTGGGACCAAGAATGAAATGCTGCCCCCCCCCCCAAAAAAAAAAAATCACGTCCAACAAAAGGCCCCCACATTCATTATTTTATCTCATTATTTAATACATGTATAGAACCATGACAGGTGCTCTTTATACTCCTATATACATGTATAGAGCCATGACAGGTCCTCGTTATACTCCTTTATACATGTCATGTATAATGGAGTATAAAGAGGACCTGTCATGGCTCTATATACTGTATGTATAAAGAGGACCTGTCAGGGCTCTATACATGTATATAGGAGTATAAAGGGACCTGTGCATGGCGGGCGGCTGCGATGTCTTTTGTGCAAACAAATCAATGTATGCTAATTGTGATGTTTTTTTTGGTACCAAAAATATGCAGAAGAATACATATTGGCCTAAACTGATGAAGACATATTTTTTTTCATATATTGTTTGGATATTTATTATAGCAAAAAGTAAAATATATATATATATATTTTAAATTGTTGCTCTTTTGTTGTTTATAGCGTAAAAAATTAAAACCACAGAGGTGATCAAATATCACCAAAAGAAAGCTCTACTGTGGGAAAAAAGGACATCACTTTTATTTGGGTACAGTGTCGCATGACCGCACAATTGTCAGTTAAAGCAACACAGTTCCGTATTGCAAAAAATGGCCCAGTCATTAAGGGGGTTGTAATGGTTCGTGTATTTTCACCTTAATGCATCCTATGCATTAAGGTTAAAAACCACCTGGCAATGACGGCCCCCCCCAGCCCCCCTGTTTTACTTACCTGAGCCCATTCACCTACTGTGCGCATCCCCCTGGTGTACTCTTCTCCACGGAGTCTGGCCGTTGATTGGCTAGATTGGATAAATTGATAGCAGCGCAGCCATTGGCTCGCACTGCTGTCAATCCAATGACGCGGCTCGTGGAGGGGGGCCGGACCGAGTCATACACGCTGTGTATATGGACGCAGCGTGTATGACAGGGAGCGCACCCACAAGCTAACCCCCTTGGGAAAGAGATTCCCAGAAGGGGGTTAGCTGATGCGGGGGGGAGCCAAGACAGCCGTAGAGGGACCCGAGAACAGCAGGATTGCGCGGCCACTCTGTGTAAAACTAAAACTTGTCATTTAAAAACAAAACAAAAAACAAAGCCATACAACAACTTTAAATGGGCAAATCCTTCCGGTCCTTAAGTGGTTAATCAGGGCTGGGCAAGGCAAGTCCCTCTCAGGCTCTCATGTCTCATATAACTTGTGAAATGTTTTTGTACTTACAGTTTTGCCTCGGACTCCACCACCAGATGCGAGTTGTCACTTGCCACACGTTGCGGGTTACATAGTTACATAGTTAGTCAGGTTGAAAAAAGACACAAGTCCATCCAGTTCAACCACAAAAAATAAAAAAACAAAATAAAAAACAGAGTAAAATCCTATACACCCAACTCCATACCCACAGTTGATCCAGAGGAAGGCAAAAAACCCCAGCAGAGCATGATCCAATTTGCTACAGCAGGGGAAAAAATTCCTTCATGATCCCCCGAGAGGCAATCGGGTTGTCACTTGCCACATGTTGCGGATGGTCACTTACGTCACCTGCAGGTTGTCACTTGCCACGTCACATGCCACACGTTGCGGATTGTCACTTGCCACAACGTTACCTGCCATACGTTGCGTATTGTCACTTGCCACACATTGCGGATTGTCACAACGTCACATGCCACACGTTGCAGATTGTCACTTGCCACACGGTGCGGGTTGTCACTTGCCACACGTTGCAGATGGTCACTTACGTCACCTGCGGGTTGTCTTTTGCCACGTCACATGCCACACGTTGCGTATTGTCACTTGCCACACGTTGCGTATTGTCACTTGCCACACGTTGCGGATGATCACTTACTTCACCTGCAGGTTGTCATTTGCCACGTCACATGCCACACGTTGCGTATTGTCACTTGCCACACGTTGCGGATTGTCACTTGTCACACATTGCAGATTGCCACTTGCCACACGTTGCAAATTGTCACTTACTGTGTTTCAGTGTGAAAGCTGGCAGCAGAGTGATGATGTAATTGAGGGCGGAACTGTGGGCGGGCGGTGAGAGATGACATGTCTCTGCTCCCCTGCAAGCTCACTCACTGACTGCTCCAAGTCCCAACCCCCCCCCCCACGGGGCTGCGAGTGTTCTGTCTGCCGCTGATCACTAACGGCAGCGGCGCTGGCTCCTCACAGGCAGTGGCAACTTTCTTTTCTGACTGCACCCCCCCCTGCGAGTGCTCTGCCCGTCCGTCACTGTTAACGGCAGCGGCACCGGGCTCCTCGCACAGCAGCTTCTGACAGCTCCTCCCCGCTGCTCGCCAGGGGGGGAGCAGTCAGAAGCCGCTGCCTGCGAGGAGCTCGGTGCCGCTGCCGTCAACAGTGACGGGCGGGCAGAGCACTCGCAGCCCGGGCGGGGGGAGCAGTCAGACGCCGCTGCCTGCGAGGAGCCCGGCGCCGCTGCTGATAGTGGTGGCAGGCGGGCAGAGCACTCGCAGCCCGGGCGGGGGAGCAGTCAGACGCTGCTGCCTGCCAGGAGCCCGGTGCCGCTGCCGTTAACAGTGACGGGCGGGCAGAGCACTTGCAGGGGGGGGGGGGCTCCTCAGACAGCAGAGCGGCCCGAATAAGCTGGCTGACAGGCGTCGATTTGCCGCTCCCCTAAAGTGCCGCTTGGTACCATGGGTACCACCCGGTCCCATCATAGGACCGGCCCTGGGCACACCGGGTGAGCATAAAGGGGAAAATCAATCCCAGAGTCTGGAATTGACAAGGGTATGTCTATGTAAAGTATGTATATATGAGTGTATGAATACACCCATACATAACATTCACTCTTGCTTCTTTATACAACTGCTTCATGACTGATGTCGTGTATTGTCTTTCATGCCCATGTGGCCTGTTATATGTGGGCAGAACTATCCGAGCATTGAGAGTTAGATTTGGTGAACATTGTCGAGCAGTTAAGAAAAGTAGCCCTCAGTATAGTGTATGTCGACACTTCAATATTCACCACCATAAAGACATCACAGCTCTTCTAGTATGGATTATCGAAACCATACCAGATAAATACACACCCACTGAAAGATTTCAGCGGTTGTGTAAACAAGAAACTTACTGGATATACACTTTAAATACTTTAACGCCCTATGGATTCAATGAGGAAATTGAAATCCATACGGTCATGTAATGAAATTATGTATGGGTGTATTCATACACTCATATATACATACATTACATAGACATACCCTTGTCAATACCAGACTCTGGGATTGATTTTCCCCTTTATGCTCACCCGGTGTGCCTCTCTCTCCCCCTGTACTTTTTTCTTTCTTTTTCTTTTTGTATGGATATGGATTGACACAAATTTCCATACATATAGGTGTATATACAGTCCTGATCAAAAGTTTAAGACCACTTGAAAAATTGCAAAAAGTCTGATTTTACATTGTTGGATCTTAACAAGGTTCCAAGTAGAGCTTCAACATGCAACAAGAAGAAATGAGAGTGAGACAAAACATTTTTTGAGCATTCAATTCATTGAAAATAACGAATAAACTGAAACAGGCTGTTTTTCAGCTGACCACATACCTTTAAAAGGCCAAATCTGTGCAAAGATGTGGATTCATTGTCATTCTCTGTCAGGTAGTCACACGTTGTGATGGCAAAGGCAAAAAAACTCTCCCTTTTTGAACGTGGTCGGGTTGCTGAACTGCATAAGCAGGGTCTCTCATCAAGACACTGGACGATCTTCGACCCAAATTAAGGCCCTTACTGGTGCTGACTGCAGCCCCATAACCATCAGACGGCATCTGAGACTGAAAGGCTTCAAAAACAAAAAACTTCTTCAAAAACCTTGTCTCCTTGAACGCCACAGAACTGCTCATTTGGATTTTGCAAGAGAGCACCAAAAATGGGACATTCAAAAGGTGGAAGAAAGTTTTATTCTCTGATGAGAAAAAATGTAACCTTGATGGTCCTGATGGTTTCCAACGTTACTGGCATGACAAGCAGATCCCACCTGAGATGTTTTCTACGCCATAATGGTCTGGAGTGCTTTTTCCTTCAGTGGAACAATGGAGCTTCAGGAAGTGCAGGGGCGTCAAACGGCCGCTGACTATGTCCAGATGTTGCAGAGAGCATTCCTCATGACTGAGGGCCCTCGTCTTTGTGGTAACCACTGGGTTTTTCAACAGGACAACGCTACAGTACACAATGCCCGCAGGACAAGGGACTTCTTCCAGGAGAATAACATCACTCTTTTGGCCCAGCCTGCATGTTCCCCTGATCGAAATCCAATTGAGAACCTTTGGGGATGGATGGCAAGGGAAGTTTACAAAAATGGACAACAGTTCCAGACAGTAGATGGCCTTCGTGCGGCTGTCTTCACCACTTGGAGAAATGTTCCCACTTACCTCATAGAAACGCTTGCATCAAGCATGCCAAAATGAATTTTTGAAGTGATCAACAATAACGGCGGAGCTACTCATTACTGAGTTCATGTTTGGAAGTTGGATTTCTGTTTTGGGGGGGTTTAGTTTTTTTGTTGGAGGTGTGGTCATAAACTTTTGATCAGCTGAAAAACAGCCTGTTTCAGTTTATTCGTTATTTTCAATTAATGTAATGCTCAAAAAATGTTTTGTCTCACTCTCATTTCTTCTTGTTACATGTTGAAGCTCTACTTGGAACCTTGTTAAGATCCAACAATGTAAAATATGATTTTTTTCCATTTTTCAAGTAGTCTTAAACTTTTGATTAGGAATGTATATATATATATATATATATATATATATATATATATATATATATATATATATATATATATATATGTATATATTAATATATAAAATATTTCTATTACCCCTTATATGGGTAGTGGAATTATCATTAGAATACACAAATTTTCGTGTAAAAAGACATTTAATGCATACCCATAAAGTCTTCTCCCCTTTTTCTATTCCCCTGTTTTTTATTCCATTTTTACTCTCTCTCTTTTATCCCCTTTTTAACATATAAATTTCATTGATATGTGGCTACACATGCAAAAATGTATTGCCCATTATTAATGTTTTAGTGTGTGTGTGTGTGCGTGCGTGACTACACGCACCTATATATACACACATAATATTGTTGTTTTTGTGTTCGTTCAATTTACATTTTCTACCATTTGTTTGAGTCATTTATTTACATAATTTATATCCATACTGTTGTATGTATTTTTTTATAATCAGTATTGCTCATTTACTATGATACCATGATTCCCACCCTCTGTCATTATTATTTTTGCATTATTTTTGTATTATTTTTGAGTTGTTGTTTAAATTCATGTTATGCAGGGCTTAGTACTTCATTTAAATGTGACCGCCCACTATTGTATTATTATTGTCATTACCATTCTGTTTCCCCCCTTCCCCCCCTCTTTTTCATTGTGTACCAGTTACACATTTTTATTTAATATTATTATCATTATTATTACAATTTTTCATTATTCATTTATTTAATTATTATTATTTTCCATTCATCATTCATTATTACATATCACTTTTATTTATTTATTTATTTTTGGTATTGTGGTTCTGATTTCTCTTTTGCGCCGTCATTGTGCTTGTCCTTTATCTTTTGTTTATGGCCTTTTTAAATGATTATGCTATAAAAAAAAAAAAACACACCTTTTACATTCATCTGCTTTCCACCAGATCCACAAAATACTTGTTTGGTAAAAAATAATTAGCTCTTAATGCTTTTTCTGTTGAAACACATCTAAAAGGTATTATATTCATTTGTGCACCTGTGTCCAATTTAAACTTGATATGCTTTGTTTTTTTCCCTACTTCAAGGCTTCTGGTGACTTGATCGGGCTGATTTTTTTCATTACATTTACAAAGGAAAATTGTTTAATAGCAGTTTTACTATTTCAGTTGATAAACCACTTAAATCAGCATTAGATGTTGTACTACATTTGCATTTGTGGCACACTTGACCTTATATAGGACAGTTTTCCATCTGTGTAGATTCCCATTTTTTTTTATTTGATTTACCTCTATCTAAAATTGTTGTTTTATCTAATTGTGAGACACACCCACTCTTGTGTGTTTAGAGACAGTCAGGACACAAGAAACATCTGCTGAATCAAAACTTTATTGCTCAACATCCAACAGGTTTAGGCTGGGTTCACACTTATGCGAATTGGTTGTTTTTCTCCGCATCCAATTCTCAAGACAGGGGAGTATTACCGACTCTCAATGGAGCCAATTCACACAGCTCTGGGGCAGCCATGGAGTGCACTGCAGGAGGATCCTGTGACTCTATGGCTCTGTTTCAGCTCCATAAATAGTGTGAATCCAGCCTCAGTTATACCATTTAACCTGGAAGTCCTAATATAATATTAAGCAGATACTGTGAACTTGTTGGTGGCTTTCTGCATTCTACAGCCTAGACACAAAATGCAATGGACATAAATGTATACCTTTATTTTTTATGCATTTCTTGGAAGAAATAACACTGTTCTTTGGTTTTGGAAGGCTACATGTTTAAAGGCTTTTGGTGACAATAGCTTTCAATGTACAAGAGTTGCCCTTTGTTTTTTGTAAATATAGTACCTCTATATTTGGAGCCTATACTGGTAATTGTTGTCCTGATTAGATATACTCCTTAAAGCTGGACTTTGTCCACCTCTCCCCCACCCCCACCCACTCTGATCACTAGCATAAAAAAATAAAAATAATCAAAAAGTAAAATTTTAACGTCCCTCTTACCTAAATCTGCTGTCACTTGACTTACCTCTCCTGAGTCTTCCTTATTCTTCTATGCACAGGTAAGCTTCTACTTTGGATATCCATTTCAGTTTCTTTTATGATATGGACACTTCCTTTGCAGCTATCCAGTGCCGGGTTCTCTCAGGATCCAGATGATAGTCCACAGTTGATGAAAATAGGGGAGAGTCGACCGGTGTTGGCACATCAGCAATACTGAATTACTGATCACTCGCACCCAGACACACTGCCATGTTATGTTACACCATTCTCCCCTGGCCAGGGGGAGGCCTAAAGTCAAGCAAGCTCATAGACCTCTGTGCAGAGCACTGGGAATCCTGGGAGTTGTAGTTTGAGATGGCAGCCACATAATGGGACGAACAGACTCCTTACACTACAGATCCCAATAGGCACTGTGCAGTAGGAGGAGGAGCGGAGAGATGGTTTTACTAAACTGCCTGGGAAAGCTCTTCCTCTTGGCAGTGAGAAAGAAAGCAGCTCTGTCTGAATATTCGCCTGTCAGCAGGAGATCATGCCACCACACCAACAGAGATCCGAGCCTGGGACTGGGAGTGAGGACATCTGGGGACAATGCAGCATTGCCCAATTCACAACATCTGCACCACTGCTGCAGGAATCCTGGAGCATCTACTCACCCTCTGCTTCCCACAGCTGATCACTGCAGGCCTTTGGGGAGAGACCAAGGGACCCCCCTTCTACAGCGAGAGGTCACCACATCATCCCAGGAACTGGTGAGAGGGCTATTTGCCCATTGCTGATACTGCTAGCAGGGACTGACCCACTGAGAGCAGATCACCAAGTGTACTCAATCCACCCTGCACTCATACTGCACGCTCTACCGCATTTACCCCTAACCTAGACTGCCCCTATACAGTACAGTACACCAACCCTATACCACATTATACCGAACCTTTACCGCACCTGAACCTGATTTTCCTTTGAACCAGTGCGGATGCTTTACCATACCAATGCTGTACCTATACTGCATGCAGGTTAACTGGCACTATTGCTAAGTGCACCAATGTTCTCAAAGGGCCCCAGCAAAAGCTGGCAGAAGAACAACCCAGGGAACTGCCCCTCCCGTAAAATTATTATTTTACAATCCCCTTTAATTCTCCTGCCCCCACTGCTACCATCATACTTTTCCTTTGGACAGTGCATACAGAGTTGGTGTCACGGTCTGGAGTCAGGCTCAGAGGCCAGTAGCTATAGCAGCAGAACAGGTCACCCTGGCTGATGACACGGGGTCACCTGAGGTGCGGAATCTAAGCGCTAACCGGTATTCACCAGAGCTTCTGAAGGTGAAGATGGATTTTGCTGCGTGTTAGCGCCAGGTCGCGGTCCTCAGGATTGCCCCACCAGGAGGTGAGAAAGCCGGGGTACAATAGCAGATAAGCAGGTGAGGATCAAACAGAAGCGTAGTCGATAACAAGCCAAGGGGTCGGTAATAAGTATTTGTAGGTTGGGATCAGGCAGAAGCGTAGTCGATAACAAGCCAAGTGGTCGGTAACGAGCAGTAGCAAATATGGACGGCAGCAGGGAAGACAGGAGCGAGATATAGGCTGGAGATAGCACAATATTCTGGCAAGGAGGAAGTGCAGAGACATGGCTTATATCAGGAAGTTCGTGGGAGGAGCAAGGGGTTCAAGGTTCAAGACAATCAAGACACAAGGCAGGAATGTTCAATGGATCAGATGGGTTTGTCCAGCAGATCAGACAGGGAGCTGTCCAGCATCCCAGATAGCTCAGTGAGAAGGTTCACTGCCAGACATAGCTGAGGTCCCAGGTTCAAATCCAGGTCCTGACAGTACTCCCCTCCTCCCAGGACGTCCACTGGATGTCTTAGGGCCTGGTTTGTGAGGGAACCTCTGGTGGAATTCTCTTGTTAATCTAGGAGCATGAACGTTCTGCTCAGGCTCCCAAGAATTTTCTTCTGTCCCGTATCCTTCCCATTGAACCAGATATTGCAATTTGTTCCTATAGATCCTGGAATCAAGAATTTTCTCCACCACGTATTCTTCCTCACCCTGTACCTCAACAGGTGGAGGGGGTGGAAGTGTTCTTCCAGAAAAAGTATTTTCGTGAAAAGGTTTAAGTAGCGAAATGTGAAACACAGGGTGAATCTTCATACTTGCTGGAAGTTTTAGGCGAAAGGCAACTGGGTTGATCTGGGCCAAGATCTGGAAAGGTCCCACAAACTTTTGTCCCAACTTTGCAGATGGAACATGAACCTTCAGATTTTTAGTAGATAACCAAACTTGATCACCCACATGAAAAGTAGGAAGTGCTCTGCGATGTCTATCTGCAGCCTTCTTGTAACTTTCCTGAGCTTCCCTCAAAGTCTCGATCAATTTTCCCTGGATCTCCTGTAAAGCAGTTAATCTGTTGGTAACAGCAGGAATTGGAGTTGAGATAGGGAGATCAGGGATAAAAGCTGGATGAAGCCCGGTATTTAGGAAAAAAGGGGTCTGAGAGGTGGAGCTATGTTTAGAATTGTTATAAGCAAACTCCGCTGTAGGAAGATAGTCCACCCAGTCATCCTGAAGATAACTAACAAAACATCGGAGGTACTGCTCTAACGTTTGATTGGTCCTCTCGGTCTGACCATTAGACTGAGGATGAAAAGCAGAAGATAGATTAATTGTTACTCCTAAAGCTGAGCAAAAGCTTTTCCAAAATTTTGAAGTGAACTGTACTCCTCGGTCAGAAACTACATCTTCTGGAATTCCATGTAGTCTAAAGACTTCTCGAACCATCAACTCTGCAGTTTGTTCTGCAGAGGGTACCCCCTTCACTGGTATGAAGTGAGCCATCTTAGTGAAGCGGTCAATAACAACCAAGATAGTGGTCATTTCTTTAGAGGGGGGTAAATCAACCACAAAGTCCATAGAAATTGATCCCCATGGTCTTGATGGGACAGGGAGTGGCTGGAGCAACCCTAAAGGAGAAGCTCGGGGTGTCTTATTGCGAGCACAGACCAGGCACGAGGCTACATAACTTTTGACATCTCTTTTGTACCCAGGCCACCAAAAGGAACGGGATAAAAGTTCCTCCGTCTTAGAAACTCCAAAATGTCCAGCAAGTTTGGAGTCATGAACCAACTTGAGGACTTCAACCCGAGCAACTTCAGGTACATAGAGGCGATGTGCTTGAGTCCAGAAGCCATTCTTGTAATCAAGGATGATGTTCATAGGAGGATCTTTGAGGAGTGGGTCATTCTCATACCCTTCCTTGAGAAGACTCAAGAATGCTTTAGAACTTGTGACACCTAGAAAGTTCTTTTGAGGCAGGACTGTGTATTCAGAGTTGTCTTCCTGGAGAGGCCCAGACAACATTCGTGATAAGGCATCAGCCTTACCATTCCTTGACCCAGGTCGATATGAGATAATAAAATTGAACCTGGAAAAGAATAATGACCAACGTGCTTGTCTAGAAGACAATCTCTTGGCAGAACGAATGAATTCCAGATTCTTATGATCAGTGAGAACGGTTACAGGATGCTTAGCGCCTTCCAGCAAATGCCTCCATTCAGAAAATGCTTCTTTAATTGCTAGCAACTCCTTATTCCCAATGTCATAATTTCTTTCGGCTGAAGACATTACACGAGAAAAGTAAGCACAAGGATGTAGCTGCATCTTTTCACCATGTCGTTGGGAGAGGATAGCTCCCACGGCAGAGTTTGAAGCATCCACTTCCACTATAAAAGGTAATTCAGGATTGGGATGTACCAATACTGGTGCAGAAGTAAAAAGAGTTTTTAACTTTCCAAAAGCAGCCTGTGCCTCAGATGACCACACAAAGGGCACCCCTTTCTTTGTTAGCTGGGTAATTGGAGCTATCACCTTAGAGAAGTTCCTTATAAATTTTCGGTAAAAGTTGGCAAACCCGACAAATCGTTGGATTTCCTTAATGTTTCCGGGGGCAGGCCAATCTACCACTGCTTTAATCTTCTCAGGATCCATGCCCACACCATCTGGAGAAATAATATACCCTAAGAACTGGATCTGGGTTTGTTCAAACTCACATTTCTCCAATTTGATGTAAAGTCGATTCTGCCTTAATCTTTCAAAGACAATGCAAACATGCTTGCGGTGCTCTTCCAGGTTATCAGAAAAGATAAGGATGTCATCCAGATAAGCAATGACAAATTGGTCCAACAGATCTCGAAAAATATCATTTATGAAGTGCTGAAAGGTCGCAGGGGCATTGCAGAGACCAAAAGGCATGACCAAGGACTCAAAATGCCCATATCTGGTTCTAAAGGCGGTTTTCCATTCATCTCCTGAACGAATACGGACCAGGTTATATGCCCCCCGTAGGTCAAGTTTTGTAAACACTTTGGCAGAACGAAGTCTTTCCAACATTTCCGAGATCAAGGGGAGTGGATAACGGTTTTTAATTGTGACCTTATTCATGTGCCTGTAATCAATGCATGGACGCAAGGTAGAGTCTTTCTTTTCAACAAAGAATAGAGCTGCTCCTGCAGGAGATGTTGAGTGTCTAATAAAACCCTTTACTAAATTTTCATCAAGCCACTCCCTTAGCACTTTTAATTCAGGTTCTGAGAGATTAAAAAGGCGGCCAAAAGGTATTTCGGCCCCTGGAAGCAGCTCAATGGGGCAATCGTATGGGCGATGAGGAGGTAATTGATCTGCATTTTTCTTATCACAGACATCCCGGAATGCATGGTATTGTGGAGGCAAGTCGTCATATGACTGGGTAGTTACCACACCAACTTGCAATTCCTTGACCAGCGGAGAACTTGTTTGATAAGATTCCCTACAGTGTTCCTTGCAGTGGGAGGATGTGAAATCTATGGTCCGTGCTCCCCAGTTGATAGAGGGATTGTGAGTGGAGAACCACGGAATGCCCAAAATGATGGGAAATTTGGGTGATGTGATCAACTGAAAGCTGATGGTCTCACGATGATCCGCCTCAAACTGGATTACCAAAGGAACGGTTTTATGGGTAACAGGTCCTGAGGATAAGGGTGAACCATCAACTGTCTCCATCTCAATAGGAGAAGATGTATTTATGGCTTGAATGTTATTGTGGTGGGCAAACTCTATATCCATAAAGTTTCCTCCAGCCCCAGAGTCCAGCATAGCAGAGCAGGGGATTTCACGGCCCTCAGAAATTAGCTTAATGGGCATGACAAAATGAGTTAATAAAGAATTAACCTTATTTGCTTCCTGAATTAAAGGAGAGACGGACTGAGAAATTGAGTTTATTTGTTCAGATACTGTAATATCTGTTGCTGCAATTGTTCTTTTAAATTTATTGGGACAATTAACTGCGTAATGTCCGGAGTCTCCACAATAAAGACATAAGTTCTCTGAACGTCGTCTTTCTTTCTCCTGAGTAGTAATAGATCTTTTAAGAGCATCCACCTGCATAGGTTCAGGAGTGTCAGAATCAGGAGTAAATCTTGAAACCTTAGGAGGATACTGAGTAGTAGAAAAACGCATGCCACCATTACTGCCTAAGATTCCCAGTCTCTCCTTTCTCCTTTCAGTAAGTCTTTGATCAATTCGAATACACAATTTAATAAAAGCCTCAAGGTCGTCAGGACTTTCTACTCTGGCAAGCTCATCTTTTACTTGTTCCGCGAGTCCTTGACGGAACTGACTCTTTTGTGCTGCTGGATTCCAATTGGTATCTGAGATCCAGCGTCGAAATTCAGTTGTGTACTCTGCAACAGGGCGTCTACCCTGCCGTAAATTGTGCAATTTTGCCTCAGCAGTAGTGCAGCGGTTAGGATCATCGAAAACTTGGTTCATCGCAGTCACAAAAGAATTGAAATCATCCAGGACGACATCATCTTTCTCCACATAAGGGGAGGCCCAGGCTAAAGCTTCCTCAGTCAGGAGGTTGATAATAAACAGCACCTTTTTCCTGTCCGAAGTAAATGCAGCAGGTTGCATCTGAAAGTATATGCGACATTGATTAAGGAACCCTCTATAATGGCGGCGGTCTCCGTTAAACTTAAGTGGTAGGGGCATTCGTGTATTAGTATCTACGGCAGCAGTGTCTCGAGCACGAAAGTCACGCAATTGTTTATTCATATCAAGGATTTCCTCTTGTAGTGCTTTCACTTCAATTTGTAACTCAGAACATTTTTCCTGGTAGTTAACAGCAAACGTCTGCAACTCAGCGATTTGCACCCTGAGAGGAGCTACAGCAGCTGCTACAACGGCCTCCATGTTTTGGGCCAGAATATTCTGTCACGGTCTGGAGTCAGGCTCAGAGGCCAGTAGCTATAGCAGCAGAACAGGTCACCCTGGCTGATGACACGGGGTCACCTGAGGTGCGGAATCTAAGCGCTAACCGGTATTCACCAGAGCTTCTGAAGGTGAAGATGGATTTTGCTGCGTGTTAGCGCCAGGTCGCGGTCCTCAGGATTGCCCCACCAGGAGGTGAGAAAGCCGGGGTACAATAGCAGATAAGCAGGTGAGGATCAAACAGAAGCGTAGTCGATAACAAGCCAAGGGGTCGGTAATAAGTATTTGTAGGTTGGGATCAGGCAGAAGCGTAGTCGATAACAAGCCAAGTGGTCGGTAACGAGCAGTAGCAAATATGGACGGCAGCAGGGAAGACAGGAGCGAGATATAGGCTGGAGATAGCACAATATTCTGGCAAGGAGGAAGTGCAGAGACATGGCTTATATCAGGAAGTTCGTGGGAGGAGCAAGGGGTTCAAGGTTCAAGACAATCAAGACACAAGGCAGGAATGTTCAATGGATCAGATGGGTTTGTCCAGCAGATCAGACAGGGAGCTGTCCAGCATCCCAGATAGCTCAGTGAGAAGGTTCACTGCCAGACATAGCTGAGGTCCCAGGTTCAAATCCAGGTCCTGACAGTTGGTCTAGACTAGCATCACCACCATAAATGCTCTCTAGCAGTATAGTTCCAGCACTCGGTAGATTAAACTTTACTATTGCTTACTGCGACACTTGAGGTGGCCTTGCTACTGTTTATGCTGATCTGAGCACCAAAAGTCATCATGAGCCTAGTCCCTACTAGTAACCACTTTGTCTGAAGTGGATTTGCTAAATTGTGTTATTACGATTTTTGTGACGGATCCCAGATTACCCAGGTGGGCACCTCCACCTCCTGTGGAGGCAGGAGGCCAGCCCACAGTGCCTTCCAAAACACACAGTGACAGTGGGTTCTGTCACATCATTGTTAATCCATTCTTTTCTTTCCTAGATACCAACTATATTGGGTGACAATAATACCTGGTTTGGTGCCTGTTTTCTTTGACATAGCACTACTATTGGGTAATAAGTATTAATTTCAGTGAATTCCTGTGATCAACCTGGTGTGTCAAAGGGGCTGAGGTTTTTGAGAAGGTTGGCGCAAAGAACAGAGTACCCATCCTATCCAGTGGCTCCTACGGGAGTAGCACCACACATAGAATAATACAAAATTGCAATGATATACAACATTCTGTAACATTACTCCCTAAAACATAATAGGAATCCAATTACTGGTGATGGGTTGATGTGTGTTGATGTTGCAACACAGTTGCAGACGTATGACTTACTAGTCATACTCACTAAATGTCAGCACATTCAGCTGAATAATTCTTGCTAGCAGCAAAATAAAAATATCACTTTTTGTGTAACAAACTGTCTCTTGGGTGGAAGCTATTCCTACAATATGACTTACTGCACAGTGTCATTTGTAGTCTTTGTAAGTATTTGAAAGTTAAGGACACATGCAGTCAATCTACAGTAACTTTGTTATCACTTATTAAACAGAAGTAACACATACACATTATTTTAGGGGGCAAACAATGCTTCTTTTTTGTGTTATTGTCCTTTTGGAAGTATTGAATTTCAATATATTGTAACGGCAAAAATAGAAAGAATATACATTTCCAGTCTGACAGTTGATTATTTTAAAACAAGAGTTACTATAGACAAAAATCACAAATTTTATTCAGTGAAATGTCCTCTTTAGGCCGAGTACTCACGACCAAACATGTCCGTTCGAAATGTCCGACGGGCTGTTTCCGGCGTACAAGGCTGTTTTTTCATTTGGCCCGCTGGCTTGTACACACCAGCGGACGATATTTCCCTGCGGACCTGAACGCGTGCACGTAATCCACGTTTGACGTCACTATAAAGGGAAAGGCCAAAGTCAATGGCGACGCCCTCTGTTCCGCTTTTGCTAGTTACGGCTTTGCTCGTGTTAGTGAAGGTTTGGTTAGAGCTGATTCGCGCTTCTCGGTCTCCAGGCTTTAGCAGGTAGTATTTTCTCGTTCAGTGCGTGTGCTTGTGGGTACGTAGTTGGCATTCGGGTACAGGCGTGCAGTTCGTTCTGCTTAGCAGATTCGTACTGTGCGTTCGTATCTGTGTGTCGTGCGTTCTTTGCAGGTACCGCTGGATTTGATTGTGCTTTCTGTTGGAGTGTGTTCTTGACTGACCAGCCGGCCGGTTTGAAGCCATGATGGAGCAGCAGCGTCAATTTTCGCGAGTTGGTGCTGTTTATGGGATGGCTGCTGGATATGTTCATTATTCCAGTACTTTGGCCAGAAACAGGGGGCGGAGGCGTTTCTGGACCAAGAATTTGTTGCGCCAGCGTGACCAGTTCTCACATATGCCTCTGCTTAGGGAACTCCAGGAGAATAATCCTAATGACTATAGGAATTTTCTCCGCATGACGGACCCCGTATTCAACAGTCTGCTGGAACTTCTGTCCCCCTATATCACGAGGCAGGACACTGTGATGCGCCAAGCCATCACGGCCGAGCAGAGGCTTATTGCCACGTTGCGGTACCTGGCGACTGGGAGGAGCCTGCAGGACCTCAAGTTCTCGACAGGCATCTCTCCGCAGGCGCTTGGGGTCATCATACCGGACACGTGTGCTGCCATCATTAAAGTTATGCACGAGGAGTATATGAAGGTAAGTTTCCTCATTTTAACCTCACAATGTGTCTTTAATAATGTGGCAAACTAACTTTTTATTTTATTTCCCAGATATGCTGTGTGTTTAACTAACGTTCCCTTTTCTCACTATGCATGTTGATATCAGCTTTTACATGTTCTTTTTATTTTGGCCTACCTGCATATTTTGATCTTACCCAATATTAACCTGTCCAGCATGCTATCTTCGGGCCAACCCCCACCATGCCACTTTTTTTTTTTTTGTTTTCTAAAAACAGTTTAAACACCCCCCACCCCCCCTTCAAAGTGTTTTTGTCCCCATCAGAGGGCTGTGGAGTCTCTTATTAATTAAGTGGGCCTATCTATTTGTGCCCCGAAATTCTCACTTCATAATTTGCAAATGCGATTTTAAAAATGTAAAGTTGCACAAGGATGCTTGTAGGATTATGTTTGCAATGTTTATGTGCCAAAGTACTAAATCTCTTTTTTTGTTTGTCCCCACAGCTACCCTCCACACCACAGGAATGGCAGTCTGTGGCTTCCCAATTTGCCGAGCGGTGGGATTTTCCTAACTGCGGTGGAGCAATAGATGGGAAACACGTCCGCATTGTGCCCCCACCCCACTCGGGGTCCTACTATTATAATTACAAGGGTTATCATAGTATCGTGTTGATGGCGGTGGTGTCGGCACAGTATGAGTTTCTATATGTGGACGTGGGGAAGAACGGCCGGATGTCAGATGGGGGAGTGTTCGCACGGACTGATTTCTATGATCGTCTCCAAACTGGTGGTCTGGCATTGCCACCAGATGAAGATAATGTGGAAGGACTTCCGTTTGTGTTCCTAGCGGATGAGGCTTTCGGCCTTGGACCTCACCTAATGCGGCCTTTTCCCCAGAGGACCCTCACCTCAGAGAGGAGTGTGTTCAATTTTCGGTTGTCCAGGGCTCGGAGGGTAGTCGAGAATGCCTTTGGGATCCTCAGCAACCGGTTCCGCCTGTTCCTGACATCGATACATTTGGCGGAATATAAATTGAACACCGTTATATTTGCCTGCTGCATTTTGCACAATTTTCTACGCAGGCACTCCCAGACGTACCTAGCCTCCATGGGCTCTGAGGCAGGACTACCCTCAGAGAACATTCCTGGCCTGGACACTGGTCGCGCTGGCTTGGCCCCCCAATCTGCTCGTGAGGTACGCGACAAATATGTTGAGTACTTCATGGGTCGGGGGGCCATTGCTATGCCAGATCATATTTCTTTCTAATTCGGCCCCCAAAGAAAGGAATATTCTCACAACTAATAAATAATTAGACCATTGGACTTTATACAGTTGTTTGTCATTACTGCTTTTTCTCTATTTTTCTGTCTTCCAGGTTATCTCCAAAAATAGTGCACTTCTAGTGCCAGATTTACTTACTCAGATGTATTAACTAACCACATTTGCACATTATTCACTCATCTACTAACTGGGTATTCAGTCTAGAAATAAGAAGCCACTAATTTTTCTGCTTTTGATGTCTCATTTTTTTTTTTTATTTTAGTCATTTTTTAACAAGAAATGTGTATTTTTAGGCAGAAAACATTTCCTGCAAATTTTTGAGACAAAATATTGGCTTTTAATTATTTATTTTTTTGTCTTTATTGACAGTGATTAGCAATAATAATGATCGAAACACAATGTAAGAATAATTTCACTGAAACTATACGCAAGAATTTTTGGGCTTGTCTCCTATATATCTATCTCTAGAGATATATATATATATATATATCTATATATCTATATATATATATATATATATATATATATATATATATATATATATATATATATATATATATCTATATATATATATATATATATATACACACTTCTAAACAGAATTTTTTTAGACTTTGGTTAAAAATTTAAGTTCTTTTTTAGTTTGGTTTCCAATAACCCAGACTAATTTATGTAGACATTTTTTGGCTTATTTTTTATTTTCAAATTTTTTTGGGGGTATTTGTTTCGAAGACATTTATTTACATTTATAAATTGTTGTGTATTTTTTGTATACCAAAAATTTTGTGGCTTTGTATTTGTTTGTGTCTAATTTTTTCAACAAGATTTTAACACAACACAAAAATTTTTTGTTTTTTTACAAAAATTAGTTAACTTCTTTCTTTAGGTGAGATTTCTTGTTCGTTTTGTGATCTGAAACTGGAAACATTTACAAACCAAAAAAGATCAACACCAAACAAAAATTTAAAAAAAGAACAGCAGTCAGTCATATGGATGGTGTGCTTTCACACTGGAACACGCCAAAATTTCTAAATGCACACATTCAGTGAAAACTCGCCAAATGTCATTGGTTAAACAGACAAATGGCCACATGTGCTATCTGACATCATGGGTGATCAATGTCTGTGTTTTGTGGGAGCAAACCCTTCCTCTCAACTACTTGAGGATCGAGGAGGGGTTTGTACCCACAAAGCACAGACAATAGATAGTCTGTGATGGCAGATAGCACATATTGGCACACTGTGTGTGCATTTAGAAATTTTGGCGTATTATAACGTACAAAAATTAAAAAGGGTTTTGTGGGCGGGGGATGGGCGGGGGATGGGCGGGGGATGGGCTTCTGTGGTTCAGTCTTTGACACGGCCCATCATGTCAATGATATTTTTGTAATTTTGTTCGATGACTAGCATCCTTTGTCGCATGTTCTCCATTTCCGTGCTACACTCTGAAATGACATTTCGCACATTCTGCTCCATGACTAGCATCCTTTCCCGCATAATGTCCATTTCCGTGCTGCACTCCATTAGTTGCTGTACAATTATAGAAGCACTTGCACGTGAAAAATGTGCTACTCCATCTTCATCCCCTAAAAAGAAACAAATTGGCATTCAAAATATGTAAATAATTTCCAGCCTATCTGCATATGTTTGGCCCTATTAATATAGGGGTGACACTGACCTGATGGCCTGATAATTTCCACATCCCCAATTTCTTCATCTTCTATCACTCCTCCTTCTTCCACCACCTCCCCATCATCTTCTATCACTCCTCCTTCTTCCACCACCTCCCCATCATCTTCGACTCCTCCTTCATCCATCAATCCACCTTCTTGCAATTCGCCAAATTGTTCTTCCGCCACTTGCCCTTCATCTGATATAAATTCTAAGTCCAAAATAACTTCTTCCTCCTCTCTTCCTTCCTCCTTTCTTCCTTCCTCTTCTCCTTCCACATCCTCTTCTCCTTCCACATCCTCTTCTCCTTCCACATCCTCTTCTCCTTCCACATCCTCCTCTCTTCCTTCCCCAGCCTCCTCCTGCTCAACATGTGGAGGTGTTTGATTTTCCGGGTGTCTGGCCCTCTCTGCCTCCTCCAATTGCTGGCGTCTTCTTTCCCCTATAAGAAATAATAAAAAACAAAAGGGATACTCATCAGCACACAGATATTGGATATCATAAATCGCACACATTGCATAGACGATACATTAATGATGATTTTTGGTTGTTTATTCTTTCAGCAATCCTCCATTTTTGGCGTAGTTCTAGGCCAAGCTCTGATCCTGCCCCTTTTTTGCTAAGAAGTGACACAAATGGATGTCCCCCCAAAACATTAATTCTCGTCGACCCTCCAAATAAATATACTTTGATTTTTGAGACACAGGTGCTTTGCATTTCCAGATGTTAAAACATCAGCTTTATTTGCATTTTGGAGAATGAATCTTGTTTGCCTGTCACATTCACTCAATTTAATTTCTGTGATTTTGCTATTCAACAATGTTGGAAAACCAAGTTTGGGGCCAGTCAGCCATGTCCAGGTGTGTTGTTCCTGGAGTAACGTCACATTTTTGCTAAACAATGTCAGATTACGCGTGTTTACTATTTCACAAAATTTGTTTAAGGTTGTTATTTGACATAAACACAATACAGTATCTACACGTGTTAAAAAGTACAAGCAGGCCAAGGAGGCAGATGTGAAAAAATACATGTCAACACATTATTGCAGACATTCCCCCCCCCCCTTAAATAATATGGACTTACTTTTACGCAGAATTTTGAGTATCTTCTTCATGTGATGTGGCTCCCTCAATTTTAAATCGGACCAACGCTTCCGTAGTTGCTCCTTTGACCTGGTGACACCAAACATTCTCCTCATTCTCCTTGCCACCTTGTCCATTATGTGTGACTTTCTACGGTTCGGTGTTTTGTAGGGCCCACATTCACCATCATAATCCTTCCTCCTCATGATGTAAACCAACTCCACCATTTCTTCGAACGCCATATTAGTGGCTTTATATCTTTTAGGCCTGGATCGGGACGGTCCTGCCTCTGTCCCTTCACTTGCGCCATGAGAGCTCCGTGCCCGCTCGTGTGACATCGCCATCTTTCCTTCCCACAGAGATTAGGGGCGTGGAAACGAGGAAATGTCCCGTCAGGGGCGGAGATGAGGGCGGGGATTCTTGCATATGCGGAGTGTCGCGAATGCCAACAACGTATTGACGTAGGTTACGCGGAGAATATTAGCGCGATTCCAGAACCTACACAGTTAACGCCAAATTTACTTTTTCAATTGATTAGGGGCATGGCAAAGGTGACGAGGGCGGCGTTTCATACATACGCGGAGTGGATAAAAGGCGCTTGACGTGATTACGTAGGTTACGTGTTAATTCAGCGAGCGGAAGAAACGAGGATTGTGAGAGAGGCAGGTAAGAAATTTAAACATGGGATCAGCAGCGGGCTCTAAAATGTAGAGCAATGGGATGGGGGTTTGGTCTGTTGGTTGCACAGTTTTATTAAGCTATTATGTCTCTTGGATACCAGAATGTGATTTTCGTACCCAAATGCTTTTGTAGACATCACAAAATAGAGAGGTCAAAAATGCTGTGACTCATTATCAATTATGTAGGGTGTATTCAGATCAGGCCAAGTATTGTTCTGTGTTGGTTGGACAGAGGTCATTAGGAAGTTACTTTCATGTAATCAATGCTGAGGGGCAGGATATCTACACATGCAATAGTGCCTTGATGAATGCTGTCATTTGTAATAATTGTGTATGGTTGTACATTTCTATTATTTCCTGCAATGTAACCAAAGGGGCGGCATGTATAAAAAAAATGTTAGCTAAAACAAACCAATGGGGCAGAGCTGGCCAGCATTTTCTAAACAAGAGACACTGTGTTTGTATTTCTATATAGGTACTACTTTTTAAACAACATATTCTATCAATGTAAATGCTGAGGCTTTTTTTAATAGTGTTTTTGGTTTCTTTTTATTTTTTCAATCTAGAAAAAAAAAGAGTAAATCCTAATTTCCCAATGGATCTCCTGCAGAGCCAAGAGATTATCCAGCACTTGCTGGATAAATTTAGGGAAATGCCCATCCTGTGGGATTCAAAGCAGGACCATTACCACAATAAGGACGTACGAGCGGCAGCACTTGAACAGCTAGCAGCATACATGAGGACATGGGTGCCAGAATGCAGTGCCAACATGGTGAAGGATAAACTTGCCAACCTCAGGGGCACATATAGGAGAGCGTACAAAGCTCACCAAAAGCAGCTAAGATCTGGAGCAGCAGCAAGACCACCAAAGGAACCCAAGCTGTGGTATTACAACCAGATGTCATTTTTGCGGGATCAACTGGAAGGCAGGCCATCAATGTCAAGTCTGAATCCCAACCTTTCCTCCACGCTACCTCCCAGCGGGACTTCCCCAGATCACCACAGCCCTGCAGAGTCAGATGAAGAGGGCCTGGCTGACAGAGAGGCAGATCTGCGCCTCTACGATGATGAGGTATAGTAGTTTCATAACTATTTATGTAATAATCTTAATTATTGTTTGATTCTTGACTTGATATTGGTTAATAAAATACAAGCTGGGAAGTAAAAATCTAAAATCGTGGGCAAACAAATAGGTGTCAGGGATGACAACTGCAGGGGTCAGAGGGTGAGTCTGTTTTCAAGTTTAAATTCAAGGCAAAAAATAAGATTCAAGCATGAAAATGTGAGTGAGTATATTCCTAAATATATTACAACATGTCCCTTTTTTTTACACAGGAAGAAGAGACCAGCCAGGAGGTGGCAGATCCTCTCCTCACTGTCAGCCAGGACGAAGGGGTCAGTGGCAGCCAGGAGGAGGCCGGGCCCAGTGGCGTTCAGCAGCTCCCCAGGACAAGCACCACCAGCCAGGCTCCTCCCCTTTATATTAGGCCACCAGGCCGTAAGAAGAAATTGGGGGCAGTGGAGGAAGCCAGCCTCAAAATGATTCAGGAGGCGAGTGCCATCATGAGGGCCCCCCTCAACCCCACTGAGGCCTACAGTGCCTCCGTGGCACATGACCTCAATAAAGGCACGGAGGAGCAGAGGCAATTGGCCAAGGGCATCATCAACCAGGCCCTTTGGTGGATGCAGAGGGAGATGCTGACCCCAGACACTGGGCTATGTGACCCGGCCCGGCTTGCTGAACACCATTCTCCTGCTGCCACATCATCCCCACCTGCAAGGGCCCAGGGAAGACCCGCTGGAAGGCAGCCTGGAAGGAAGGTTGCAAGGAAGAGGAGACGTTGATGCCCTGCCTTCCATTTGATCCCCCACAAATGGCATCTTGTTTGGACTACCACAGCTTGGGTTCCTTTGGTTATGTGCTGCTGCTTCAGATTTTATTTTGTGTGCTTCCTGAGGTTGGCTAGTTTATCCTTCACCATGTTTCAAATGCAAGTTTGCATGTATGTTGCTAGCTGTTCAAGTGCTGCCATTCTGTTTTTGATCCTTTTTATAATTTGCTCAAATAAAAGCCTTTTTGTTGATTTGAAAAACGTGCCTATTGTTTGTAATACTGTGGGTATTATTTTAGGCATCAAACATTACAAACAAATAAAATGTTTAATCTAAAATATTCACTAACTCATGTGGGGGGGGGGGGGTCATTTGGTGTGCCAACATGGTAGACAATTTAAACAACCTTCAAAAAAATCCTGTTAAATATACAAACAAAAGCTAAATCAAAACTATTTCCTATTAAAATATTCTAAATGGTGACATAACTATAAACACCTAAAGAAAGTGGGAAAGATAACCATTAAACATTAAAAGCAAAAAATTTGAAATGTGGAGGACCACTAAAAATATGATACGTCGGGCCAATAAAAGTTTGCAAAAATCTTACTACATCACAGCTAACAAATGTCACTTTTCAGTATGGAACAACTCAGTTGAAATAACATGAGCTAAATAACTGATTAGTTATAGCAAGAGAAGAATGAATAAAACGACGGCATCAAGCGTTGGTTATTGTGTGTTTTGCTTCAGTGTTCTATTGCTAGAATTAATCTTTCTATTGACGAATGTGCCATATCCCAAACAAACGTGAGTTTTACCTGAACGAGCGCTCCCGTGGCCTCATTTAGTCTGAGCATGCGCGGGGTTTTTGTACGTTGGTTTTGTGTACTCACCACCAAACATGTACGTTCGGACAGGATTTGAGCGGACGGTTTTAAAACAAGTTTGGAAATAAATGTCTGCTGAAAAACGGCCCGGCGGGCAAATGTACGGTGAAATTCTGTACGCTCGTAACTACACACGACCAAACATGTATGCTGAAACTGGTCCGCGGGCCAGTTTCAGCAAACATGTTTGGTCGTGAGTATGGGGCCTTACTGTTACATCAAAATTGTGTTTCTGATCAAAAGCATGGTGAATTTATTTTCAAACGAAATTAAGACTTTTATTTTTAAGAAAGGAAATTAAAAATTCATTGCTCCTCCCCAAAACATCACATTTTGTGAAAAACAACTAGATTGAGAGGGCAGAGAGAGGAAGGCATTTCTAAGGTCAACTTAGGTCACTAGAAAAGCAGAGGTTACATTTAAAGCTCAACTCCCGGCCTGTGCTAAAAATAGTTGATGATAGCAACCATCCTGCATATATATATATAAAATACTGTTTGTTTATTTTAGGATATTTTACAGAGACAAATAACTACTACCTTACACCTTAGTCCTGTGGCAGCCAATGCTCTGATCTTCGCCTCTACTGGATTGCATGTGGGTGGGTCCTCACCATCATTACCAAGGGTCCTGGGTTGTACAGGATGACGTAAGTGTGGGTCGGGCTACATGACAGGCCACGACAAAAGGCTTCAAGGACCCTTCATATGACAGGGAGGATCATAGAGTAAAGCAGCCTGGAGAAAATAAACAGTATATCCAGTATATACAGGGCAGGGAGAGGGCTTTCGTTATTTATTTTTTATTACTACCTGGAGTTCCACTTTAAGGCATCCACATGCAAAGATTGTGGATTATTCATGTCAGAATGTCAGAATAATACCATCTATCTCATTCATTTCATATATCTTCCCTTGGCTACAATGTCAGTCTCTTGCACAATTCCACCAAAATCATTTAAATGTGCTTTGAACACATTAGTGAAATAGTAGTATTTATTTTTAGCTACTGCATAATATTGGTAACCTTGGAAAATGTACAGTAAGGCCCCATACACACGATAGAATCCATCCGCTGAAAAATCCCAGCAAATGGGTTTCAGCGGATAGATTCTATGGTGTGTACAATCCAGCGGATCTGTTTCCGCGGATTTTTCTCCCATGCGATGGATTTTCAGCAGATAAATATTTGAAGACATGTCTTCAAATCTATCCGCTGAAATCCATCCCAACGGATTGATCCGCTGGTCTGTACAGACTCACCGGATCAATCCGTCCAAAGGGATCCCCCGCATGCGTCGTAATGATTCGACGCATGCGTGGAATTTCTTATATGACTGCGTCGCGCACGTCGCCGCGTCATCATCGCGGCGACGGCGCGACACGTCATCGCCAGAGGATTTCGGCGCGGATTTCGATTCGATGGTGAGTACACTCCATCGCATCAAAATCCGCGCAAATCCTCGAGAGGATTTATCCGTGGAAACGGTCCGCTGGACCCTATCCGCGGATAAATCCTCCCGTGTATGTATGGGGCCTAAGGATTACAAATTTAGCAGTTTAACAAATTAACAAATTAATTTGTTCTGTAAACTACACACATGTGCAAAACCACAGGTACAGTACGTCCATGAAATTTAGACATTGTATTCCGAATAAATATGCACAGAAGCAGAAAGGTCTTAACATTTTAACTCATTGCTGAACAAAATCTGTAACAAATATATACTGTATATAAAATAAAACAACAGTGGAAATCTCCTAGAACATTTTCCCAAGATCATAGAACTGTTCACAAAAATAGAGCTAACACCACCTACTAAAAACATGTATTAAAAACATCTGTGTAAGCCTTTAGGGTATTTTTGAAAATACAAAATATACAATGTTGGGTAGAGACATGGGTTTGAACAACTGAATAATTGTGCAGGTCAAGTACTAACTAATATATCCAAATACCCATACACACATACAGTATATACTGCCTACATATGTGTGTGCATATATTAATCCAAAAATGGTTTAGAACTTATGGGACTTGCAGAGGAGGAAGATCAAAAACAGCTGTGTTTTTATGGTCTTTCGATGAAGCTCGGTCCATCTTTCTCAAGGGCTGAAAGAAAAAGATGGAATGAGCTTAATTGAAACATTGCCATTAAAAAACACTACTGTTTTTTAACCACTAGCTGACGGCCGTACGACTTTGTAGCGCGGCTCCCAATCTCTAACTGGCCGTCTTTTTACGGCCGCCCCTTTGCTCGTCCCTTGGACACAGCCAAACACAGATCGCGGTAAATAGCCAATCGCAGCGGCTATTTACAGCGCGATCTGTGCGGCCAATGAGAGATGATCTCATAGGTAAACATATGAGATCATCTCTCATTGCCGACTCTCCCCTCCTCACACAGACACCGTGTGTGAGGAGGGGAGAGCAAACGGAGAACGAGCGATTAGAAAAAAAAAAAAAAAGTGACAAATCAGTGCCCCAGTACCACAGTGTCCCCCAGGACCACCTGTGCCCCCCAGTACCACAGTGTCCCCCAGGACCACCTGTGCCCCCCAGGACCACAGTGCCCCCAGTACCACAGTGCCCACCAGTACCACAGTGCCTACCAGTACCAAAGTGCCCACCAGTACCAAAGTGCCCACCAGTACCACAGTGCCCACCAGTACCAAAGTGCCCACCAGTACCACTGTGTGCCCACCAGTACCACCGTGCCCACCAGTACCACCGTGCCCACCTGTGCCACCTGTGCCCAGTGCCTATCTGCCACCTCAGTGCACATCTGCAATCAGTGCCCACCTGTGCCACCTCATCAGTGCCCACCTGTGCCACCTCATCAGTGCCCACCTGTGCCACAGTCAATCAGTGCACATCAGTACCCATCCAATCAGTACCCATCTCAGTGCCATCTGTGCCGCCTCATTGGTGCCATCTGTGCTGGTTCATTAGTGCCATCTGTGCCACTTCATTAGTGCCCACCTGTGCCGCCGCATCAGTGCCCACCAGTACACAGGCCTCATCGGTGCACATTAGTACCCATCTCATCTGTGCCGCCTCAGTGCCATCTGTGCCGCCTCATCAGTGCCATCTGTGGGCATTTGTACTTTCCTGGCTTGTTAGGGTCTCAACAAATTAGATAGGCCTTCAGTACATCAGGTTTGATCAGATGTGATAATTTTTTATGATTTGCACTATAGATTGTACACTCTAAAACTTTCACACAGACCAAATAATTTCCAAAAACTTTGGGTTATTTTTATCAAAGATATGTAGCAGTATAAATTGGGGCCAAAATTTATGAAGAAAAATTAATAATTTGCTAAATTTTTTCACAGAAACTAAGAAAAATTTTTTTTTTTCCCAAATTTTCGGTCTTTTTTCATTAATAGCGCAAAAAATAAAAACCGCAGAGGTGATCAAATACCACCAAAAGAAAGCTCTATTTGTGGGGAAAAAAGGACAAAAAATCATTTGGGTACAGTGTTGCATGACTGAGTAATTGTCATTCAAAGTGTAAGAGCACTGAAAGCTGAAAATTGGTCTGGTCAGGAGGGTGTTTAAGTGCCCAGTATGGAAGTGGTTAACTTCCTCCTCTACAAAACCAATGAGGTTTAAATTTTCAGCACCTCTGACCCCTGGGTAAGAACCCCTGTCTCCTACACTGGGAGCTGTCTCCAAACTGGGAGCTCTGAGCTATCCTCAGCTTGAGTATATAGTGACCCTGCACACCTGTGTACAGGCTGCAGGCACCTGGTAAAATCCAGTTACAGGATTGAATGTTATGATCCGCAACTACAGAAAACGAAAAACACAGCTTTCTCCTCTCAGAAGCAATAGTCTGGAATCTCAAATTAACTCTTAATGTGAATCCTGCAAATGTCATATCCTCCTTCATTTCTACAGTGACAGGGTCTCGCTCTGTCACATTCCACCCCCACCTTTATTTCCAACTGGAGGGCAAGAGACACAAACTCCTCATGTTGGCATTCCTGTGCCAGTGACCAGTAACCAACTAACTTCAATTTCTGCCTGTTACTACCTTCCCCCTTACCTTTAAAAGTAAACTCCGCTCTATAGGATTTAATTAGACCTTCCCAAGTCTTCTTACTGGTGTGCTTCCGCAAGCAACTTCTTCTGAGACCTTAACAGGGTCCTACCTGTCTTTCTACCAACCGTCTTAGGGGCCTAGGGAAATGTTTACTTTCCTGGTGTATTCTGGCTTTCTTGCTGCCTTTCCTCAACTTTCTGTCCTGAAGTTGTAGGGAACCTCCTGTGCCTTACCAAGAACCACTTTCCTTCTCATTTGTTATAACCTCTTGGTGTACTTTTGGGTTCATTAACCCTTTTGTGGTTACCCATGGCAACCAAAACCTAATTTACAATACCATTTAATATTGGTTAACACATTTCCCTGTCACAGTTGCCAACACTGTTAGCATTTTCTGTCAAAGCCTCTCAACCTGTAACTCTTTGTGGGTGATGATCAGAATCCCTGCTACTGCCGCATCTGTTCTGAACCCTTTCATTTTATGAGGTTTAGTGGGTGAGACAGTATATGCGCCATGTACCAACCACTGCTCGGCGTAACATCGGACCGCATCAGCAGAAATGCTCCTCATCATAAATTATTATATTAATTTTACTATTGGTTTATACACTTATCGAAAGAAGGTAGAGAGGAAAATTCCTTTTCTCCCTTCCCTTAGGACTTTATAAAAAGCAAGGTGTGTGATATATTGCATTAAATCACTGTATTATAGGAAATAGGAAGGAATAAGAAGTAATGCTAATAATAATGGGTGGGGTGTGTACAGCAACCTCCCCCCCTCGGGTTTTTTTTTTTTTCGGGGAGAAGTTAGATAAGGAAGCAATGCGAAGTATGGCGTTTCTAAGAGAAAGAGAGGGGGAAGGAAATCCTATTTTTTTTCTTTCTCAATAGTTTTGGGTAAGAGCCCACCCCACAATGGGATATAAAGGGTACTGAGCATAGGATAGACGCTATGGTCGGGGGAAAAGGGATTGGGAGAAGTCCCTCTCCACTCTCATCCAGGGATGGATGGAGTAGTACAATAGAGAGGGGAGTGGAAGGGGACAGGGTGGGAAGGGAGGGGGGGGGAGGGAAGTGATTAGGAGGAGGAAGTATGTATGGGATGGTAAATGGTGTAAATTGAACGCCCTGTGCCCTATGGAGACAGCTCCAAAATGGAGGTGCCTATTCCTCCTGTACTTCAGGTATAATGACAGGTAAAAAGAACGGTAATGGCTATAGTGTTCTCTCTTGGAATGTACGCAGATTGAACTCAAAGTTCAAACGAGCTTTAGTGTTCCAATATATAAGAAAATATACTCCACAACTGATTATTTTGCAAGAGACACATTTAATGGGGAAAAAATTGATGACGTTAAAAAAGGCATGGATACGGGAAACATATCACTCAACATACTCATCGTATTCTAGGGGGGTATCAGTCTTGGTAAATAAATCCTTTCCTGGAGTAATAGAAAAGGCATACATGGATACAAACGGAAAATATGTTATTTTGTTATACACGATAGGACAACAAAGGTATATTATAGTGGCAGTATATATCCCTCCTCCTTTCTCAGTAGGAATTTTGAATGAGATAATGGAAAAAAATATTCAACACCATCCGGCGAAGTTGCTGTGTATTGGAGATTTTAACTCAATCCTCTCACAAGAATTGGATAGACCAAAACCTCCTAAACAGTATTCGCCGGATCTGTATAACTGGGCTCAGGTGATGGGGGTAACAGAGATTTGGAGATGGAAGAACCCCGGAAAAAGAGTGTACTCATGTTTCTCTACTTCGTACAAAACAGCTTCGAGGATTGACCTAGCCTTTGCAGACACTACAATGTTGTCAGACATTGAGGATGCAACATATCTACAGAGTGGCCTTTCAGACCACTCTCCTCTATGTCTGACAATACGTATCCCTACGCCGAGAAATGCATCCATATGGAGACTGACTCCACAATGGGTTGTATGCCCAGAAATAGAGGAAAAAATTACAGCTATAATAATGGAATATTGGGAGAATAACATAGGATCAACGTCGGTGGATATTGTGTGGGATGCGTTTAAAGCGTATCTGCGGGGACAGTATATTTCAAGTATTTCAGCGGTTAAAAAAAAACAGAAGGCCAAAATACAGGAGTTACAAAGTCAGATAGAAATTCAGAAGCAGGAGTATGGTCAGGACTCTAGTGATAGGAATTTTGACTTAATGATGGCCGCACAAAGGGATCTACATCTCCATATGGAGGAAATCACAAAGCTGGAACTATACAAAAATAGACAGAATATTTTTGAGCAAGGAGATAAAAGTGGCAGATTTCTGGTGAGGTTAGCACAACAGGAATATCAAACCACGAACATATCAGAAATTCAGACAGTAAATGGAGCGAAAGTAACAGAACCGGAGGAGATATTAGAGGCCTTTAGAGAATATTACAGTTTATTATACACCTCCTCTCTCCCCTCCAACTTCTGCCCAGAAGCCATGATGGGTCTTTTAGACCAGATAGCTCTTGGGTGGTTGTCGGATGAGGAGAGGAGGACATTGGTATGCCCCATTACCATCGAGGAGGTTATGGAGGTTATACGTACACTTCCGGGGGAAAAGGCACCAGGCCCCAAAGGAATTATGGGGGAAGTGTACAAAAAATATGGAGCCATAATAGCCCCTAAATTGGCAGAAGTATTTACAAATGGACTAGCGAAAGGGACACTTCCAGATTCTATGAGAGAAGCACATATAATATTAAGAAAAAATGGAAAAAACCTTGGGAAAAACCCTAGGAAAACACTGCGCTATCTAGTGAAGAGCATATATTGAAATATGATGAAGTGACAAAGCGGCTAGTACCTATTGCTCAAAATACCTAAAGCAAAAAAATACATACAAAAAGAAGGTACAGCGCTTATTAATATGTGAAATTTCAAAAATGTGTGAACAAAATGAAAAGATGAATACCAAAAAAATGAATGAATATTCAATATAATGAAGTGATAAAAATAAAAGTGATAATAAAAATATATAACAGTCCATAAAGTGTCCAATAGTGAAAAAACGAAGTTGATAATCTTCCACCAAAAGAAAACACCAGTGTGGTAAAAATCCAATCTGCTTACCAGATCCACTGACCGTTTGTTACAGCGGTCAGTTGAGCCCAGAGAAATTTATAGTCCTCTCAAGCAGACTAATATCCAGCAGGTGAAAAGGAGGGGAGAATCAAATCGGCAGCTTCAAACTCCAATGAATGAGAAATGAACGCTCATATGATTAGGGAAAAAAAAGGGAAGAACAAAGATGCTCCATGGTGAAGTACTGCGAGTAAAAGGTCTTTAATGTAAAGTATTGCACTTACAATTCAGTAGAATAAACACAGCGTGTGCGGTCAATCGAATCCTAACAGCTATTCTCCGTGTGTGTGGCTCTCTTCCGTACAGGCGATGACGAGCTGCGCATTGTCACATCGTCATCGCCTGTACGGAAGAGAGCCACACACACGGAGAATAGCTGTTAGGATTCGATTGACCGCACACGCTGTGTTTATTCTACTGAATTGTAAGTGCAATACTTTACATTAAAGACCTTTTACTCGCAGTACTTCACCATGGAGCATCTTTGTTCTTCCCTTTTTTTTCCCTAATCATATGAGCGTTCATTTC
Organism: Rana temporaria; assembly: GCF_905171775.1. Taxonomy (NCBI): domain Eukaryota; kingdom Metazoa; phylum Chordata; class Amphibia; order Anura; family Ranidae; genus Rana; species Rana temporaria. Next base: position 396,469,321 of record NC_053490.1, on the reverse strand, counting down.
TCATTCATTGGAGTTTGAAGCTGCCGATTTGATTCTCCCCTCCTTTTCACCTGCTGGATATTAGTCTGCTTGAGAGGACTATAAATTTCTCTGGGCTCAACTGACCGCTGTAACAAACGGTCAGTGGATCTGGTAAGCAGATTGGATTTTTACCACACTGGTGTTTTCTTTTGGTGGAAGATTATCAACTTCGTTTTTTCACTATTGGACACTTTATGGACTGTTATATATTTTTATTATCACTTTTATTTTTATCACTTCATTATATTGAATATTCATTCATTTTTTTGGTATTCATCTTTTCATTTTGTTCACACATTTTTGAAATTTCACATATTAATAAGCGCTGTACCTTCTTTTTGTACATATAATATTAATTCATAAAGAATTTAAAGATCCAAAATTATGTTCTTCATATAGACCAATTGCGCTATTAAACATAGATCTGAAAATATTAACAAAGATATTAACCCTAAGGCCCCATACACACGACCAAACATGTATGCTGAAACTGGTCCGCGGACCAGTTTCAGCATACATGTTCGGTCGTGTGTAGGCGCGAGCGGGCAGAATTCCAGCAAACATTTGCCCGCCGGGCCTTTTCCCAGCGGGCAAATATTCCTGGACTTGTTTTAAAACCGTCCGCTGGAATCCTGCCCGCTCGGACATGTATGGTCGTCTATACAGACCTACCATACATGTCCGAGCGCCCGCCGTCCCTCGCATGCGTCGAATGACTTTGACGCATGCGTGGAAGCATTTAAAAGGCAGGCCCGCCCACGTCATCGTCGCGGACACGCCCTGCGTATTGTTTACGTGCTGACTTCTGTACGATGGTTAGTACAGCCATCGTACAGAAGTCCCCGGGCAGACATGTACGGTGAAAACGGTCCGACGGACCGGTTTCATCGTACATGTTTGCCCGTGTGTACCCAGCCTAAGAATACAACCCCTGCTCAAATACATTATAGACTCAGATCAGACAGGATTTATGCCTCAGAGAACAACAGATGTTAACCTACGTAGGCTATATACTAATATACACACTCACCATCTACAGGAAGGATCCAGGACAGTGGCCTCTCTAGATATAGAGAAGGCCTTCGATACAATTGAATGGCCCTTCTTATGGGAGATACTTAGGAGGATGGGTTTTCCATTGGTGTTCATTAAGTGGATACAAACAATATATGAGAGACCTATGTCGGCTGTAAAATGGGGAGGAAAACTGTCATCATTTTTTAGGTTGTTTAGAGGTACGAGGCAGGGCTGCCCCCTCTCTCCGACACTCTTTGCAATAGCAATAGAACCGGTAGCAGAAGCCCTCAGGACCTCTCCAAATATCCAAGGACTTCGAGTAAGGGGGCTGGAGGAGAGGGTAGCCCTGTATGCAGACGATATGCTATTATTTTTGAGAGATGCGGGTCCATCTCTGGAGGGAGCATTAGAACTACTAAATACTTTTTCATCCTTCACTGGGCTTAAGGTGAATTGGGGAAAGTCTATGCTATTTCCTATTGATCAGGGAGCACAGGATACCGCAGCCCCAACAATGCCATTGAAATGGGTGAGCCAATTTAAATATATCGGAATAGTAATATCTGGGCAAGTTGAAGATTTTCGGATACTAAACTTGGATCCTGTGTGTTGTAATATAAATATAGATGTGTAGGTATTTAAAATGTTATGATATATATATATATATATATATATATATATATATATATATATATATATATATATATATATATATATATATATATATATATATATATATATATGGCATGGTTTACATACAGGCATTCAAGGTTACACATGAAAAGGTGTTTGCTGACCAAAAGGGTTAATGGTCAAACACAGATCAAAGGGACAGCTGAAGATTCTTTGATGTGTTAATCTTATCTAAGATGACCTAGGTGTGTGGCCTGGTACTTCCTTACATAAGGAAGTGTTTATTGATGTTAATTAGACTTGTGGGATGTTCATTCAATGGGAACATTTGGTTGACCCCCCCCCCCCTTCCAGTGTGAGTCCAATATTTGAAACACTCAAGCTGGCATTCAAGGAGTCTTGTCTTGTCACCCTATGATGAACATTGCACAGGTCTAGGAGAAGATGGGATTCTGAATTATACTCTGTTGGATTCTTGTATCGTCTGTGGACTTTGGACTTTGTATGTTATTGGAAGATCCATTAAATGCATTCTCTGGAGAACCTGGTGTGAGTTGCTGCGGAACAACAAATTTATAGTCATCGTACTAACATCTAAGATATTAATTATCTAACCGGAGTACTGGGCACAATATACACTATACATTATCACTACATTGGTGCCGTGACCCGGATTCGAACCGGGGTTGCTGTATTCCCCCACTTGAGTCGGTTCTAACTACTAGAACTGACTCATAAATCAAGCATTATGGTTTGAGGTACTGGATGCTTTACAACGGCTCATATGAAATATTAAGTTCAGACTGGTTACATCTCTCTTCACCAACCTCTAAAATATCCCCATGAAACAGTTATTAGATAATATAACTTTAGACCATGACTGGAAAAGGATTCAATAAACATTCGTGGCCGTATAGCTGTTAGGCCTCATTTCAAAGATTGCTCCTTGTTTTGTAAATCACATCACGATCTTGAATATTGTGCAAAAACGAGCTGATGTCACCGTCCATTCTGACTTCACATCTCTCACCATCTTACTGAAAGTAAAGCGTGGTATGTTTTGGGAGGTCCAATCCACATAAGTCCAGGATTCTCTCATCTCCAGGCTCAAAGTTTTCATTTTTAAAGATGCTTTTACACAAACACCAGCAATTCCTGAAATTATTCCATCTTCCATCTTTGTAGTAAGAAGAACCATTAATGTATCAGCAGTCCCTTTCAAGGTCAAAAAGGTTTGGAAAAATTCTGTGCTGCAAACTAATTCCTTGCACTTGACACCTTCAATCATTCAAACCTTCAATATTCCGAATTTGTTGATTGCCAGCAACAATTTGCTTTCGTAATGTGCTGTAGGCCGACCCCTCGTTGCCTTTAATAGAGCTGTTTTGTATCATTCAGTCCATAATTCCACCAGAATGGTATACCAACATATATCGCGTTCTGCGATCCACCGACCAAAATCTGGTCAGGGTACCAAAAACCAAATACAAGTCCAAAGGAGAAAGAAGGTTTGCTTTTCAGGGTCCTAGACTATGGAACGCTTTACCAACCAGCATTCGGTTGGAGGAAAACCACCTGACTTTCAGAAGACAGATCAAAACTCTGCTCTTTTGATGTCATGAGACACGAACAACTAGCGCCCAGAAGCGATTCAGTTCGCATGCGCCGCGCTTTATAAGTTTTTCATTCATTCATTCATTCATTCATTCATATATATATTCCCCCATGCGATGGTTTCGATACTATCAGCTTGACATCAGTGTTTATCAGATCTTCCGTGCAGACAAATCAGCAGTGGAAATTCCCGCCAGCATTTCTTCATGAAAGGTAGAAAGGTCTCTTTCATCCATATGTGTCACAGCCTTCAGCATATTATAAACAACTGATTCAACAATGTTTCAAATCATGACTAGAGTGATGAATTTCACTCACCCCTCTTATAAATTTAGGAAAACCACCCAACCTACTATAATGTATGCCCAGCCAATTGTGCAACATCACCTCAGATGTAAATATATTGATATCAATATGCATTATGTCGTATGTACAGATGTTATAACATTATTCTAGATTTAAATGCTTCGCTCTGGTTTTAAGATTAAGTTCAAGAAATAAAACATAATAAAAAAGCAAAATATATCGGGGAAAGGGAGAAAATGAAAAAAATAGGGTGTTGGATAAGTCCATTGAAAATAAAAAAAAAAAAAAAAATGAAGAGAAAAAAAAAAAATGTGAATGTTCAAAAAAAAAAGTCCATTGCTTGATAAATATTGAGAGAGTGTCCATGCATTCTTTATAATTTCTTGTATAGTGACATTGTCCATGCAGCGTTTCTCCCCCACTAGTCCACAATTACTCCAGCTATTCACATGCAAACGCCTATCTCCAACAACGTACCTGAAAGACAAAACCTCTCAGACAAAAACTCATTAGCAAGGATCTTAAACAAAGAACTATTTACATTTTTAAACTTTAAAGCTAATTCACCCCCACTGCTATAGAAGTGTCATTTTCATTCAAAAACAGATCTGTACCATTCAACTGTTCTAATAGTGTGTAATATTCTATTTTCATCTTATCATACTCAATCTTCAGATGGTCATATTTCTGTTTTAACTGAGGAAATGTTATCCAGGTCTTTTTCTTATTATGATTTTGGTCAGCTCTGTTTTTCATGTTAATATCACCAATGTTTGACCCGGAGTTTCCCCTTTTGTTGTGATCATTAGATATTATCTTCTGATCTTTCTGTTCAGTGTTTGTCCTAAACAATGTGGCTACATCAATCTGACAGCTTGCTCATTTGACCTTCTCCATAAATGATCTGCTCTCAATAATATGTCTTTTAAATCATGAGGATTTGGGGTAACCAATAAAATATCTTGTTTGATATCTTCATGCAAAGCATCTAGCAACATACTGATATGTATCAAGCCTCCCCGCTCAAATGCAAGATTATTACCAACCAACAATTCCATAACTGTATATATCCTGTGCGATAATTCATAGGGAGATTCACCTTGCATCTGCTCAATCTTCCCATGAATCGTAACATCAGAACACACACCATACAAAACACATAATAACTCCAGTAATATGTCCCTTGTCCTCAGAGGCTGAAGACAGATCTGTTTGATTCTCATCCAAAGACCATTCCCTATAGAATGTTGCAAAACTCTTTCTAAGTCAGATGGGTTGAGATTGTACAAATCTATGACATTCTGCAAGTCACAAAACCATTTTAAAAACCTGTTTAAATCATGGCAGGGAACCATTCCTATTTCTTTAAGAATTGCATCCAGTTCTTTGGTTTCAAATGCTTCATTACAAGCTGAACTTCACCTGTATTGTTGTTATTATTGTTATAAACCGTGGTGGTCACAGTGGGTGCGGCTGGCAATGAATTATCAGATTTAATATGAGGTTCTGTTTCATTTGATAGAAAGTTTGTATTTTGCTGCAGATTGCTGAATCCAAGATTTGATGCACATCTGCATTCCTGAGATCTCTTCTCCAATTCCATAATTCTTAATTTTAATCTCTCATTTTCCTCTGATAATTCATCACAACGTTTAGATTTCTCAAGCAAAGCTCCACCAATGGTAACTGCATGCAATTTTAAATTTACTGTTTCGGTTTCTGATTGGTTTTGTAACCTCTGGCAAACCTTATGGCTATTATCCACTGCACTCTGTAATTGCGCAATTTCCTCAACTTTATCATTCAAAGAACTTTCCATTTTTACACAATACAACCTTTTCTTTTACTTTCTGAAATTTTGCTATCAAAAGCACTTTCTTCTAAAAATTCCTTCATCATAGTCCACGTTTCATAAGGACCGCCATGACGCCTAATACATTTTAATACCCATCTATTAACTTTATCAGAACTGACACTAGCTTTACAATGAGTAAGCATTTCGACTAAAGTACTAATAATTTAAAATAAAGGACATATTTTACTCACCGCATTTGAAGCTCCACCTTGCCAGTTCTGGTCTTCTAGCACACAGCAGTCTTTTCTTTCTTCAGTTTCCAGTCTCCAGAGAATAATTCTGGGGTTCCAAACTTGTATAGTCTTGTATATCAGACTCTCTTATGTCACAACCAGACATTAGAGGTCACAGCACAGCTCTTGGGTCTCCATCAGACTTCTGTCCAACTCACAGGATTTTTAGTCATCACGACTTCTGTTACTAAGTCCTGAAAATGCGCTTCTAGTCACTTGAACGGCACCAATGTAGTGATCTAATTTATCTAACACAGAATCATAAGATCCAATGTACTGAAGTCAGAGAGTAAATTTGGTTGACTTCTAATAACATACAAAGTCCAAATTCCACAGATGATACAAGAGTCCAACAAAGTAATGTAGTGTCAAAGTCTCATCTTAGAGAATACAGGTTCTGATCCCTTCTAGATCTGTGCCTTCACGTGTTCATGCAGAGAATACGTGGGGGTATCTTCTCTAACTGATAACCAGAAATTCCCAACATTATATATTGTTTCCTTTGAATAGCTGAGCAATTTGATTGGTTGTCTCTTAATTGAAAGACAGCAGGACATATTTACCTGCCACTCTAAAAGACAGGATGTGACTTCAGCCGAAGTCACTAATTAGTATGCATACTAATAAGCCCCCCTCTAATAAGTAATTAGATTGGTCATCTTTTATTTGAAAGGCAGGAAATCCTGCAGCAGGTAAATGATTCAGCCAAAGTCACTAATTAGTATGCATCCTTGCATACTAATAAGCCCCCCTCTAATAAGTAATTAGATTGCATGTGATCTGAATAATGGTTCGATATGTAAAAACGGCTCCATCCTGTCTCTGCCTTTTTTGACAATAGTCTTTTGACTTGCAACATGCAATCACAGGCCTGATGTGTAAACTAGACTTATCATTTAATCTAATTCAACTGATTGAGTAGTGGTTTGAGACTCTTCCTGTCTCTTTGAATCACAGGTTTGAAATCCGGCCTGTATATGTTAGACTCATATAATATATATATATATATATATATATATATATATATATATATATATATATATATATATATATATATATATATATATATATATATATACATATATATATCCATATATTACAGCAGGAGCTTGGGAGGAAGCTGAAGATATGGGTATCGTTACCACTGTCCCTATTAGGACGTATAAATCTGATAAAGATGAAGATTCTTCCCAGGTTCCTGTATCTATTCAGGAACTCTCCACAGTGGTTACCCAAGAGATTCTTTGTACAGCTGCATAGAATGCTCTCATCATTTATATGGGCAAATAAAACAGTAAGAATTAAACTAAATACACTTATGAGACCGGCAGAACAGGGGGGGTTGGACTTCCCAGATTTTCACAAATATTATATAGCCACGCAGTTGGTGACGGTTGCGAGATGGTTGAACCCGAATGGGTTCTATTCCGCAACTATGTTAGAACAGCAGTGGTTCAATCAGTAGAGGCACTGCAGGGTCTATTGTATAGAGGGCTAAAATCTAGGCAAGAGTTGACTCCTCTAATGAAAACAACAGTTAAAATATGGAAAGCTGCTATGGTAAAAGAGGGATGGTCAGAGACTAATCTATCCCCAAACACCCCATTATGGAGGAACCCTGAACTGCCGCACCTGGATTCCATACAGGATCCAGGGGCATGGACTAAATATGGGGTAAAAAAGATATCGCAAATAATACAGGGAGAAAGGTTCTCCACATTTGAGGAGATGAGAGAGTCATGGAATATCCCACAGAGTTACATCTTTAGATATAGGCAATTTATCCATGCATTAGCGGCCCAGTTTTCAGGGGGAACCCCGCAAATAATGGAAGTAGGTCTCGAAAAAATGATGAAAAGTGGAAAAGGGACAATATCAATCCTATATAAGCACTTGGTAAAAAATACACCATTCGATACAAATAAATTAAGTGAACAGTGGAGAAGAGATGTCCCAAACTTGGAGGGGGAAAACTGGGAAGAAGTGTGGGGGTTCCCACTACAGACACTGGTATCACTTCGAGATAAACTAATATAATACAAGATAATATATAGGAGTCACTATACACCATATCAATTAAATAAGATCTCACAGTCTAACCCTCCGAATTGTTGGAGATGTGCAGACATTTCAGGAGATTTTATGCATATATTTTGGCGATGTCCAAAGATTGTGGTATTCTGGAGGGATGTTCTAAGAATAATTGCTATAGTAACATCAATAGTTCTGGAACAGGAGGCAGAGATATGTCTATTGGGATTGGTAAGGAAGAAGATTGTCCCGATGGGAAGGAGAATACAGGTGGCACTATTAATGTACTATGCTAGAAAGACGATAGTCCTAAATTGGAAAAAGGAAGAGGCCCCCTCGGTGGCAAATCTAGTCAACAACTGTTTACCACTATACAGGGAGACATACAGTAATAGAGGACAGAGGGAGAAATTTAAGAGCGTTTGGGCAAGCTGGATAGAAAATCCTATGACAGCTTCAGGATAAATAGGACACAGGGGAAGGGTAAATGCACCAAGAAAGAAAGGGAAGGAATGTAAGAGGAATGTGTTAGATGGATGAATATATGGAAGGAATGTTAGATTGGTAGGAATATGGGATATTTATGTATGTTTACTGTTTCCTTTTTTTTTGTATGGAAATAAAAAAAAAAAAAACTTAATAAAGAGATTTGTAAAAAAAAAAGAAATGCTCCTCATCATTTTTAAAACATTTTTCTATTGCCGCCAATGGTTTTTTTCATTCAGCTGTCAGCGGGGAAGTCCGTTGACAGCTGATGACTCATGGCTGGCTGATTCGCTGGCTTTGAGGCCCACTCCATAACAACCAGCTATTCACTGTGCCCTGATTAGGCAAAGCTTTGCCCAATCAGGGCTTAGATCGCACTGTGCAGCATGCAGTGCATTGTGGGGCGCTCATCACCAAGCACCCCACAAATTTGGGTGTTTGACAAGAGGGCGTAAAGGCAATGTTCGGTCCAAAATTTTGCTTGGCTCAAACTGTTCACCCATCTCTACTTAGTGAGTGAGTGAGTGAAAAATGTTTTCACTCACTTAGGATTGTGGTTATGACAGCAGTTTATTTGAAAAGAATAATGAACAGGGATACAATGTGGAAAATACAGGTGTGGTCCAGCTTTTGGTTCAGAGGAAAGAGTGAGGTTATTCTGTTGAGGGTACAAAAAACATTCCTTTACTTCCAGGTCTGATGAACAGAGAATTAGTTATGTTTGCCAACAAAAGGCAATGCAAAGAACAATTGTGTGCAGCGACTTATAACAATTATATTCCCATGTTTTCACTTTTAGTCAATTAGAACAATAAAAAAAATGCTGATTGTTTCTTACTGGACTTTGCACACAGCTTATTAAAGTGCCCATATTAAAGAAAGGCAATAGTCATCATCTTTAGAGCAGGCAAAAATCATATTTTTTTGCTTTAGGGGAACTGCTGTTCTTCTAGTTTTACATTATATATGTGACATAGTTTATTCCATTATTGATTCATGGTCAGTGGTGCATATTGTACTAGAGCTTTCGTATTGCAGCTGCAAAGTCTAGAATTGAGTGTCACAAGACAGCCATTACTTTAGTAATATTAGAAATTGGGTATTCAGCAGTGATGTACAGTTTTATGAGGGATTTAGTGCTTTGCTTCAAATTATAAGATTGTCAATCTTTTCAGTTTTATATGGTAGGACTTAAGAAAAAGTGACTTGGTTAATAGAAAAAGCCCCTAAAAACCAACAACACATTCAAATCTTTGGTAAGGGGTTTAAATGATTTGGCACACTCAGCAAAACAAAATGTAAGCAGCATATTATCAAATAGGTCAAGGAATTACTGCTAGAAGGGTAGTATGTTTTATTGCTTGAATTAATGGCTTGCATCCACAGCTATTATTGTGAACTTCAATAATGCCCTTTAAAATAGAGTGTGTGGCATTGTCAGAATTTCCCATATGAAGAGCTATTATAAAAGTTCACTTCTGTTAACTTTTTGAGGGGTAAACATATAACAGCTATACACCATTTATTTATTCTTGTCAGATGAAACTATTGGGTGCAGTTAAATGACAGGATATGCCAAGCTAAGATGCAATTGTAAAAACATATTTCATAACTGAGGCTTACCACTTTACAGTTTTTAACTTTCTGTTATTTTTTATTAATTTTCTTTTAATGTACCAAGTTGCTTGGTCTTGTTTTAAGGGTAAATGCAGGGAAATAATGCAAACATTTTACAGCCTAGTATTATTTTTATTAGAACATTAGAAATACAGCTCATTACAAAGGAATATTATATTGAAAAATTTGCCCACATTTGCCCACATTTCAGGCCTCTCAGTTAATGAAAATAAATCTAAAGCATTACATTTATCCCTCGCTCCTCACTATCTTGCACTTATTCAGGAAAGTTATAACTTTTCATGGCCCACAGCTTTACCTTATATTGGTATTCATATTACATCTATTTTAGATCCTGTTTACAGCTAATTACCTACCTCTCTTTGAAGAATTTTCTAATTTGCTAACTAAGTGGAGTACCTATCCCCTATCCCCTATCCTGGTTTGGTCATATAAATACAATTAAGATGTCTTACCTCCCTAACCTACTATATGTTTTCAAAGTATTAACCATCCCTATCCCATCTTATATACTTAGATCTGAAAAAAAAAATCTTACATTTATTTGGGATTCACTAAAACCTGTGTCACAGCTCAAGTACTTTATAGAAAGAAAATGAAAGGCGGCCCGGTATCGCTGATATGTTTAAATACTGTAGCTGCCCAAATCGAACCTCTCGCGTTTCTCCAATGCGACATCAGAACTACATATTTGGACTTATTTAGCTATTATAAAAAATTTCGCCAGTTCCAATATATAATTAAATTTGTCTTATCCCTTCCCATCGTCCCCTTATAGATGATCCAACTTTACGCCACTCTCTCTTTTGTTGGGATCATATTAAAATCTCTAGCCAACTAATTTCTCCTCATCTTCAACTATTCAGTGTCCTTAATAATCCTATGTTTTCTCCCACTTTTATAAACCCTGAAAATGTCATTTGGTGGAATAATAAAAAATACCTACTAGATCTGAATGGAGTTAAATCTTACACTTTTCTTTTGGAACAATGGCACCTTCCTCTCTCATAATTAACTAATTTAACTCAAATGAATGATTGCATAAATAATCTCCTTTCTAACATTACGACTTGTCCAACTCTTTTGACACTTTTGAGAAAATATGTAAATCGTCCCCTCATTCTCCTATCCGTATCGCTCTCTTATAGGCTTCACAAATTTTGGTTTAATTCACTAACAACCCTGCTTACATTCTTGAATGGGAACATGGTCTAGGGCAGGGGTAGGCAACCTTAAAGAGGTGGAGATCTACCTGAACAACATGGGAGAAGTCAAAGATCACCAGGCACAGTGTTGCCTCCTCACTCCTGATTTAAACCTCTAATTGCGATGCTACTGTGTCGCAATTGTGTGCATTGCACACCAATCATGGATTTAAACCAGGTTGTAAGGAGGCAACACATCGCCTCCTCACCACCTGTCAAACACACTTGAATCACTTTTCAGGGGAGCAGCAGTGCCTTGTGCACTTGTGACTAAACCCTTAACCACTTCATTACCGACCCATAGTCAAATGACGTCCGCAGGAGGGATCTCCCATCCTGGGTGGGCGTCATATGACGTCCTTAGCTTCACGGTCGTCTAGGGGGGCATGCATGCCTGTGAACACAGCAGGAGCGTGGATCTATGTGTGTAAACACACATATCCACGTCCTGTCAAGTGAGAGGAGACCGATGGTGTGTTCCCAGTACAGAGGAACACAGATCGGTCTCCTCCCCTTGTTTATAGGGTTTAGTTAGATGCAAAATCATCTGTAATATCATACTTGACCACTAGAGGGTTGGAGGGCTGAGAAGTTAGCATCTCGAATGCACCCGGTGATGATGCCTGAGATGACGAATGCGGAAGCCCTGTCCTTCCTTTTGGTATTTAAACAACAAGTCGTGTGGCGTGGCCACGCCCTCTGAAGACGGAGTGACAAAACGGGACTCATCCAAGTGGGATGTTGGTGTTCATTTATTACATATCGCCGCTATTACTAGTAAAAAAAATTATAAAAATAAAAAATGACAAATCTATCCCCTATTTTGTAGACGCTACAACTTTTGCGCAAACCAATCAATATACGCCTATTGCGATTTTTTTTACCAAAAATATCTTGAAGAATACATATCGGCCTAAACTGAGGAAAAAATTTTTTTTTATTTATTTTTTAAATTGGGATATTTATTATAGCATAAAGTAAAAAATATTTGGTTGTGTTCAAAATTGTCACTCTTTTGTTTATAGCGCAAAAAATAAAAACCACAGAGGTGATCAAATACCACCAAAAGAAATCTCTATTTGTGAAAAAAAAAATTAAAAATTAATTTGGGTACAGTGTTGCATAAACGCACAATTCACAATCAAAATGCGACAGCGTTGAAAACGAAAAATTGGTCTGGGCAGGAAGGGGGTGAAAATGCCCTGTATTGAAGCGGTTAATTGCATTTGAGAATGACACCCTTAGGGCTCATTTACACGTAAATTTGAGCAGTGGTAAAACCCTGTGGTTGAGTCGCATGTTTACCACCTCCTATCCCTACCCTCTTTAGCTGCTGAGGCAGTAGCCAAAGGTGCACACAGCCCCTGTTGCTTTTGGTGGATGCTACTGCTTGCCAATCTTGACCCATTGAAGTAAATAGGGCCATTCTGCAAGTGCCCTGCAACTGCATGCTTTTTCTGGGTCCAAAGGGTTAAACCAGGTGGTGAGAAAGCAACACAACACTGTCTGCTTTAACCCCTTGTTTGTATTTAGTGGCATCATTCACTTGAAGGTGTCATGCTTGGCAGCTGCTAAACAGCTGTGGTGCACTTTCAGAATGTACACCAAACCTGTAGGATTTAATAGAAGTCTATAGCTAAGTGCAGCAAACTCACAGGAAAGCTGTATGTACACTGGACCCACGGTGTGGATAGACCGCAGCACATCAGTGTGAAAGCAGCCCTATACTATTATGCCCAGTGTATTGCTTCACACTGACCTGAAGACCTCTTCTTTTCTGCTGCTGGCACCATTCTGAAGACTGCTAGCCAGGATAAGAGGTGGAGTGCAGTTGGTATCACTCCGCATGGGACAGGAGTCAGCACTACAGAGGAGGCATCAGCTTATGTGTCTCTCACTCCCTACTACAGCTCCCACTTTACAAGTAGTCCCTGTTTGATGCTCTGGGATGGTGGGTCAGCAAGCCCAGACCATGATCTACCAAGCACCTGTCCACAATCTACTCATAGATTGTGATCAAAAGGTTGCTGACCCCCGTTCTAGGCTATAAGAGGATTGCCAAGACCCTGAAACTGAGCTGCAGCATGGTGGTCAGGACCATACAGCGTTTTAACTGGACAGGTTCCACTCAGAACATGCCTTGCCATGGTCGACCAAGGAAGTTGAGTGCACATTGTCTTTGGGAAATAGAAGTATGAGTGCTGCCAGCATTTCTACAGAGGTTGAAGGGGTGGGGGGGGGGCGGGATAAGCCTGTCAGTGCTCAGACCATACGCTGCACACTGCATCAAATTGCATGGCTGTCGTCCCAGAAGGAAGCCTCTTCTAAAGATGATGCACAAGAAAGCCTGCAAACAGTTTGCTGAAGACAAGCAGACTAAGGACATGGATTACTGGAACCATGTCCCTGGGTCTGATGAGATCAAGATAAACTTATTTGGTTCAGATGGTGTCAAGCGTGTGTGGCGGCAACCAGGTGAGGAGTACAAAGAAAAGTGTGTCTGTAGTACAGTATTCCATCATAATTATGACCCCAAACATACCTCAAGGTTGAGCAATGCCTTGCTAAAGAAGCTGAGGGTAAAGGTGATGGACTGGCCAAGCATGTCTCCAGACCTAAACCATATTGAGCATCTGTGGGGCATCCTCATCCTCAAACCGAAGGTGGAGGAGCGCAAGGTCTCTAACATCCACCAGCTCCGTGATGTCGTCATGGAGGAGTGGAAGAGGACAACCTGTGAAGCTCTGTTGAATTCCATGCCCACGACGGTTAAGACAAGGCTGGAAAATAATGGTGGCCACACAAAATATTGACACTTTGTGCCCAATTTAGACATTTTCACTTAGGGGTGTTCTCACTTTTGTTGCCAGCAGTTTATACATTAATGGCTGTGTGTTAAGTTATTTTGAGGGGGCAGCAAGTTTACACTGTTATGCAAGCTGTACACTCACTTCTTTACATTGTAGCAAAGTGTCATTTCTTCAGTGTTGTCACATAAAAAGATATAATAAAATATTTACAAGAATGACAAATTACAAATCACTTTTGTGAGATACAGTATATCTATGCTAGACTGTATGGCCCGGATTCACAAAGCACTTGCGCCGACGTATCTCGAGATATGCCGCGTAAGTGCAAATATGCGGCGTCGTATCTGTGCGCCGTGCCCACAAAACTAATATACGCCTGAAAATAGGCTTCATCCGACCGACGTAACTTGCCTACACCAGCGTAGAGTGGACGCATATTTACGCTGGACGTATTTGGCGCTCCCATTGATTTTCTATTCACATATGCAAATGAGGGAGATACGCCGATTCACGAATGTACGTCCGTCCGACGCAGTGCGCGTAAAGTCATACGTCCGGCGTAAAGTTATGCCCCATAAAGGAGGTGTAACTCAGCAGCATCCATGCAAAGGGCTGCACCAGGGAACACAAGCCAACGTATTTTACGTAGTTTACGTAGGACGTGAATATGACTAGGCGTAGGTTACGTTCACGCCGTAGGCAGTGATCCGACGTATCTTAGGCAGTTGTTCCGACGTGAAGACGTGATTGTAAGCATGCACACTGAGATGCGCCCACGGGACGGCGCATGCGCTGTTGGCGATACGTATCTGTCTGGCGCTCAGCCCATCATTTGCATGGGGTCACGCCTCATTAGCATGGCTCACGCCCACTTCCACTTACGCCGACTTATGCCTTGGAAACCCAGTGCAGATTTGGAAGCACTGACTTTGTGAATTCAGTGCTTGCCTCTCTGCACTGCGTCAGCGTAGCGTAAAGGAGATATGCTACAGCAGCATAAATATGTGCCAGTGTCTGTGAATCCGGGCATATATATATATATATATATATATATATATATATATATATATATATATATATATATATGAATGCACTGCCTGAAGTGTATTATATATTGTACACCACCAAATGCACTGTATATATAGGCTACACTGAATGCAGAGCATAGGCGTGCCCAGCCTATTGCATTAGGGTGTGCACCCCAAAGCTCAAACAGACAAAAGTATTGGGACACCTGCATTTACACGCACACAAACTTTAATGGCATCCCAGTCTTAGTCCATAGGGTTTAATACTGAGTTGGCCCACCCTTTGCAGCTTTCAAATTTCTCTTTATTAATCTTTTTTCAACAATACATACACTACAATACAAAAAAATAAATAGATACAAATTATTTAAAAACACTGGTAGTACAAACAAACATAAACGGTCTCAATATAACCCCTTCATAAAATTTGACTAATATTTATAGTAATTGTTATTCTTATAGTGGAATATCCCCTTACCCTATGTACATTATCCCTAATCCTATGTCCCCTGACTTCTCGGTCTAAAATAGACAAAGTGACAGACAATAATAGATTAAATGAGGATAGGGATAAGAGAAAGAGGGACAAGACAGGGCCAAAGATATAGGAAGAAGAAGACGAGGGAGAGAGAAATACTGGGGAGAGGAGCCTTGTCTCCCTCGTCTTTCCCCTCCATCAAAGAGGAAGAGAGAAAGAGAAGGAAAAAAAAAGGGGGAACCCCCAAAAAGTGATATCTAATTAAGTGTATATTACTTTGGGAAGGCTTTCCCATCCAAGCCTATATATATGTGAGGAGAAAAAAAAAAGAAGGGATATAGAAAGAAAATATATACAGTGCAAGTGAGCAATCTAATGTGTATATGAGAAAAAGTGATATCTAATTAAAGTGTACATTACTTTAGGAAGGCTTTCCTATCCAAGCCCATATATATGATGGGAGTGGAGAGAGCTCAGTGAAGGAGGAAAGCGACATTGCAGTGTAGTCAGTAGCAGATCACTCACGTCTGATCACTGCAGGACTTTCACTCATTGCATTCAGCTCTTGTTCAGGTTTCTCTCCGCATGGGACCTGCTTCATCCTGCACCCAGGGCTATCTTAAAAGCATTGTGGGCCCCTGGGCAAAGTAATGCACTGGGGCCCCCACAGGCCTGCACTACCGCTCACCAAATGCAACCCATTTAAAAAAAAGGGTCTGAGCTGCAAATAGGTAAGGGGTATAGCGTGGCTCCCTCTCTGGTGGTGCGGGTACAGGGGTATAGCCTGGCTCCCTCTCTGGTGGTGCTGGTACAGGGGATTAGTGTGGCTCCCTCTCTGGTGGTGCTGGTACAGGGGTATAGCCTGGCTCCCTCTCTGGTGGTGCTGGTACAGGGGTATAGTCTGGCTCCCTCTCTGGTGGTGCGGGTACAGGGGTATATCCTGGCTCCCTCTCTGGTGGTGCGGGTACAGGGGTATAGCGTGGCTCCCTCTCTGGTGGTGCGGGTACAGGGGTATAGCGTGGCTCCCTCTCTGGTGGTGTGGGTACAGGGGTTTAGCGTGGCTCCCTCTCTGGTGGTGCAGGTACAGGGGTATAGCGTGGCTCCCTCTCTGGTGGTGCGGGTACAGGGGTATAGCGTGGCTCCCTCTCTGGGGTGCCGGTTCAGGGGTATAGCGTGGCTCCCTCTCTGGTGGTGCGGGTACAGGGGTATAGCGTGGCTCCCTCTCTGGTGGTGCGGGTACAGGGGTATAGCGTGGCTCCCTATCTGGTGGTGCGGGTACAGGGATCTAGCGTGGCTCCCTCTCTGGTGGTGCGGGTACAGGGGTATAGCGTGGCTCCCTATCTGGTGGTGCGGGTACAGGGATCTAGCGTGGCTCCCTCTCTGGTGGTGCGGGTACAGGGGTATAGCGTGGCTCCCTCTCTGGTACGGGTACAGGAGTATAGCGTGGCTCCCTCTCTGGTGGTGCGGGTACAGGGGTATAGCGTGGCTCCCTCTCTGGTGGTGCGGGTACAGGGGTATAGCGTGGCTCCCTCTCTGGTGGTGCGGGTACAGGGGTTTAGCGTGGCTCCCTCTCTGGTGGTGCAGGTACAGGGGTATAGCGTGGCTCCCTCTCTGGTGGTGCGGGTACAGGGGTATACCGTGGCTCCCTCTCTGGCTTCCCCCAGCACAGTCCTTTCTTTTACTCTTCTATTATCAGTCAATTCCTCTGCTTTCTCTTGGTTACAGGCCCCCCCAGCAGAGTGCATGCATGCTGGGGGCTGAAGCCTGCTCTCCGTGGACACACCTGGGGCCGCCAATCCTCCGGGACTACATTTCCCATGATCAGTGTTGCCAACCTACCAGACTGAAATTCACTGACGCGAAATTCAATATTTGCTGGCACAGCCACGTTTTACTGCCATTTTCTAAAAGTTACAGAATTTGTTTTCCGTGCAAATTTCAGTACTTAAGCTACAAACAAGTACAATATGCAGTTAGTACAGTGGTTTAAGACAGATATTAAGGTAAAAAAAAACAACATGTTTCTTATGTTATTTTTGATATAGTAAGGATAAGTTATTGTAACCCATCAGATTGTCACCACTGGATAGATTTCCCCCTAATTTCTGTTTAATAGCCACCAGAGAAAGTGAGGGGAATCCCAGGTAGCCACCAGGATCACAAGAATGTATGTCCCCAATTCTAAAGACCTCCTGTCTCCATCCCTCCCTCTGTTGCAGGTGCCCGCCAGCCTCTTCACCCTCCATCACTTCCATCCCTCTGTTACTTTATCCCTCCTTTCTTTCATCTTTCCATAACTCCATCCGTTTATCTTTTACTCCATTCCTCCCTCCATCATACTGTCCATCCAACAATCCTTGTGCCCTATATCCCTCCACCTTTTCTATCCTCCATCACTTTCATCCCTCTAGTATTCTGTCTCTCCCTCTTTCTTTCTTTCTTTCTTTCTTTCTTTCTTTCTTTCTTTCTTTCTTTCTTTCTTTCTTTCTTTCTTTCTTTCTTTCTTTCTTTCTTTCTATCCCTCCATCCTTTGCTTCATCATTCCATTTCTGTGTCTTGCTCACATCCCTCCATGCCTTGCTCTGTCCCATCATCCATCCCCCTGTCACCCAATCTATACCTCCATTCTTTAGGGCTCTTTCACACACACACACACACACACACGTCGGTTTTCATGGACTTCGCTTGCTCAGCGGGGATCGCTTTGTTGAGCCCCGCTGAGCCGACAGATGACAGGTCCGTCTCTGCTCACTGTGGAGAGATGGACCTTTTAGAGCCCCGCTCTCCTCTATGGGGGATGGGATAAAAACAGATCCGCCTGTCCGTTTTCATCCCATCTGCCAGAGGGATGGAAAATAGGGTTTCCATCCACCTGGATTAGCGGATTTGGATGTCAGCGGACATGTCACCGCTGACATCCGTCACTCCATAGAGATGAATGGAGCGTCCGATCAGGTCCGCCTGAAAAACTGACAGACAGACCTGAACGTGTATGTGTGAAAGGACCCTAACTCACTCCTCATTCTTTCCATCTCTCTGTCCATCCACCTCCCGCAACACTCCACTACTCTTTCCATTATAAATAAATAAAAAGACTCCAATGCACTTCCACACCAAATCTGTTCACTACTTACAAAAAAATATATAAATAAACACCTTAAGACCATCAAGCAAAATAATCAAATATATAATTATCATACATTCCATAATACACACAATACAACACCAGCACTGTTCATCTACAAAACCAGCCTGATCTGTGATATTGCTCCCGCCATGCTGGGATTTGTAGTGCCACAGCCTGACACATGAGGTGGTCATACAGGAGAGGAGGCTGTGCCTGGTGAGCAGATAATGGGTAGGAACTAGGACAGGGAGGTGTAATAGAGATTGGGGGAGATCTCAGAAAACATGCTCCCTTTAGAAGCAGAGCAGTTCACAGCCACACATAAAAACGATCTTGTGTAACAGCATGAGACAGGAGCCTGCTACACAGAGCCCATCCTCCTCTCCCCCTCCCCACTAAGATATGCAGACAGTCCTGTCGGTGGCCTGTTGTTCAGCTAGCTTACCTTAGGCTAGGCTGAACTCGTCCTCCACTGCAGGCTACATGGCTCCACTCCTCTCCCTCTCAGCGTCTCCTGTGAGGAACTTGAATAAGGCGCGATGAGAGAACAAATTTGAAGGGAAGGACAGCCCTTTCTGCACCCATTGGCCAAGGAAGCAGCTGCACCGCCCCCTGCTGCCTACTCAGCCGATGGGTAGCTAAAGCTCACCTTGCACTGTGTGTGTCAGAGGCAGAGGGGAGCGATGCGGCTGCCATACAAATGTAGCTTGCGGCATGCAGGAATAATGACAACCCGCACACGCCGCGGCCATTCCGGGACTCATCCCTAATTGGGAGGTATGGATTAGGGTGTGCCTGGGCACACCCGGCACACCCCGTGGGCACGCCTATGATGCAGAGTATATGTTGGAAGGCTGGACGGAGGCCGGCCTGTGTTTGTAGGCGGAGTCTGGGGGAGTACTTATCCTCCCTTCTCTGCCGGGTCCAGCGTCGGCCTCCGTTCCTGTTGATGTGCGTCACTTCCGCCGCGACCGCCGACGTCATTTCTGTGCGCCGACTAGCGTGGAGGGAGCTGAGATCGCGGCTCCAGTGTGTCTCCAGGCCTCGAGGGCTTTCAGGTATCGTGGGGGGGGCCGCGTCCAGCATTGGGGACTTGCGTCCGCTGCTTACATTCGCCCGCAGGTGCGCCTCGTGGCAGCGGGGGGGGGGGGGCGGTCGCTCATTTCAGCATCCACAGGGGAAACCCTCGGGAGCCTCGCAGGGGGATAAACTCAAAGGGGGGGGGGTGTCAGGCATGTCGCCAGATCTGGCTGCAGGGGCTAGAGGTCGGGGGGGGGGGGGTTCCTGGTATCTGCCTGCATGCTTGTGTTATGTTCATCTGGCTTATCATTGGTATCATTGGTAAACTGACTACCCTGTGTCATGTTATTTTCCATGCAGATTTGCCAGTCTTGGGAGGGGGGGGTAAAAAATCTGTCACAATCAGTTGTGGGGGGAATTCATCATGGGCATCTGGCACGACCAGGCGATTCATCTTGCTACAGCCATGCGATTTTCCTTATAAATGGTCATGCGTTTGTCTTGTTAAAACAGTCATGTTTTCTTGGTTAAACAGTCATGCGATTTGTCGGAAAACGGTCATGTGATCTGTCTGACGAAACGGTCATGCGATTTGTCCGATGTATCGATCATGCGATTGGTCAGTCATGCGATTTTGTCTGATGTAACAGTCATGCGATTTTGTCTGATGTAACAGTCATGCGATTTTGTCTGATGTAACAGTCATGCGATTTTGTCTGATGTAACAGTCATGCGATTTGTCTGATGAAACGTCATGTGATTTGTCTGATGAAACAGTCATGCGATTTGTCTGTTGAAACGGTCATGCGATTTTGTCTGATGAAACGGTCAGGCGATTTGTCTGATGAAATGGTCATGCGATTTATCTGACAAAACGGTCATGCTAAGGGGGGGTAACTGCACGGTTGCCATGAACTAACTACCATGCGATTTGTCTGGTCAGGACGGTCTTGCGTTTTGGCTTGGCAGATCGTCATACTTTAGTCTTCAGGGATTGTCAGGCGACATATCGTCAGTACGTGTCATAAGTCAGGTTCGGGTAATCTCATGCGATCTGTCAATGGTAAATTGTCATGCGACTTTCACTGATAGGTCGGTCATCTTCAGTGTGTCGGACGTGCGGTTTTTCATTGATCAATCGGTCATGCGTTTGCTTCTATCTTGTAAGGAGGGCAGTTGCCGCCTCACTGGGCATTTCGGGTGGGGGATGCGGTCGCTTAGGGCGGCTATTTCACATCTTACCACATTTTCATTTCTTTTGTCTGGTTATACATTTCTTGCGCTCATTTCTCCGTCGGTACATATGGTATTAATTCTTTCAGGTCGGAGTACAGTGTCTTCCCGGTGTCAGCTGGTACGTATTTGCTCGCTTTTAGGGGTACAGTTAGTTTTACCAGGTCCGTATTGCTTTCTGGTTCTGTCACGTCTACAGTTCCGTACAGGCTGAGGGTCATTAATTGATTGTTGGACCACAATCTGCTCGCCGTACATCTCGTGTCTGGTATGGCACCATCATTTCTCATTTATACATACCCACCACGCTCCTGTGGGTATAGTAGCCCTGAGTGTTCGTTTTTAATTACCTGTTGTCGCGCTGCAGGTCGCTCGGGCTCTCTCAGTTCACTCATTTCATTTCATCATTTCAGGGTCGGGGTCACGCGCTATTTCCGGCCACCTAGGCAGTCACGCATTTTTCGGGCTGGTTGAGGGGCGAGGGCTTTTATGTTATTCTTTGTAGTTTGTCTCTTTAGATTTCGGTATGTCTCAAGTGGCTGATAGCGAGGACTTCTCGTTCATCCCGCCTACACCGCCACGCGGGGGTTCGGAGCTCGGAAATTCTCCATCCTTGAGAAGTTGGACCGTGCCCAGACTCATGGCTGAACTCCGCCGCAAAGGCATTTCTTTCCCCTCTTCGGCGAGGAAAGCTGAACTGTTCAGGCTATGCTTCCCACCCCTGTCACAACCATCTCCCGCCACCAGCGCTGAGCATGCGACGGTGCACAACGCATTGGTACAGGTCCATGCGCTGCTAAACACGCTGGCTACCTCCATGGTCCAGTTGCAGGAAAGGATGGAGGTGATGGAGGCCCGGGCCTTGGCTAATACAGTAATGCCAGCCGCTATCGTGGTGGATTCAGCATCCCCAGCGCTAGCGCTCCCAAGCCCAGCCGCAGGTAATGTCGCTACTTTCCCTTCAGCGGTACCATCTCCGTCGGCTGCCCCACCTGTGGTATCTCCAGCCCATTTCATCCCGGCCAACATCAAAAAGGACATCTTGGAGGGGAAAGATGTTAACTTGGCCTCCCTGCTCATAGCGGCTCAGGATGTGTCAGAGAATAAATCTTTTACTTGTGGGGAAGTATCTGTGGTTCTGAAGACCAAAGACCCCAGGCTGAGTCGAAAACTCAGTGTACCGGAATTTGTGCTGGCTTTTGGTATTTTTAGGGATATCATCTGTTCTGTTAGCCCAGGTAGAAGGGAGGAATTGGACCTTTATCTTCATAAGGTTGTGGATCTGGCCCATAAATACGGTGGCACAATTTTTTATGATTACCACCGATCCTTTGCGGCTAAGGTGGCAGCCACCTGGGCTCAGTTCCAGGTGGTGTCATGGTGGGGGGCCATTGACATGGAGCTATTTTGCAGACACTTTGCTGGTCAAAAGTCCCCGGTATGTACCAGCTGCCAGTCCTCGGCTCATACCACGGCCTGGTTCTCCAACGTGGAAGCCTCTAGTCAGGTAGGGCCCTCCAGGCAGGTGGCAGGGGGGTCTGCTGGAACCCTGGGGCAGGTGGACAAATTGGGTAGACCCATACGATACCTTGGGAAAGCGCAGCTGTGTAACAATTATAATTATGCAGGTTGCAACTTCAACCAGTGTAGGTTGTTGCATGTTTGCGCTAACTGCTTTAGGGCCCACCCCAAGTCCGCCTGCTTGATCAAGCCAATTAGCACAGCCTGACTATGCCGTATTAACGTTTCTTTGCTAGGGGATCTCCTTGATGACCACCCAGCACCAGCAGTTAGGCAATTTTTGCTGGAAGGGTTTTCTGCAGGGTTTCACACTGGCCTCATCACCCTGCCGACAGAGACTTTCGAGTGTAATAATTTAAGGTCTGCAGAAAACAACCCAGTGATTGTCGACGAGTTGCTTCTAGCAGAGCTGGCCAAGGGGTTCCTCATCGGCCCCTTTTCTTCATCCCCCTTTTCCATGTGGAGGGTGAGCCCCATCGGGGTGGTCTCCGGCAAATTTTCTAATAAATTCCGTTTAATTTACGATTTGTCTGCGCCTCATTCCTCTCATATCCCTAGCCTCAACTCACTCATCCCCTCCGAGGAATTTTCACTAAAATATGCATCAGTTGACTTGGCTATCCAACACATCCTACAGTTGGGTAGGGGTGCTTGGCTTTCCAAAGCGGACATCACTGACGCCTTCAAACTACTTCCCATTAGTCCGGCCCTCTGGCAGTGGCATGGCATCAAATGGCGAGGGCAGTATTTTTTCGCCACTAAATTAACGTTTGGTTCTAAAAGCAGTCCGTTTTTGTTTGACACCTTTGCCCGGGCGTTGCATTGGATCCTGGAGGACTACGGTAGTTGTCAAAGGGTCATTCACTACCTTGACGACTTCCTGTTGTTGGAAGACCCTGGGCGCCCACCCAGGGATCTGCAGGTACTTACGGGTTTATTTTCAGCTTTAGACGTCCCGCTAGCAGCCCATAAAATGGAGGGCCCAGCCAAGGTCATCACCTTCTTGGGGATCACGCTGGACTCTGATCTTATGGTCGCTAGCCTGCCCTTGGAGAAGCTGGCCAGGATTCGTCAGGTCATCCATCAGTTTGTCCGTTCCCCGGTATGTTCAAAAAGGGACTTGCAGTCTCTATTGGGGATGCTCAACCATGCAATGAGGATCATTCCTCAGGGCAGGGCGTTTGTGTCCAGATTACTGGCTGTGCTTCCCCAGGGTCAGGATTCGGACTCCCCGGTCAGGTTGCCAATGGATGCCCAAGCCGATTTGATCATGTGGGATCAGTTCCTCTGTCGCTGGAATGGTATCTCCATGTTCATCCCGCATCCTTCAGAAAATTCCCCTCGAGTTTTTTCAGATGCTGCCGCTTCGGTCGGGTTTGCCGCCATCTTTGGTCAGGAATGGTTAGCTAGTCGATGGCCCCCAGAGGTGTTCCATCTGCCAAAGTTTGCTCTCACTTCTGCATTGTTTGAGATTTACCCGATCCTGGCGGCGGCAGTCACTTGGGGCCCTGGCTGGGCAGGCAAGTCAGTCGTATTCTTTACGGATAATTTGGCTACAGCCAGAATTATCAATAAAGGCAGGTCAGGGTCCCTTTTGATCATGTCATTCATGCGCAAGCTGACTTGGCTGGGCTTGTCGTATAGATTTCACTTCCAGGGGGAATTTATTAGGGGAGATCAGAACGGTGCAGCAGATGCCTTATCTCGTCTCAACATGCCACAATTTTTCTTTCAGCATCCGGCAGCGGATCGGACGGGCCAGCCAATTCCCCCCTTTGCACTGTTGGTCATGGATTAAGTTTTTTCCGGTCTCAGGCGGTCGAGCTGGCCAACAGGTCGTTGTCCAGGAACACGCTGAAGGCATACACCACGGGTTGGAGGGTTTTTCTCAGATTCATGTCTCTATTTCCATGTGAGGGTCCCACAGATTCTTCATACTTCATGTCTTTCTCTGCTTATTGCCATAGTGAGCTAACCTTATCGGCCAGAACCATCAAGACATATTTGGCAGGGGTTCAGCATTTCAGGTCCCTACAAGTGCCGGACAGGCCGTCCATTTTTGCTGCTCACCCTCTAAAAGCCGTGCTGAGGGGTATCCAGAGAACCCAGGGGTCCTCACGGTTATCCCGTCAACCCATCACCGGGCAGATTTTCCGAGACCTGTCGGATGTTCTGTCCTCTTCCCCTTTTGGTATGGGTCCCAGTTTGGTCCTTAAAGCTGCAATCCACCTCAGTTTCTTTGGGTTCCTCCGTCCCGGGGAGGTGTCCAGAGCCAGCTGCCATGCTCCAGTTTTACTCAGAGGGAGTCTGGCCAGGTTTCCCGAGCATTACGAGCTTCAGCTCCCCAACAACAAGACCAGGCAGATTGGCCAGGGGTTCGTGGTGAAATACTATCAGACTCACAATCGCTGGTGTCCGGTCGAGGTGCTCGACTCTCTCTGCAGGGCATTCTCAAACTCACCCCGGGATAGTCCGTTGCTCCCCTTTCCTACGCATCCTATCACCTCCAAACAATTTATTGGGCATGTCAGGATTCTTCTTGCCAAGCTGCATCTGAATCCAGGACGCTTTTCCGGACATTCCTTTAGAATTGGGGCAGCGTCCGCAGCATCCAAGCAAGGGGTGCCGTCATACATCATCAAGCACATGGGTCGCTGGAGTTCTTCCTGCTATAGCAGATATATCCCTGAACCTCACTTGGAGGTGCGTAGGGCATTTGCCACCCTGTTGGATTAAATATGCACTGTTTCAATAAAGCTTCATTACCTATCTTGTGTCTTTTGCCCTCTTTTAGGCGTACCGTCCAGCTAGGCCAAGGCACGCCACAGGCCTTGGTGGTTGGGGTCACTAAATATTACGGGTGAAGATTCTGACTACAAGTTGGAAGGCTGGACGGAGGCCGGCCTGTGTTTGTAGGCGGAGTCTGGGGGAGTACTTATCCTCCCTTCTCTGCCGGGTCCAGCGTCAGCCTCCGTTCCTGTTACCCACCCTCCCGGCCCCCTTTTCAGGTATAGGCTTAGTTATTCATTTCTCATATTCAGGGTATGCCCTCTTTTAGGCGTACCGTCCAGCTAGGCCAAGGCACGCCACAGGCCTTGGTGGTTGGGGTCACTACGTATTACGGGTGAAGATTCTGACTACAAATATATATATAGACAAAGATAAATCATTTCAGAACTTTTCTACCCTTAATGTGACCTATAAATTGTACAATTCAGTTGAAAACAAACTGAAATCTTTTTGGTGGAGGGAAGTAAAAATAAAAAATAAAATAATATGGTTCCATAGGTGTGTACACCCTTAAACTTATACTTTGTTGAAGCACTCAGTCTTTTTTTGTATGAGCCTATCAGCATGACATATCTTGACTTGGCAATATTTGCCCACTATTCTTTGCAAAAACTCTCCAAATCTGTCAGATTGCGAGGTCATCTCCTGTGCACAGCCCTCTTTAGATCACCCCACAGATTTAAAATCAGATTCGGGTCTGGGCTCTGGCTGGGCCATTCCAAAACTTTAATCTTTTTCTAGTGAAGCCATTAGTTTGTTGATTTGGATGTATGCGTTGGGTCATTGTCATGCTGAAAGATGAAGTTCCTCTTTATGTTCCGCTTTCTAGCAGAAGCCTGAAGGCTTTGTGACAATATTGACTGGCATTTGGAACTGATCATAATTTTCTTTACCTTGACTAAGGCCCCCGGGTTCAGCTGAAGAATAGCAGCCCCAAAGCATTATGATGCCACCACCATGCTTCATGAATGAATGAATGAATGAAAAACTTATAAAGCGCGGCGCATGCGAACTGAATCGCTTCTGGGCGCTAGTTGTTCGTGTCTCATGACATCAAAAGAGCAGAGTTTTGATCCGTCTTCTGAAAGTCAGGTGGTTTTCCTCCAACCGAATGCTGGTTGGTAAAGCGTTCCATAGTCTAGGACCCTGAAAAGCAAACCTTCTTTCTCCTTTGGACTTGACCGATTTTGGTCGGAGGATCGCAGAACGCGATTCGAATTGTGAGGTTCTATCTTGTCGCAAAGATATTGCGGAGCCTCCCCATGGATGCACTTATGTGTCAGGCAGAGTGCTTTAAATGCAATTCTGTCTTTTACTGGCAGCCAGTGAAGGGTTCTCAACGAAGGTGAGATTGATTCCCATTTTTTTTTCCCAGTCACCAGTCTGGCGGCCGTATTCTGAACGACTTGCAGACGGGAGATTTGGTACTTTGGGAGTCCGAGGTACAGGGCGTTAGCATAGTCCAGTCTGGAATTCACGATTTTTCCCACCACGACTGCTACGTCTTCTTTGGGGATAAATGGAATAAGTCTGCGTAGTAGGCGCAACAGATGGTGCGCTCCGCTGACTACTGACCCTATTTGTGCGTCCATTGTCATGAAGGTGTCGAAGATGACCCCGAGACTTTTGACTTTGGAGCTAGGGGTGATGATTTGGCCCAGAATGGGCGGGGGTGTCCAGGTTGTTGCCAGTTGACTCTTTCGGCTGGCGTGAAACATAAGGAGTTCTGTTTTTGAACTGTTGAGTTTAAGATAACTCTTAGTCATCCAGTTTTCTATCAAAGAGAGACATTTCTCTAAACTGGGATGATGATCCTTTTTGTTGCAGATGCGAAAATACAGTTGCGTATCGTCTGCATAAGCGTGATAGAGTAGTTCTTGGCTACTGATAATATCAAAGAGAGGGCGAAGATAGATGTTGAAAAGCACCGGTGACAGGAGGGATCCTTGGGGGACTCCACATGACACCGTGCGCTTTTCCGACGTGAAACAACCCAATTTAACTGTTTGTGATCGGTTTTCAAGAAAGGAAGAAAACCATGGTAAATCACCTTCTGCGACTTCTGCTACCTTGGCTAGTCGCATCAGTAACAGTTTGTGGTCTACCGTGTCAAAGGCTGCGCTTAGGTCCAGCAGAACCAGGAGACAAGATTCTCCTTTGTCTGCGGCCTCGAGGGCATCGTCCCATATTTTGAGTAAGGCCGTTTCTGTCCCGTGTCCGGGACGGAAGCCTGATTGTAATGGATCCAGTAGATTGTGGGTATCTAGATGCTGTTGCAGCTGTTGTACCACTACTTTCTCCATTATCTTGGAGAGAACATTTAGGCCTGTTATGGGACGGCGGTGAGTTGGGTCCTTGGGATCCAGGTTAGGTTTTTTCAAGATGGGCTGGATTGTGCCCTCTTTCAACAGGGATGGCACTGTGCCTTCCTTAAATGACTGGTTTATAAGCCGTGTGATGGGTGGTGCCAGGATGTCGGCACATTCCTTCAGCAATTTGGTGGGGATGATATCATTGGGCGATGTGCTGTTCCGCAAAGCACCAATGATATTTTTTGTGGTATCGATGGAGATCGGTTCCAGAGTGAACTTTGTTGATTGTAGAGCGTTTCTGTGGGTGTTTTGTGGTTGATTGACGGTGGGGTTGAGGGGGGTATTGTTTTGCATGATGCTTTCCCGGATTCTTTCAATTTTGTTGATGAAGAAATCCGATAGTTCATTGCAGAACTCTTGGGTGTCTGAGTTGGGGACTTCAAGACATCCTGGATTCATGGTCTGGGTGACCATCTTGAAGAGTTCGCGGGGGCGGTTTAGGGCGCTGTTAATCGCCATAGAAAAATGATGTTTCTTGGCTTTGAAGATTTCTTTATGATATCGTGTTGTTATTGCCTTGTAGATGATGAGGTTATCCTCTGCAGGACTTCTTTTCCAGGCGGCTTCTGCCCTTCTGCGCTCTTGCTTCAGAAGCGACAGCTGGTTGTTGAACCAGCCGGACTTTCTTTTTCGGATGCAGGCTTTGTGTTTCGGTGCTACTAAATCGGCTGACTGTAGCAGGGCTGCGTTTATGGCATCCAGTGTATCTGCGGCTGTTTGATGTGGATGGATTGTTTTGATTCTGTTTCCCAAGGTAGATTTGAAGAGTTCCGAATGGAGCTTCTTCTGAGATCTAGCCCAGTGTATTGTCACCGGCTTGGGTGCTTTTATCACTGGGGGAATTTTGGAGATTATGAAATTAATTGCATGGTGGTCTGTCCATGGCAATGGTTCATTTTCTAAAATGCTTATTTTCAGATTTTGTCTGAAAATTAGGTCGAGTGTGTGACCTGAAGCATGTGTTGGCCCGCATATAAGTTGCTGTAGCCCTAATCCCTCCAGGTGATCAATGCAGGCGTCCGCAATGGGATCCTGTGCGGAGTTGGCCCACAGATTAAAGTCCCCGAGCAGCAAAAGGTGTTTGCTGTTAAGGGTATAAGTGGATATAAACTCCGTTAATGATGGCAAAAACTGCGATTTTGGCCCAGGTGGCCTATAGCAGAGGAGAATGTGAACAGTCTCCTGGGGGGAAGTTTAAAGTTGAAGAGTAAGGGTTTCCATGAATGGAAGAGGATTTTGAAGGGCTGGCTTAGTGATTGTAATGCGATTCTTGTGGATCACCGCCAGGCCTCCTCCTCTTTGCCCTATTCTGTTTTCCGTTATAATGCGATAGTTTTCTGGCACCAATTCTCCGAGAATGGTGTTGCAGTCGTCTGAGAGCCAGCTTTCTGTAATAAAGAGGCAGTCTAGATCGTTTTGTAGTAAGAAATCGTGGATTTCTAATCGGTGTTTTACTGCCGATCTTGTGTTGATCAAAGCACATGATATGTGCTCGAGCTGGGTTAAATAGTTAAAATTTTTGATGGTCGATCGTCGATCGAATCTCAAAAGTTGCTCTATTTTTAAGGCCTTTTTGGTGACGGCTGGTAATGCTGTTGCGAATTGTCTCAGACCCCGAATAGAGTCCGCAGAGTATCGCAGATTAGCCATTGTCGCCAGTCACATTGTCGTCAGTCTTTCCTAATTGCGGCGGCCGCGAATGAGGCCTGGTCTGGCGCGGATGCGGGAAGAGCCGTGAGACGCCGGACGTGATGGGTGGAAGACTGTCCAAGTGAGCCGTCACTCGTTGAGTCTTCTCTCCCCGATTGGTCCAGAGGAAGGCGAAAAACCCCAGGCGTGCTGTGCCAATCTGCAGCGATCGGGGGAAAAAATTCCTTCCTGACCCCTTAACGGCGATCGGTGCAACCCTGGATCAATTGGCTAGGGGGGTGTGGTGGACCCTGCCTGGCTGCACTATCCCTGGGGAGAGCCGACTTGTTTGAGAGCGTCCTGCTCTCACTATCCCTGGGGTGAGCAGACTAAGATGAGAGCGTCTGCTGCACCGCTGAATTTATATAGCAAGAGTTCCAACTTTATTAGCTGCAAGCTTGTTCTGGATCAGTGATTGAAAAAAAATAATGAAGACTCCTGTCTTACCTCCTGTTTCCAACTCCTGGTTTTTAACTCGCACTTTTGATCAAAGAATGCACTTCTGATCAGAGAGTCCACATGTGAAGCCACCATCAACTGGGAGCCAGCTCCTCTGGGAGCTTGTACAGCCACTTTATACTCACCTGTGAAGACCTGTGAACAAACACACACCTGTGAACAATTAAACCCTCCCCTTAATTAGCAGAAAGGAAAAAGAAAAAAAAGCTGTTTAAAAAGTGTCAGAGAAAAAGAGGGGAAAAAAAATCTGCAAGCAGAAGCAGATGATAGCCAAATCCTGGTTTTTAACTCGCACTTTTGATCAAAGAATGCACTTCTGATCAGAGAGTCCACATGTGAAGCCACCATCAACTGGGAGCCAGCTCCTCTGGGAGCTTGTACAGCCACTTTATACTCACCTGTGAAGACCTGTGAACAAACACACACCTGTGAACAATTAAACCCTCCCCTTAATTAGCAGAAAGGAAAAAGAAAAAAAAGCTGTTTAAAAAGTGTCAGAGAAAAAGAGGGGAAAAAAAATCTGCAAGCAGAAGCAGATGATAGCCAAATCCTGGTTTTTAACTCGCACTTTTGATCAAAGAATGCACTTCTGATCAGAGAGTCCACATGTGAAGCCACCATCAACTGGGTATGGTGGGTATGGTGTTATTTTGGTGATTCACAGTGTTGTTTTTTCACCAAACATACAGTCAGGTCCATAAATATTGGGACATCGACACAATTCTAATCTTTTTGGCTCTATACACCACCACAATGGATTTGAAATGAAACTATCAAGATGTGATTTAACTGCAGACTTTCAGCTTAAATTTGAGGGTATTTACATCCAAATCAGGTGAACAGGGTAGGAATTACAACAGTTTGTATATGTGCCCCCCCACTTTTTAAGGGACCAAAAGTAATGGGACAGATTAACAATCATAAATCAAACTTTCACTTTTTAATACTTGGTTGCAAATCCTTTACAGTCAATTACAGCCTGAAGTCTGGAATGCATAGACATCACCAGACGCTGGGTTTCATCCCTGGTGATGCTCTGCCAGGCCTCTACTGCAATTGTCTTCAGTTCCTGCTTGTTCTTGGGGCATTTTCCCTTCAGTTTTGTCTTTAGCAAGTGAAATGCATGCTCAATCGGATTCAGGTCAGGTGATTGACTTGGCCATTGCATAACATTCCACTTCTTTCCGTTAAAAAAAATCTTTGGTTGCTTTCGCAGTATGCTTCGGGTCATTGTCCATCTGCACTGTGAAGCGCTGTCCAATGAGTTCTGAAGCATTTGGCTGAATATGAGCAGATAATATTGCCTGAAACACTTCAGAATTCATCCTGCTGCTTTTGTCAGCAGTCACATCATCAATAAATACAAGAAAACCAGTTCCATTGGCAGCCATACATGCCCACGCCATGACACTACTACCACCATGCTTCACTGATGAGGTGGTATGCTTTGGATCATGAGCAGTTCCTTTCCTTCTCCATACTCTTCTCTTCCCATCACTCTGGTACAAGTTGATCTTGGTCTCATCTGTCCATAGGATGTTGTTCCAGAACTGTGAAGGCTTTTTTAGATGTTGTTTGGCAAACTCTAATCTGGCCTTCCAATGGTGTACATCTTGTGGTTAACCCTCTGTATTCACTCTGGTGAAGTATTCTCTTGATTGTTGACGTTGACACACATACACCTACCTCCTGGAGAGTGTTCTTGATCTAGCCAACTGTTGTGAATGGTGTTTTCTTCACCAGGGAAAGAATTCTTTGGTCATCCACCACAGTGGTTTTCCGTGGTCTTCCAGGTCTTTTGGTGTTGCTGAGCTCATCGATGCATTCTTTCTTTTTAAGAATGTTCCAAACAGTTGGTTTGGCCACACCTAATGTTTTTTCTATCTCTCTAATGTTTTTTTATTCGGCCTAATAATGACTTGCTTCACTGATAGTGACAGCTCTTTGGATCTCATATTGAGAGTTGACAACAACAGATTCCAAATGCAAATAGCACACTTGAAATTAACTCTGGACCTTTTATCTGCTCCTTGTAAATGGGATAATGAAGGAATAACACACAACTGGCCATGGAACAGCTGAGCAGCCAATTTTCCCATTACTTTTGGTCCCTTAAAAAGTGGGAGGCACATATACAAACTGTCATAATTCTTACACCGTTCGCCTGATTTGGATGTAAATACCCTCAAATTAAGGCTGAAAGTCTGCAGTTAAAGGACATCGTATTTGTTTCATTTCAAATCCATTGTGGTGGTGTATAGAGCCCAAAAAGATTAGAATTGTGTCAATGTCCCACTATTATTATGGACCTGACTGTATCTTTTGGAATTATGGCCAAAAAGTTCAACCTTCGTTTCTTTAGACTATAACACATTTTCCCACATGCTTTTTGGAGACTTTAGATGTGTTTTTGCAAAATTTAGCCAGGCTTGGATGTTTTTCTTTGTAAGAAAAGGCTTCAGTCTTGCCACTCTACCCCATAGCCCAGACACATGAAGAATACAGGAGATTGTTGTCACATGTACTACACAGCCAGTGCGTGTCAGATATTCCTGCAGCTCCTTTATTGTTGCTGTAGGCCTCTTGGCAGCCTCCCTGACCAGTTTTCTTCTCGTCTTTTCATAATTTTGGAGGGACGTTCAGTTCTTCATAATATTACTGTTATGCCAAATTTTCTCCACTTGATGATGACCGTCTTTACTGTGTTCCATGGTATATCTAATGCCTTGGAATTGTTTTTGCACCCTTCTCCTGACTTATACCTTTTAATAATGAGATCTCTCTTATGCTTTGGAAGCTCTCTTAGGATAAAAATATTTCCAGGAATGTGAAACACCTGTCTGTTTTTTAATGCATCACTCCACATCACCTGCTATGACCTTACCCCTCAGCTTGTCGAATGGGTGTTAGCAGTGCTGTCATAGGTAGCAGGTTAGCAGGGAACAGCAAAAATGAAGAAGCTTGATGAGAGGAGCATTGCAGATACAAAGGGCCAGATTCACAGAACAAATACGCTGGAGTATCTACTGATACTCTGGCGTATTTTCAAATTTGCTGCGTCGTATCTTAGTTTGTGATTCACAAACAAGATACAACGGCTTTTGGCTAAGATCCGACAGGCTTACGGCTTCGTACGCCTTCGGATCTTAGGCTGCAATACTTCGACCGCCGCTGGGTGGAGTTTGCATCGTTTTCCAGCGTCGGGTATGCAAATTAGCATTTACGGCGATCCACGAACCTACTCGCGTGTGTAACGTCGTTTTTTCCCGTCGCAAAGTTAAGCAATCTTTTCCATTGCTTAACTTTACACCAGCCATGTTAAAGTATGGCCGTCGTTCCCGCTTCGAATTACATTTTTTTTTTCGGCGTAAGTACGGCGTAAGTACGTTACGCACGTCGCCATTCACAAACACGTCGGGACGCCGTAATTTCGCGCAAAGCACGTCGGGAAAATTGCGAACGGAGCATGTGCAGAACGTTCGGCGCGGGAGCGCGCCTAATTTAAATGGTACACGCCCCATTTGAATTAGGCGGGCTTGCGCCGGACGTCTTTACGATACTCCGCCGCAAGTTTACAGGTAAGTGTTTTGTGAATCAGGCACTTACGCTGAAAACTTGCGGCGGTGTAACGTAAACACGATACGTTACGCCGCCGGAGTTCTACGAGAATCTGGCCCAAAAAGATCCTAGCAGCATAGACAAACAGGGAATTCTGTATTGCCAGCTGATGAAAAATGACTCTTATTGGAGTGACCAGGTGTCTGGTCTTCTCCAAAGTTGTTAAAATATACTTCTGTGGCAGCACAATTCCCATTATGCAACCCCTAGGATTGCATATGTGGATTAATCAAGATGAAAGACAGGAACAAGTTGTCACCACCCAACAGACAGGCAGGAACAGACAGAGTTGCAACCAGGAACAACAGGATACATACAGTATACAGAAAGGATGAAATAAAGGATCCCATTTCTGAATGAGATGAAATAGAGTGTACTAAAGTGGCAGGTAATAATCTGCATGTATGGCCACTTAGTACTACTGTACTGTGGCCTCTCTCTTCACTTTTGCCCCCTATTGTAAATGCCTCTGTTAAAGCTTGGCACTACCTGCACTTAGAAATGTCAGCGGAGGCCATGCTAACCTCTCTTCCAATACCTATATCGCATACCTCCCAGATTTGGGAAGGGAAAAGACTTGTGCTAGAATGTGTGGTTGAAGGGGGTTAGATATGTGCTGGGGCGATCTGGGAGGGGAGAGGACTTATCCTAGAAGATGGGGTGGGGGGTGTTTTGGGAGGAGAGAGAATTTGTGCTAGAATGTGTGGTGGGGGTTCAGATATGTGCTGTGGGTGCTTTGGGAGGGGAATTTTGGTAGAAGGTGGCGGGCACATATGTGAGTGGAATGCTTTGGGAGGGGAGAGGATGAAGTGGATGTGGCTGAACTTCATAGTGGGAGTGGATTAAAGGGCATAGTTACACAAAACCCAGGCTTTGGATATGTCCTGGAGGGTGCTTTGCGAAGGGAGAGGACTTGTGCTAGAATGTGGCATGGAAAGGGGTTAGATATGTGCTGGGGGAATCTGGGAGGGAGAGGACTTGTACTAGAAGGTGGGGTGGGGTGTCAGATATTTCCTGGGGGGCATTTTGGGAGGGGAGAGAACTTGTGCTAGAAAGTGGGGAAGGGCAGATATGGGCATGGGGCACTTTGGGAGGGGAGAGGTTGAAGTGGATGTGGACGAGCAAATTTTCTTCTGCAGAATATTATAGACATTTACAAATATCACACTTCCTGGCCCGCTACCCTCTGATGCATGTTAAATTACGTTGGAAAGCCTGTCTTTACTATAAGGCTGGTCATAGTAAAGTAAGAGGTATATATTTTTTCAATAAATTACTACAAGATACATCTACTTTAATTAAACCTTCTCCTTTTAAAAGCAAGGAATTTAAGTTAATATGTTGTTACACACCTTCACAATGATCTACTACACTCCACATGATTTAGAAAGCAACTTGTTGAACCAACTTTTGAGAACTCTCGCAATAAAATTAAACTCAGATGGTATATGACCTCACTTATGTCTAAGTTTGATAGCTCTATCTCTTCCAATTGCTGGAGAGATTGAGTGCGCAAGGGCAACATCTAGCACATTTTGTGGTTGTGTAAAAATTTGACAAGCTATTGGCTGAAGATTTTCTGAATCACTGTATTACCCCACTCTGGATTTAGCACTCCTGAATCTTGTAATTGATGATATTCCTCATCCTCTACAACAGGGATCTCCAAACGACGGCCCTCCAGCTGTTACAGAAACTACATGTCCCATGAGGCATTGTAAAACTCTGACATTCACAGACATGACTAGACATGATGGGAATTGTAGTTCCTGAACAACTAGAGGGCCATAGTTTGGAGACCCCTGCTCTACAACATACAGTAACTCATATCCTTAAAA
Organism: Rana temporaria; assembly: GCF_905171775.1. Taxonomy (NCBI): domain Eukaryota; kingdom Metazoa; phylum Chordata; class Amphibia; order Anura; family Ranidae; genus Rana; species Rana temporaria. The sequence continues at coordinate 396,434,299 of NC_053490.1, read as the reverse complement.
TCCTTATAGCGGTCAAATGACACACTGGAGATCTAAATATCACTCCCTCCTTTTCTGAAACTCTGGATGCTTTGCAAACCCACTGTACATACAAGCTTATGTTTGCAGCAATCAGAGGGCCCTATGGGAAAATTGAGCTGCTCTGTCACCCTTGGGTGCAGTGGTATAATACAAGACCTACACATCGTTGATATTACTATAATGTGGAATAAGAAATTAATATATCTAATGTGATTGGTTTATCCATTTGTACTAGATATAAAACTGTAATTTGAGAACTTAGATATTATGGCCCGGATTCACAGACAATTTACGCCGACGTATCTGTTGATACGCCACATAAGTTGTAGGATGCGCCATCGTATCTATGCGCTGTATTCAGGAAACCAGATACGCCTGAATTTCAGCTTGATCCGACCGACGTAAGTCTCCTTACGCTGTCGTATCTTGGGTGCATATTTACGCTGGCAGCTAGGGGCGCTTCCGTTGATTTACGCGTCGAATATGTAAATGACCTAGATACGCAGATTCACGAACGTACTTGCGCCCGTCGCAGTAAGCTACGCTGTTTACGTAAGGCGTACGTCCGGCGTAAGTTTACCCCTCATAAAGCAGGGGTAGGTCATGTTAAGGTATGGGTGCGGGAACAGTGTCGTATTTTACATTGTTTACGTAAGTCGTACGTGAATGGGGCTGGGCGTAGGTTACGTTCACGTCACGGGCATTGAGCCGGCGTATGTTAGGGAGTATATGCGCCGTGATTCTGAGCATGCTCGTGCATGCGCCGTTCGTTTGGCCATGCATTTACATGGGGTCACGGTTAATTTTAATACAACACGCCCACTGCCTTGCTACTTTGAATTAGGCTGGCTTACGCCAGCCATTTTACGTTACACCGGTGCAAGAAAGGGAGCAAGTGCTTTGTGAATACAGTACGAGCCTCTCTATGTTACGTCAGCGTAGCGCATATCAGATAGGATAGGATGAAAAGTAAAGCCAATACAGGTCAGATCAGAATAATCAAGACAGAAGGGCCTAGCTTAAATGGAGAAAGATTTAAAGGCTAAAGAGCTAGTTATAGTGTTGACTAATGCAGACTGATTCACCGGCACTTGCTGGTGAAGGCAAGGCCCCTAAACAGTTAAAAATACAATATATGTTATAGAGATTAAGACAGACACACCAGACATGACAGACACACCCTGATATGTTAAAAAGAAACACATATCAGACAGAGAATATGAACAATTTCTTTTTGCAATAACATACATTTTAAGATGTCAAGGGTTTATTGACTCCTGGGGTATTTTGACAAGCAATGATCAATTGTTTCTCTAGAATACACAAGAAAGATGTAGGCGCATAAAGAACGGCATGTAAACACAGCATTGGTGGTGGCATTAAGACATAGACATGTGCAGAACAGAACAATTTGTTTTGTTTCGATACGGTATTTGCATAAATTCGTTAAGTTAAATTAGTTTATTTGGTTTCCAGAATTCATTTTGTTTATCAAATTTAATTTCAATTCCCATTAGAATTCCATTTTAAATTCAATTTATTTTATTTGATATTCAAATTTTGGAAGATGCTTATTTTCTTTCTATTCCATTCTATTCTATAATTGTTTCTATTATTTTTTTTAAATCAGATAATTTTTATTAAAAACCAGACACAAAAAACACAAATACATTTTCCAATGCGCTACAAAAAACAAACAAAAGCAACATATCATTGAGGACACAGAAATATCCATACAGCATAACCATACACTCCAGTATCGCATTTGTTCCAACATATACGTCTAAAGACAATTATTCAGTGGTACATGAATCAGTCGTGTACGTAGGATCTAGGACCCTATGTAGATTATGTGTGTCCTCCACTTTGCACTCTCCCCTACTCTGCTGCCGACCCGAACGGGCCATGAAGCAGAACAGGGTGCCAATCTCCCCAAAACGTCGGGGGCGGCCTAAATTGGTCATAAACATTTAACTGTTGGGTAAAACCTACAAAAAACAATCTATCTCCGCAGGGCCCTCATTTATTAGGCCTTATGAATACATTACAAAGGGCAAAGCAGGCAATGTGTTTTGATTGGTTCTTAATATATACATCATGATCTATAAGTAGAGATAAGCATACCAACCTCTTCACATCCAAGAGAATTGAGCAAAGTGGGGTTTACCAAAACCATGTAGTGCAAGGGCCTGCCTGATTGCATACAAATTGAAACTCATATCATATGGTTTTGGTAAATCTGAAGACAAAAATCTGCAGAAAATCTAAAAGTGTATATGGGGTCTAAGATTCAATGGAAGAAATACCTTTGGGTGATTGTAGGCACTATTTGGATGATCTAAAGTAGACTTAGCAAATCATATACTATTATGTCAGTGTATAAAAATGCCATTGCATTGATCAGCTCACAGTCTCCGAAAAGTTCCTTTTTTAGTAGCTCAAGAATGTAGCCTGATACACTGGTAATACCAAAACTGAAAGGAACAAACCTGCCAATTGTATTTTGATTTTGAAAGAATATAACGGAAATAAATTATTGTATGGCTGCGCATTTTAATAGCATTTCTACATGATTACATCCCCATACAGCACTTTTCAGTGATTTAGCTTTTTACTTTTTCCCAGTGTTATAATGTCATAAATATAAATGCTGCTGTGTTTTTTAATAGAATAATAATCATAATTTTAAAAGCCTTCTATTTCATAAGCACGTACTTAAACTTTTTAGTGGGTCCCTTAGTGAGTTTTGGAGAGTATTTAATGCTCATTGAAAAGCATTGCCAAAACCTGCTTCTCTGGTTTATTGGAGCCTTATAGCAACCACCAATGTTTTCATTCCTCTTCTGACACTCATTTCAGAAATGGCACTGAACATTTCTTGTACAAATAGATGGTGAGGAAAAAAGGATGCCCTCCATCTGTAACCACAATATGCTCTTGTTGAACACATGGGATTTAATACAAACCTTTTTAACAATACAGCTTTTATGCTTGCAGACATCTGTGTACCAGCATCCAACCACATCCCTTTGTCTGTTTGTTATTTCCTTTGTGATTAATGATATTCCAAATTTTTTTGTTCTTTCATGTTAAAGTCAAGTACAGTACTTCACTTGTAAATTGTTTGAGAATTTATACCATTGACTGCCTTGGAATTTCTTTTTCTTTTTTTTGTAATTTTACTATAAAAGAGAAATTGGCATGAATAAGAACACCAAAAGTGTTTAATAGCTTGTGTCCAACATTCATTATTTTAAAATCTATTCCTATCTTTTAAATTTCCAGTGTTGTGTAGAATATTGTACCAAATATCAGCAGGTCTCAAGCATTATTATTACTTTTCTGCTGGATTATTTAATACATAACCAGATAAACATGGCTAAAAAAGTTGTCCCCAGAGAGTTGTTATCAGTGACTCACACTCTGGCTCATTGATATTAGTAATGCTCCCTTGGGTTCTGGATTTGTGACCCATGCTGTTTCATTTGCTTATAAATCATTTACAAGTTTTAGATTGAAGTGGTTATAAAGGTTGAAGGTCTTTTACCTTCATGCATTATGCATGAAGGTAAAAAAACATTTGTATGCTGCTCCCCACACAGCCCCACCTAATACTCACCTGAGCCCCTTCTCAATCCAGCAATGGGCATGGGAGCCTCAGCTATCCCAGGTCTCTCTCTCCTCATTGGTTGAGACACATCATTGGGAGCCATTTGTTCCCACTGCTGTCAATCACAGCCAGTGAGGAGAGGGCGGGGGTGGGACCGAGCCGTGGCTCTATGTGTCTTATGGAGGCATAGAATGGGGCTCGGAAGCAAGCACGCACCAGTGCCCCCATAGCAAGCAACTTGCTATTGGGGGCACCGGTCAGGGGTGAGGAGCCAGGTGGATTGGGATTGGGGCTGCTCTGTGCAAAACCATTGCACAGAGCAGGTAAGTATGACATATTTGTTATTTAAAAAAAAAACTTTAATATCAGTTTAATGTATATCCAACTGTTGGTTAGGAAGTCTAGCGCACCTTAGCTTGTAATCCTACCACTGCGCTCATGCACACTTCTCTATCTTAGAGCTGGCACTTAAAAATAGTGAAAAAATGTAATAAAGTATTTTAAATGAAAATATAGTGGTGCTGGTGTCACACTATTAAAGTGAGCAAAATTCCTATAATACTGTGTAACAATAAACACAATCCTAGAGTTGATACCATGTGATGGTGAAACTAAAAATTCATAAAACATAATTAAATTTAAAATACACTTCTGAAATAACACCATGTGATAATGAGAACGAAAAATGTACGGTAACATAAATACAATTACATAAACATGATATAAAAAAAGTGAAAAAATTCCAATAAAGAGTCCATAAAGAATACAGTTATTCCACTCCCCTACAGAAATGCACTCACCATATTTAAATGCCTTGCATTCTCATGCTCAGCATAATCACTTTTAAACCCATCGAGTTAATAGTAATACGATATCCAACTGTGCACAGCTGAAGAGGATTGCTCTACATGTAAAAAAATGAGTGCTTCCAATAGTGAAATACCAAAAAAACTATTTATTGTCTAAACAAAACCTTCACGCATTAAACTCACATCAATCCAATTCCAAAAAGCATATACAAAGCAAACACCTGTTAGGACACTGTAGCGGTGTATTGTGGTCACAGCGGACCTACAATGCAGTCTCTAAACCTCAGGAAGTCGTGATGACGAAACATGTCAGGGCATAGCTGTATGGCAACCATCTGTGACGCATGACGCTTTGCCGGATGTGACATATCGATACCAACAAGCGAGCGAGTGAGGGCGAGGTTTAGAGGCTGCATCGTAGGTCCGCCGTGACCACAATACACCGCTACAGTTTGCTGACAGGAGTTTGCTTTGTACAGTATATGCTTTTTGGAATTGGATTGATGTGAGTTTAATGAGTGAAGATTTTGTTTACACATAAATATTTTTTTACGGTATTCCACTATTGTAAGCACAATTTTTTTACATGTGGTGCAATCCTCTTCTGCTGTGCACGGTTGGATATCGTATTACTATAAACCCGGGTGGGTTTAAAAGTGATTATGCTGAGCATGAGAATGCAAGGCATTTAAATGTGGTGCGTGCGCGCATTTCTTAAAGGGGAGTGGAATCACTGTAACAAACGGTGTGGTGGAAGACTTTTCAGCTTTGTATCATAGAAGATTTGTCACCAAATTCATCACTTGGAGCTTCTATTATTCTTTTATGGACTCTTTTTTGGAATTTTTCCACTTTTTTATATCATGTTTATGTAACTGTATTTATTTAAAAATTTTCGTTCTCACTATCACATGGTATTATTTCAGAAGTGTATTTTAAATGTAATTATATTTTATGAATTTTTAGTTTCACCATCACTTGGTATCAACTCTAGAATTTTTGGGCCAGATTCAGGTACCAAGCGTAAGTGCTTGATTCACAAAGCACTTGCCTGTAAACTTACGGTGGTGTAACGTAAAGGCGTCCGGCGCAAGCCCGCCTAATTCAAATGGGGCGTGTACCATTTAAATTAGGCGCGCTCCCGCGCCGGACGTACTGCGCATGCTCCATTTTGAAATTCCCGCCGTGCTTTGCGCGAAGTGACGTCATTTTTTTGAACGGCGATGTGCATAACGTACTTTCGTATTCCCGGACGTCTTACGCAAATTTTTTTTTTTTAAATTCGATGCGGGAACGACGGCCATACTTTAACATGGCTCGTCTAAAGTTAAGGCATGTAAAAGCATGCTTAACTTTGCGACGGGAAAAAATTACTAGCGACGACGTAACGAACGCGAAAACCTTTGTGGATCGCCGTAAAAGCTCATTTGCATACCCGACGCTGGAAAACGACGCAAACTCCACCCAGCGGCGGCCGAAGTATTGCAGCCTAAGATCCGAAGGCGTACGAAGCCGTAAGCCTGTCGGATCTTAGCCAAAAGCCGTCATATCTTGTTTGTGAATCACAAATTAAGATACGACGCGGCAAATTTGAAAATCAGTAGATACTCCGGCGTATCTCTTCTGTGAATCTGGCCCTTTGTGTTTATTGTTACAGAGTATTATAGGAATTTTGCTCACTTTAATAGTGTGACACCAGCGCCACAATTTTTTCATTTAAAATACTTTAATATCAGTTTAATAATAAAGCGGAGCTCCACCCTAAAGTGGAACTCCCACTGATCGGAACCCTCTCCCCCTCCGGTGTCACATTTGACACCTTTCAGGGGGGAGGGGGGTGCAGATACCTGTCTAAAAACAGGTATTTGCACCCACTTCCGGCCACACAGTCTCGGGTAAACTGTGGGCATGACGTCACCTCCCGCCCCCCACGTTGTGTTCTGGGAAAATTTGTCTCCCAGTACACTGCGGGAGCCAATCGGCAGGCGTAGCGCGACTCGCGCATGCGCCGTAGGGAACTGGGCAGTGAACCTGGAGCGCTTCACTTCCTGGTTCTCTCACCGAGGATGGCAGGAGGGCAGCAGAGTGACGAGCGATCGCTCGTCCTCTACTGCGGACGGCGCTGGACTCCAGGACAGCTAAGTGGTTCTAATATTATAAGTCAGCAGCTGCAGTATTTGTAGCTGCTGGCTTTTAATATTTTTTTTCAGCGGACATCCACTTTAATAGTTCTGTGTTTGCATTTGGCTAATATAATATACCAAAAAAACAAGAAAACATTTTCAGACCTTTCCTAAGGGGCTATCATTGCTGTTCCCCTTCTAAAAATAGTTGCCTGGATTATATTTTAAATGCAGTAGTTTGTGAGTCACTGTACTTGAAAAGATATGTACATCAGAAAAGTCAGACAGAAGTCCTTATTTGCAACTGTTTTGTTTAAGGTATTCACTAAAGCTTTGTACACACAATCGGATATCTGATGGAATCTAGTCCGACCGTGCCAAAACGCGGTGACGTAAAACACTACGACGTGCTGAAAAAAATGAAGTTCAATGCTTCCGAGCATGCGTCGACTTGATTCTGAGCATGTGTGGATTTTTGACCGATGGACTTCCACACAGACGATCGTTTTTTCCTCTCGTTTTTTTATCCATAGGAAAAATTTAAAACATGTTCTATTTTTTTTCACCAATGGAAAACAAACCGATGGGGCCTACACATGATCGGTTTGTCATATGAAAACAGTCCATCGGTCTGTTTTCATCGGACAAACCGATCACGTGTACAGGACTTAAGGCCCCTTTCACACTGGGGCGGTGGTGGTGTCGGTGGTATAGCGCTGCTATTTTTATCAACGCTTTACCGTCAATTTTGCTGCGTTATTCGGTCACTAACAGAGTGGTTTTATCCCCCCGCTAGTGGCGGAGAAAGGGTAAAAACCACCGCAAAGCGCCTTGCTGGTGGTATAGCCACGGTGCCCCATTGATTTCAATGGGCAGGAGTGGTATAAACACCGCTCCTTCACCCCTCCAAAGATGCTGCTAGCAGGACATTTTTTACCATCCTGCTAGCGCACCGCTCCAGTGTAAAAGCCCTCAGGGCTTTCACACTGGAGAGCCAGCAGCGGCTGTTTCAGGTCGGTTTGTAGGCGCTATTTTTAGCGTTATAGCACCTGCAAACTGACTCAGTGTGAAAGGGGTTTTACTTGTGTAGCGCCTGGTTACTTTAGAGTACCGGTGCTATTTAAATTTAAAGGGGGATCAGAGTGTAGTTAAACTCTGATCCAAATTGTTATGTTCAAAACAGGGTCTCTGTCTCAGCTTGGCTGTGCTGTGGGCTCATTCTGTTGTGCTGGGGTGTTCTTCCCACCCCAGTGCAGTAGATGGCAGCAGTGGAGACAAGGTTTATGTGCTCTTCCCCAGCAGCCAATCAGGAGGGTTGAGCCTCGCTGTGCATGCTGGGGAAGGGTATTTATGGGGCAGACACCATTGGTTCTGGGTTCTTCTTCGTCCAGTGTGGCACTCACCTTTAGGGTGACCACATCACGGCGCCCCAGCGTTATGGCCTACCTGGCCAGGGCGTGCGTGCCACGCGGTGTTCCTGGTTCCAAGACCATGTTGGTCCGGAACATTTGAGCAGCGACACTATACCACTTGAGGATCCCAAGTGGTATAGCTGTTCGGTGGAGAGTCCGTCTGAGGAGCGCCAATGAGAGGCTGGCGATCCAAAAGGATTTTGACAAACCACCGGGGATCAAGGTAACCAGACGCTAAAGGGATTGGTCACCTGTCGGTCGGTGCCTGGGCGGCATTAAGAAGGAGATCCAGGTGTAATTCACCTAAGGAGGATTGCCTCCGTGACTGCAATCAGAGAGGGCCTGTGGCCAGGGGTGGACTGACAACCCATGGGGCCCCCGGGCAATAGAAGATTATGGGGCCCCTGGGCTTACAGATGGCCACTACGCCAGGAGGCAGTGCAGAGGCAGGGCAGCTAAAATCTCAGGATTTTCACATCAAAAGCATGTCGGTTTAAGACATAGCAGGGACAGATGTAAAAAAAAAACACATACTTTCCCTGGTTTTATTGAGCCTGGCAACCCTGATGGGGCCCCCTAGTGGCATGGGGCCCTCGAGCAGTGCCCAAAAGTGCCAATGGTCAGTCCGCCCCTGCCTGTGGCAGAGGTGTCTCCCTGATGTCTATTTCAGGAGGGTCTATGGCAGAGACTTTTCCTCAAGTTCAAGTTCACTCAGAAGGGTCTGTGGCAGAGACACAAGGGTTCGAGTGATACTCTGGCTGCCGGGTCGGTGGGAGAGGTCTGTCCGGGTACACTAAACCCACTCAGGCTGGAGTGGTGCAGAAAGTGTTATACATGGGAGCAGGACTGTTCCAAATACTACGCCTGAATCTGCTGTTCTCCTTCTTCTTGCAAACTCTATCCCTTTCATCACCAGTTCATTGTTCTTACCCGGCAGGGTAATGGAGAGCACAGAAAAGACACTTGTTGCGAACATTCTTTTACTATTGCTGTATGCACCGTTCACCCCTAGGAATTCGGAAGAGCCACGAGGTAAATATGCCACCCAGAACAACCAGCAGCTCCTCTGGGGGTAGTGCTACACTTATAAAGTATTGAAGTAAGTGGGCTAGGATGGTAAGCCGTCATTTAGCATTTCAAATAGGCTAGGGCAGCAATAGCAGTTTTCAAGAATTTCTCAGGAACAAGTTTCCTTTAGAATTAGGCATGCTTGGACATGCTTAGACAAGATTGGGCCATTGTATGACAAACTAGGTTCAGTGTGATGTAAAGGTATGTATTTGTGGATGACCTACATGCATTTAACCACTTAAAACATTAGCCGACTGCCAGCAATACACTTACCGCAGACTGGTAGCTTCCCCAGGGACCCTGCTGTACCCTGGGCCACACAGAGGCACAATCTGAGATCTTCTGTTTCCAGTGGACACTGGAGATACCACATAATCGCTGTGTGACCACATGACACCTAGTAAAGGTGTCCATCATGACATTCTTGTTTACTATTGTGTGTGGTCTATGATTAGTCACCCGTGATCACATGGTGCCTGGGCTAATCACAGCACCCTGTACCATGTAATTTCTGTAGACCAATCACAGCATCACAATAGTGAGCCATTCATGACAGTTCAACGATTGATAATCACTGTGACAAGCAATCACATTGTAAAAAAAAAAAATCCCTGTTCACCCTCTCACAGTAGTACAGTGTCACTTTAGAGACACAGATTGGGGACAATTGGTTTGGTTAAATAAAGTTATGCGGGTTTGACAAATGCCTGTAACAAAATATTTAAGCATATTGCTTATCTACCCACTGCTGCACTGCCAAATGCTCGTGAAATCTCTATAACCATATATCTAACATGGGTTCTATATATACCTCTTGGTATTTATTGTTATCAATTGTTTGCTTGGTTATAAATAATTATATATACATTTTTTGCTCTAATGGGCATACATATGTCCATTTCCAGCATTACTAATATTCCACCTTTATATGTACTAATTTTTATTTTTTGTTTAATCCCTTTTTCCTGTAGGACCTTGTTACAGCTCCGCTGGGTGGCGCTTCCCCGCTAGGTACCTCTTTATCATGCTCCCTTTATGGCCTCTCAGTGGGGAGGGGGAGACTCAGGGCTCTGCGTTCTCTTTACTCCCCACAAGATGGCGATATCTTCGCCCACGTGGAGGTTTTTCCTCCCCACTGACGGCATCAGCGACGTTCCCTGGCGCCGTGGGCGTCCCGCGCGCGCATGCGCACTGCGCGTGCGTGTGATGTCACCGCGGCGCTTGCGACCGCAGCAGAGGGCTGTGGTGTTTCCCTCACTGACGCTGAGGAACCCACAGCTGGGAGGGTCATCTGACCCTAATTCCTTGCTCCAGCTGGGATAGGGGGGGCGGACTTTTAGATGTGGGAGGGGATGTCCCGAGCAAAGCATTCATTTGCCAATTAGTGATTGCCAAATCCTTGACACCTGACATGCACATATTTAAATAGACTGGGTGTATACTTGACACCTGTCTGTGATCCTATCTCCATACTATGCTGGACACACCACACATAGGGTAAGGCTGCATTTTCAAATCCTGCACAAAGTTATCCTTCCTATGCCTACTAAATCTAATCAATAATAATATTTCCCCTCCAGATACGCTTATCTTGCTCCCTCTGGAGATCGCCTCTATACTTATATTCTAACATTTAATAAGGTATTTTTTATTATCTTTTACATTGTTCTTTTTTTTTTACATTATTCACCACATTGGCACTAATCCCAATATCCTTATTATTATTTCATTTTTTCACTAACATAATATATACAACTATTCTCACATGAATTTAATTATTTCAGCACATGCTTACTCACACTCATTCATTACACACTATTACTTTTTATTTATTTAATTTTTTCACCTTTTTTTTTTTTTTTATTACTCATTAATTATATATATATCTTTCACTATTTAATTGTAATTACCATATATTTTTGGCACCTTAACCCACTATTAGCCCTACATTGTAATCTTTATTGCCCTGTTACACACATAATTTTCTTTGAATCTACAATTCTATATGTTTTAGATATTGTATTACTAATTTTAACTCATGATTTCATATACTATTTAATATATCCTGTGCATATTTATATCAATTTAAAATTCTTATGACACATCAAAGTCCCACTTTATATATGCATCATTATAATGAGCTTCATGTGCATGTCTAGCGCCATCTACTTGTATAACAAGTCAATCAATCTTTATACTTTAAACATATCGTTTTTGGTATTAAAACTACTTTATATTTGAATTCCTTAATAGGCATCACTCTGGCAATTGCTTTGCTGGGCTCCCCCTCCACCTGTCCGGCCCGCACTCTCTGACTGGACCCTTGGATTTTTTCCCAGTTATACTGTGGGTCACTGCAGGCCATTCTTGTGGGGCATTGTTGAGGCCTTTTTGGGGGTGCTAACCACCCATATGGAGACAAGTAACCAGGGATCCTCAGGATTCTAACCTTACTCTGGTCCAAATAGAACTGAGAAACACAATCTGTGAGTTGGTAACTATATACTCTAAATTTATTTTTCACCTAAATTGTACTATGTATCTATGTATTCTATTACCATATATTTATTCTCTGTTATAGTTTGCATCATATACCTTTTCCTCCGAAGAAGACCCATATGTCGGGGTCGAAACGCGTCAGAAACAACTTGACCTGAAGATCAGCCGTTCATGTTGATCAGTGACATGTAATTTTGGTGCTATATTCTCATATGTATGTGTCCTCAGTGTAAACTGTACCAGAGCTCATTGTTTTACGATTTTGTTCTTATTAAATACATTTTTTCTACTTTTTTTTTACAACAAATTGGTACGTCTTTGTAATTGTTTATATAATTTTTGCTGCCTAAAAACCCCATTGGGGAGCCCTTCCTTTTTCAATTGGTTTGGCTTTCCACAGAAAATTTCAAACTCACTCGTCCCTCTCGGAAATTGGGCACAGGGTTTATTGGACCTTTTGAAATTAGGAGGGAAATTAAGCCAGTAGCATTTGAACTGAACCTGCCAAGCTCTTATAAAATCCATCCAGTCTTCCACATCTCTTTACTCAAACCAGCAGTGTCTAGCTATTTTCCTGAAAAAGAAGAGCCACTTCTGCCACCAGTTATTGTAGCGGAAGACACAGAGTTTGAAGTAGAAGTGATTGTGGATGGTCGAAAGAAGGGGAGACAAGTTCAATACCTCATTAAATGGCTTCTGACCTTGCTTCCTGCATTATCCATTTGTCAATCAAGATCCACCAGCACCTCCAGAGAATCATCTGCTATGACTAATTCTCTACTCTTGGGTGTTCTCACATCTGGAACCATCAGCTTCACCTTCAGGCAACCCATGCATCTTTGGGCATAGCGCCCCCTGTCACTACCTTCAGGGGTACTCTGTACTCCGCCGCAAGGGAAGCCCTCATAGCACTTCAGCCCTCAGTCAGGTATGTGACACCCTATTGCTATGGAAAATTACTTAAACTATAGGGATACCTGTAAAAGAAGACAACATATACTCACTTCTTTTGTTACCCAAGATGTCGAACAAAGTTTTAAGTTCTAAGAAATATTCCGAAGGGTTTCTGACATTTGTGTGGAGTTTTTATCTTCAGGGTCCACTGCTGCTCTCACTGTCCGATACCCCCCCCCCCCCCGCAGCCTACAATCAATATAAAAACCTAAAAACCTATAGTTATTTTAAGATTAGCAGGAGGAATCAGTTGGAGCTGCAGGGGGCACAGGAGATTTACATCCTCAGAAATGTTTGTTTCTGTGCAGATCTAAGCAGAAGATTTCTCAGCATCAAATTTGAGTTTAATGATGCAATGCCATGGAATTAGAACTCTTTAGAAGGAAGTCAGCAATGGCCTTCATACTTTCTTATTACATTTGTCGTTTAAATGATCATGATGCACATGAAAAAGCATTAATTAATGCAAAAAAGTGCATTGCAGCATTAAACTATGACTCTTACTCTTTTAAGTTAGTTAACTGCTGGCATTGAAATTGTATTTTCTTTATATGTTGCTTCGGAGGAATAACCATCAATGTACCAACAATTTCAATAAGATTTTCTTACATTCTCTTACATATTTTCAGGGTGATTTTTAGATTGTAGTTTAGAAGATATTAACTTTGTTGTAATTTTAACTGTTTAATTTGCCACAGCCAATATTGAAATTTGCAAAAAATTATATTGTATTTTGGATATGGGTCAGTACAATTTGTGCATGAATTGATGACTTTGTATGTAATGCACTATTTTGTGCCTGTAAGGGAAGGCAACACAGGTCAGACTGAGTTGAAAGACCCCCCTTGTGGAAGGTGACATATAAACATCTTATGGTAAGTATCACTTTTTTTTTTTGGATGATCTACAAATAAGATATCTTCTTTCCATTATATTTTTTTAGCTCCTGTCAGCGCTGACAATAATGAAAACCAATATGTTTTTTCTTTATTTCCCTTAATTTGTCTCTATTTTAGCAAAAAAAATATTTTGTGTTTTAGATGGTTTAGAACCTTTGGCAGGTTTGCATTGCTGTCTGTGTCCCCATGCAGGAGACAAGAGATACACCAGTCATACACCAAACTTGTTGGCTGTTGTGGTGACGGTCTAACCATTAATTAGCATTATCTGTTTACTATCACACTATTATTGAACATGCATATATACATGAATAAGTCTGGAAATCATAGCTTAGTATCACAAAAACAGAGTAATTTTCATAGTACTTTTTTTTATTTGCACTGATATATACATTTTTAGGACAAGCTTTCCTTCCCAAGCAGAACACAAACACACACACATATACACAGTAATTAAACTGGAATAGTTGTTGAAGTAAGGAAAGGTGTTGGGTATGTAATTAAGGTAGGGGTAGGGGTGGGAGGTTTAGAGTCAAAGAGATGAAATTGGTCATAAAACTGTTGGATAGTGATTTAGAGAACTGAGGACCCCATTTGGTCCATTATTTCTTGTGCCAAATAAAATAATCATTTATAGTTCAGAAATGTTTATCTCCTGAGTATATATGTGCAGTGATCATCTTCCTGATGTTCTTCTATAGTGCATCTGTAAAAAGTAATTCCTTTTTGCAATTTCTGTCACGTTTCACCAATATAAGATCAATAAATGCATTTTTTGCATTGAATAAGCTACACAACTTTACTAGAGGTACTGATTTAAAATCCTGTATTATGGAAAACCCTTTTTACATGTCTGACACTTTTAATGGATTGATTCAGCTTTAGAGTTTGTAGTGTTTGTTGTATCAAGGTATGATTACATTTTTTATTTATTTTTATTATTATTTTGTTAATTGATAAAAAATAAACTATTAACACTTCTATTTATGAAAGCATTCTTAATTTACAGCATTTTTTTCACACCTGCCTAAAACTACTTTTTTTTTTTTTTTTTTTATTAGGTTTTTATTGGAAAATTTTTCAGTTTACAAACATATAAACAAATGCGTCAAAAAGACATGAGACACCGGACTACAGTGAGAATAGGGACGCAATAAAGGCAAATATCACAATCATAGGAGCACATTTCCAGTACAGTACAAGCAGGAACTGTTACATCTGAGAGACATATTATGCAAATTGGGGAAGTGCTACCACTCACAGCAGTCAGCCCAGCATACTCCCTCCCCTCGAGGTCATAAAAGGGACCAATGTCAAACGACCACCCGTTGGAGGGGGAGAGGAAGGACCCAGTACCGGAATGGAATGTAGTCGAGAAAGGTGAGTATGATTATATCAATAGTAAACATAAGCATAAAAAAAAACATAACATAAAATGAACTGAGACAAAATGAAATGGGGGGAGGACAAGAACAGGGGTGAGATGGATCACAAGGTCTGGTTACGATAAGGAAAAGTAGTCGTACCAGGACGTGACAAGAGCCACCGCTCGCTTTACATTGTCATCAAGAAGGCCGTGTACCAGAGGTAAGTTCACTCACCAAACACTTCTCTCCAGATCTGCCATTTTTTGTCAAAGCTTCTCCTCTGGCCCATTCTAGAGGCTATTTGAGATTCGTATATATAGTTGTTACGAGTGAAGTTGATGACATCTGAGAGATTTGGGACTGTGGAAGACTTCCAGTTCCGGGTAATCAACGATCTCGCAGCTAGTAACAGGTGTGTCACTACTGTACGGAACTGAGGGGGGAAGGAATCAATGTTCAGTCCAAGTAGGGCCAGCGCAGGCCCTGGTCGGGTGAGAATCCCGGTAATAGATGATATGCATTTAAACAGACTCCTCCAGAAGCTTGTTAAATATTTACATTTCCAAAAGACATGTATAATATTACCCACCTCTCCACAATCTCTCCAGCACAGGGGGGAGTTGTCTTGGGAGAACTTAGACATTCTGTATGGCGTAAGGTACCACCTTAGGGCAATTTTTTGGGCAAGTTCCCAGTGGTTAGTGCATTTGGATGCTTTATACACCGAATTGAGGGCCACTCGCCATTGAAGGTCTGTGAAGACAGTGCCCAAGTCTTCCTCCCATTTCAGGAATGGGGGGGACTTGACAAAGGAGTGCCTGTGCTGGAGAAGACCGTAGAAGAGGGGAATCCCCTTGGTGGAGGGGGATGTGGATACGTAGAACTTCCATATCTGATCTGGGAGGAGTATTCTGTGTTCACTGAGAGAGCTAAGGAAATGTGATACTTGGCGAAACCTGTACAGATCTGATTGGGTAAGGTGGTATGTTGCCTGAAGGGACTGAAATGTGGAAATGCGGTTAGCACTGAAGAGGTGAGAAATCTGCGTGATACCCTTGTCTTTCCACCCTCTAAGACTAACATTGGGGATTGCGCTTTCTAAGACGTCAATAGGGACCGGAACCTCCACCAACGCGTCGCGGGGATCGGTCCTGTTCCCAAGGTCCCTCCAGGCCTCCAGTGAGGCCCGAAGAGACAAGGGCAACCTATGTAGAGGAAAAGGTTTCCACCTGTCCAGATACAGCAGGGAGACCAAGTCCTTGGTGGGACTCAAGGATCTCTCAATACTGCACCAGGGGGTCGCCTGGGGGTTTGTGAACCATACCTTGAGCTGGTTTAGAAGGGAGGCACGGTAGTAGTCTCTTATGTCCGTTAGGCCCATACCCCCGACTGACCTGTGTCTGGTTAAGAGTGTCTTAGAGCATCTGGGCTTATGTGAACCCCAGACATGGGACCTAAGGATAGAGTTTAATGAACGGAGATGGTGGGCTTTTAAGGGAATAGGGAGTGTGCGAAAAATGTACAGGATCTGGGGAAGTAGCAACATCTTAAAGGAGGCAAGACGCCCAACCCAGGAGAGTTCTATTTTGGAAAGGCGCATCGACTCCCTATTGAGTTTCGCTATTAGCGCTGGGTAGTTAGCATCTGCCAGTCCGTAGGGGTCTGCTGTGATCTGAAGACCTAGGTATGATATGCTCTTCTTGGCCCACGAGTAGGGGAAGGTTTTTTCCAGATACGCTTGGGTGGGGGTTGGTAGGTGCATAGGTAAGATAGTTGATTTGGAGGCGTTCACCTTATAGTAAGAAATATTGCTGAAGGAGTGCAAAACCTCCTGAACATGGGGGAGTGATGATGACGGAGATGTTATGGACAGGATGATGTCATCAGCAAACAAATTAATTTTATGGGACATACCTTGGATAGAGAACCCAGTGATATGGGGATGGGCCCTAATTTTTTCTGCTAAAGGTTCGATTAGGAGGTTAAAAATGGAGGGAGAAAGAGGGCATCCCTGTCGCGTCCCGTTGGATATGTGGAAGGGTCTTGAGAGGCAATTGGATGTGAAAACCTGGGCTGAAGGGTGTGAGTAGAGGGCCAGAATAGCAGACATAATGGGGCCTTGGAACCCGAATTTAGTTAGGGTATGGGACATATAGTTCCAATGGACCCTGTCGAACGCCTTCTCCGCGTCCAGAGAGAGGAGCAGAGAAGGCGTCCGAGAGGTCCAAGCACACTGTACAACCCCTATGATCCTGCGGGTGGCATCTGAAGCCTGTCTTCCCGCAGTAAAGCCAGACTGGTCAGGATTAACTAGGGAAGGGATGACAGTCAGAAGTCTCTGGGCTAGAATTTTGGCATATAGCTTAACGTCTGTGTTCAATAATGAAATGGGGCGGAAGTTTGAGGGAACATCGGGAGGCTTACCAGGTTTGGGGATTGTGACAATATAAGCGGAAAGCATCTCAGGAGGGAGACTAGCAGAAACCATGGCTTGTGAAAAGACTGAACACAGTGAGGGTGCCAGGATCTCACCAAACGTTCTATAGTAGTCATTAGATAGGCCATCAGGGCCAGGGGATTTACCTAGGGGCATCTTGGATATGATTTTCTGGATCTCTGCAGATGTGATGGGAGCATTAAGTGCATTGAGTTGTGTAGGTGACAGGGCGGGGAGGGATATGTCAGCTAGAAAGTTCTGTATGTCTTGATCTGAGGGTTGTGGGGTGGAGCTATCCTCTTTAATGTTATACAGAGCGGAGTAGTAGTCTGCGAAAGAGTTGGCAATGTCTCTCGGGTCATACAGTTTGCTATTGTTAAGTGGGCTGCGGATGTAAGGAATTTTCGTACGAGTTCTCTGGTCCTTCAGGCGACGTGCCAGAAATTTGCCAGCCTTATTCCCAGAGGAGTAGCACGTTAGTTTCAGGGCGTTAACAAATTTGTTATGAGATTCTAGGAGTGATCGCCGAAGGTCGCACCTAAGGCCGACCAGTTTGTTTGACAGGGCTAGAGTTGGCGAGGCCCTATTTTGCACCTCCAAAGATCTGATTTCCTTCAAAAGAAGGTCTATCTTCAGATTTCTCTGGCGTTTTAGTCTAGCGCTAATTTGGAGGAGAATCCCTCTGATGAAGGCCTTGTGGGCGCACCACAAGACTGACGGGTCAGATACTGACCCCTCATTCACCTCAAAGAATTCTTTCAGTTGCTTGGTGATAGCATTCACCTGGGCCTGAGTTTGGAATACCCCTGCGTTTGCTCTCCAGATGTAAGCAGGACTAGGGGTCATCCCCTCCGCCAGCGAAATGGAGACAGGTGCGTGGTCAGACCACGAGATGTCGTGGATGGCGGAGGAGGTGACCGCCCTGAGAAGAGTTTTGTCGACGAGGACCATGTCAATACGGGAGTAGGTATTGTGTCTGGTCGAGTGGAAGGAATAGTCCCGTTCACTAGAGTGCTGACACCTCCAAACATCGTAGTAGTCTTCTCTGAGAAGAGCAGGGTGTAGGGAGGGTAGAGGGCGTTTGGATTTAGATGTGGTGTCAACACTGTAGTCAACCGTCATATTATAGTCACCACATACAATAACATTACCTTTTTTAACATCACTTATTTTCTTAAAGACCTTGTTGACAAACCTGACCTGATTGGCATTGGGGGCGTAAAGGTTAGCAATAGTGTACATGTGGTTGTTAAACTCCCCCACAAGAATCACAAACCGGCCCGCTGGGTCGGAGACCACCTCTTCTAGTTTAAACAAAACAGAGTCCCTTATGGCCGTGACGACTCCTCTATGCTTCTTATTGGGGGCTGAGGCGCAAAACACATGGGGAAAGTTTTTGTGTTTGAGGCAAGGGGGGTTGGAGGATAAAAAGTGGGATTCCTGTATGCACAAGATGTCCGCCTGTAATTTCTGAGCCTCTTTCCACAGAGCAGTTCTTTTAGCAGGGTGGTTCAGCCCATGCACATTAAAGGATATTACGTTAAGAACCATAGCAACGTGGGGTGAAGATGTAACAGTACCTCTGGTTGAAGAAGCTGGTGTAGCAGGGATGAAAGCCAAGGTGTTGTTTTCGGAGGCGAGGATCTCGACAAGTCCTGGTCCATGGGGTGAAGTCCATCTCTAGGTAGGGGGTGGGGAAGAACAAAAAAGAAAAGAGAAAAGAAAAACAAAACAATGCCACATGGGTTAGTGGTCTTTAAACAGCAAAGAAGTTCGATCAGAACCAAGTCAAACGGTAAAAAGGGAGATTCTTTTGAGAATCTGAGAGCAGGGGGTCTGCTCATTTAACACGGGGGGGAAAATAACAAAGTTAGTAGGGAAGCATGTAGTATCAAACTGTTGAAGTAACCGAGGCACTTAAGAGAGACGTTTCTTGTTCTTCTTCTTGTGGGTCACCTTGTGCCATGAGTCCTGGGTAGAAACCTTTGAGGCAGAGGGCTGGTCTCCATCAACCTGCGCCGGCACGATATCCCAAGAGCGTAGGAGGGCCAAGCCCTCTGTGAGGTTGTTGACCACAGATGAGTGGTTGTCTCTCGTGACGGTGAGTTTGGCTGGATAGCCCCATCTGTAGACGATGTCATGGTTGCGTAGAGCTTTGGTGACCGGAAGAAGAGCCCTGCGTCTTTGCATTGTGTATTGTGAGAGGTCGGCGAACAATTGAACAGAATCATATTGGGGAAGCGGGTTTTTGTTCTTCCTGAAGGACATCATGAAGCGCTCCTTTATTTGGAAAAAATGTACCCGCATTAAGACGTCTCTGGGTATGTTCTCGGGGAGGTAGGACGGCTTAGGCAAGCGGTGTATTCTGTCAATAGCCAGATCAGCGTCTGACAGGTCGGGGACCAGCAACCTCATAAGGTCCTGTGCATACTGTTGCAGTTGGTGGGGGAGGACAGATTCAGGGACACCACGGATCTTAACATTGTTCCTCCTGGATCTGTCCTCCAGGTCCGAGACCTTTGTTTTGAGCCAAGCCAGTTCATCCTCCTGGTCGTTATGGGCATCCACCAGTGAGTTGAAAGATGAGGCAAATTCCCCCATCTTCTGTTCCACATGATCCACTCTGCCCCCCAACTCCTGCACATCAGCTTTAAAACCCCTCATGCACTCCATCATGTCCGCATGGAGGGAGCTGCGGAGGGACACCAGCATGTCTTTCAACATGGTGTCTGAGAGCGGCTTGTCAGCAGTGGGGAAAGAGTTAATGGGTGCCGCCAGCTCCCTGGTGTCATTCAATGAGTCCTGCAGTATGTCCGCCCTCCCACCGGAGCTTTCAGGGGAAAGCCGCGGCTTGGATTTCGCTGGGCTGCGCACCAGGGGTGAGGAGATCTCGGGGGACCTATGTGCCTCACCTGGAAGTGGGTTAGGACTCGTTGGGGCCGAACCGGAGCCGCTGGAGGAGGACGGCGAGGCGCCGCCGGCGCCATCTTGGACTAGGCCGCGGGACGCCGGGGAGAAGAAGTGGGACAGCTTCTGTACCTGCGGAGCTGTTTTCCTCTTGCGAGCCATCCCGGGATGCTGGGCGATCTGGTGGAGCGATCTGGAGGGGATAGAGCCGTAGACGGAGCCTCGGTAAGTTGATTTCCCTACGATTGGCGCGGAGCTCTCTGCCTACACGTCCATGCAGAAAGCCCGGTAGCCACGCCCCCCCTAAAACTACTTTTTCACTGTAGTTTGTATGAGTAATAAATAATGATTTTATGGATTTGATTGTATTGTGTCTGCCAAAGAAAATCTTTCCTAGAGGTGCATTTAAAATCCCCCTTTTTGTCTTTAGCCCTACATGAGGGGTCATTTGTTATAGATGATATTGAGATGTTCCTTTGAGGATTTCTATCATTATGTGATATATATATATCGTTTGTTCCTGCCATAAAAGAGTAATTGGTAGTTTTTATCCTAGTTCAGTGCTACTCTGCACAAACACCCTTTTCTCTTCAGTTACATGTAGGAGACAATTTAGTCTAATTATTATTATATATGGCCCTTTTGATAGATTTTCTATTGAAGGTACAATGATCAGTTTCTTGTGACCGTACAGTACCACCACTGCCTTAGTAATGATACTTTTTATCATGTATACATGATGATGTATTTTTAATAAATCAAAATCAAGCTCATTCAAAATGATAACAATACAGAGGTTTATTTAGATTTTTTTCTCCCTCTTCCCTCATTTGTTTTTCTTTCAACATTTTTTTTATTGAAATGATCTTAAAGTTGAGACAGAAGAAAAGCTCCCTCAAAGCCAGATGGGTGTGTAACAGATAGTAAGACCGACCCAAAGGTAATGGTCCTGTAGAATCTAGTGAACTGAAGTAGGTAATAATAGTTTGAACAAGATTAATTTGTCTGAAGGGTAGAAAGGAAAGAGAAAGGTGAGAAGAAAAGAAGAAAGCGTTTGGGAACCTGGGGGATCATAGTAATCGTGATCCCGACGTAACGCACCCAGGGTTCCCAAATAGCTTCAAATTTGGATGTGGAGTCTGTTAATATGCTGACAAATTTTTCTTTGGTCATAATCCATGAGAGTGGCAGCTGCAAGGGAGACCCTGGGTTGCTTCCATGCTTTAGCAATAGATATTTGGCACCAGTCAGGATGAAGAGAACTAATTTACAGGTGTGTTTTTGAGTCTTAGGCAAGTTGTCATTCAAGAGGGCTATGGTTGGGGTTCTAGGAAGTAAGCAGTCAGTGATTGTTAGATCATGTTAAAGACCTTTTTTCAAAATTGTCTAATGCGAGGGCATTCCCACCAAATGTGTGGCATGGTACCCCAAGGGTGGCATTCTCGGAAGCATAGGGATTTGCTGTTGGGAAGGTGGAAGCCAGCTTCAAAGGCGTATAATACCATCTAGACATTACCTTGAGGTTAGCCTCTATAAGGGAGATATTTAGTAAACCGGTATAAGATCTGGAGTGGACCCTCTGCCACTTTTCGATATTCCAGTGAATCTGAAGTACATCTTCCCAGGCTATCATGTAAGAGGATTTGTCAGTTGGCTTGGCAAGAAAATGGTAGATTACTGTGATTCCACACCTTAGTTCCCCCCAGCTGACCGCACCATCTTTCATAGGCTGTAAGGAAGGGGGGGTTTGGTTTGTTGGTCCAAATTTTGTTTAGGAAATTAGTAATTTGTCTGTGTCTGAATCTTTCCGAGTTCGGTAGTTTCAGGGTGCTCACACAATAGCTAAAAGAAAGAGGACCCATGGAATTGAAAAAGTGACCAATCCGGTATACATTCCCTTATCCAACCACCACCTTATGTCTAGACCAGGAGGAAAGTCAGGGTGGTGAAAAATGTGCGTCAGTAGGTGGTAATCCAAGGTCAGGGAGGACAAGGGTCTCAATCTGTCCCATAGGGCAATGACTTGAGATAGGATGGGCGATAAAATTGGTGGTCGCTCCTTGGGGGGAATCCAGAGGAGGAAGTTGAGAGTGAAGGATGAGACTGCCTGTCTTATAAGTTGGATCCAGTCTGGTTTTTCAAATTTAGAATAAACCATGGATAATTGAAATAATCTAGCTGATTGGAAGTACCATAGAAGGTTGGGTAGGCCCAGCTCTCCTTTAAGTTTTAAGTTTGAAATAAGATCTTGCAACCCGAGCCACCCCAGACGAATTTAATTATTTTGCTTTGGAAGGATCTTAGGTGGTCCATCCTGACTAAAATGGGAAGGGCTCAGAACAAGTACAATTTGGGAAGGAGCGCCATCTTAATCAAGTGAATTTTGCCTAGCCAGGATAGTTCCCCCTTGGATCAGTTTTTTAAGTCTGATTCAAGTTTTTTATACATAGGGGGATAGTTGGCAGAATATAGGTTTTCAGTTTTATTAAGAGTTATGCCGCGTACACACGATCATTTTTCGGCATGTAGAAAAAACTAAGTTTTTCCAACTTCATCATTTAAACGACATTGCCCACACACCATCGTTTTAAAAAAATGCTCTAGCAAAGCGCGGTGACGTACAACACGTACGACGGCACTATAAAGGGGAAGTTCCATGCGGATGACGCCACCCTTGGGGCTGCTTTAGCTGATTCCGTGTTAGTAAAAGACGATTCGCGCTTTTCTGTCTGTTACAGCGTGATGAATGTGCTTACTCCATTACGAATGGTAGTTTTACCAGAATGAGCGATCCCGTCTCATAACTTGCTTCTGAGCATGCGCGGGCTTTTAACGTCGTTTTAGCCCACACACGATAATTTTTTACAACCCGAAAAACAACATAATTTAAAACGTTGTTAAAAAAGGCAGCATGTTCGGAAAAAAAAAATTGTCGTTTTTCAGAACCTGAAAAATTATGTGAAGCCCACACACCATCATTTTAAATTACATTTTTTTAAAACTTCGGGGTTTTAATGCCCGAAAAATGATCGTGTGTACATGGCATTATTCACAGATATTTGATGGATGATTTTATGCCAAGCAAACTCAAATGAATTTTGTAGGGGAGGGACTTCTTCTGGGGGAAGTGATATGTTGAGGGCCTGGGATTTAGAATGGTTGACTATAAGGCATGGGATTACTGAGAAATCTGTAAGAACTTTGCACAGGTTGGGGAGAGAAATGGGAAGTGATGAACATGAGGATGTCATCTGCAAACAAGGCACATTTGTGGGTCTGGTGACCACAGGAAACCCCTTGTATATTTGGGTTGTGTCGGATGGCTACGCTAGTGATTCAATTGTGATCACAAAAATCAGGGGGGAGAGAGTGCATCCCTGTCTAGTTCTACTGGAATGCTTAACATAGCAGAATAATGGCCCTGGATGTGGATAATAGCTTTGGGGGCGGAATTTAGAGCATGGAGAATACCCAACAATTGTTGGTCGAAGCCGCAGTGTTCAAAAAGTGAAAAGATGTATGGTCACTCCACAGAATCAAATGCCTTGTGTAAGTCTAGGGAGAGTGTCATTCCTTTCTGTTTAGGGCCCTTATCCCAGTTAGATTGAATAATGGAAATTACATCTATTGCCCTTCTGGTCTGGTCCGGGCCTTGTCTGCCTGGGATAAATCCCACCTGGTCCCTATGAATGTAGCGACTAGGGATTAGCTTCAAGTTCGAGTCGAACTCATGTTCGACTCGAACATTGCCTGTTCAGCAAACAACAAACAATTTGGGGTGTTCGCGGCAAATTCAAAAGCCGTGGAACACCCTGTTAAAGTCTATGGGAAAAATCTAAAGTGCAAATTTTAAAGGCTAATATGCAAGTTATTGTCCTAAAAAGTGTTTGTGGACCTGGGTCCTGTCCCATGGGACATGTATCAATGCAAAAAAAAGTTTTTAAAAACGGTCGTTTTTTCGGGAGCAGTGAATTTAATAATGCTAAAAGTGAAACAATAAAAGTGAAATATTATTTTAAATTTCGTACCAATGGGGTGTACAGCGTGCAACATAACACACAACAGTGACTGCGATAGGCTAAGTTAAAAGTCCATCCAACAAAAAGCCTATAAGCATAACGAAGGAAAAATCCAAAAGTAAAAGTGCAAGATGCCAAAATAACGTGAAGAAAAAATAGGTTTCCGGTGTTCTCTTCAAAATAAGTGAGGATGTCCCCTTACCTTACTGCTGTAAGGTAACAGCATAAAAGCCCAAATACACTTTCTGGTCGTATCCGCATAGGATGTTATCCGGATGGACTGTAATTGAAGAGATAGATCCCTCTCGGTAGTCACGTCCGAGAAATGACAGTGACTCGCACCCAGGGAGATAAAGTCCCAATAGTGCAGTATTGTTTTAAAAAGATTTATTAACAAAATAATACACTAGGGTACTCACATAGCTGTGATAAAATCGGGCATGTAAAATAAAAGAGTGCGTTTGCCGACGTCACCTCCGGTACCTCTTGGTGGACTCTTGGTTACACTCGTACGCGTATTCGTCACCTCTCGTGACTTCTTCAAGGGGAGAATGTCCCCATGTTGATGGGGACAAGGGCCTCATCCCTACAACCCTTGCCCGGTGGTTGTGGGGGTATGCGAGCGGGGGGCTTATCAGAATCTGGAAGACCCCTTCCTTTAACAAAGGGGACCCCCAGATCCTGGCCCCCCCCTATGTGAATTGGTAATGGGGCACATTGTACCCCTACCATTTCGCGAAGGAAGTGTAAATAATTGTAAAAAACACACACAAAAGTCCTTTATTAATTTAAAAAAAAAGAAAAAAAATCCAGCGGTGGTAATCTACTTGGTCTCGGCTCCCTGCTCCAATGTTGTCTGTATCCAGCGACGGGTGATCTCCTCTACGGTCCAGCAATGAGAAGATCTTCCGGAATCCAGAGCACCATCGCCGGCCTTCTCTCTCCGCCGGACACTGCCCGGCAAATGAGCGACTGGAGCTTTGACATTTCTTATATTTGTGAGGCGGGGCCACCGTCACGTGACCCCATCCCCCTCTGACGCACCCTTTGCTACGTCACTGGGGAAGTCCAGGCTTCCCCCTTGTGTCAGAGGGGGCGGGGTCACGTGACGGTGGCCCCGCCTCACAAATATAAGAAATGTCAAAGCTCCAGGTGCGTCATTCGCTGCGCTCTGGATCCTGGATGATCTTCTCATCGCTGGACCGGAGAGGAGATCACGCGTCGCTGGATACAGACAACATTGGAGCAGGGAGCGGGGACCGAGTGGATTACCATCGCTGGATTTTTTCTCTTTTTTTTTATTAATAAAGGACTTTTTTCTACAGTGTGTGTGTTTTTTTACAATTATTTACACTTCCTTTGTGAAATGGTAGAGGTACAATGTACCTAATTACCAATTCACATAGGGGGGGCAGGATCTGGGGGTCCCCTTTGTTAAAGGGGTCTTCCAGATTCTGATAAGCCCCCCGCCTGCATACCCCCACAACCACCGGGCAAGGGTTGTGGGGATGAGGCCCTTGTCCCCATCAACATGGGGACATCCTCTCCATGTTGAGGGCATGTGGCCTGGTACAGTTCTGCGGCCAGCCAGGTTAACGTGCTCGGATAAGGACTTGGGGTGGAGTTCCCCTTAAAATCCACTCCAGACCTAAAGGGTCTGGAATGGATATTTGGGGGGAACCCCACATAATTTTTTTTTAATTGACGGCAGGGTTCCCCTTAATATCCATACCAGACCTGAAGGGCCTGGTAATTGAATTTTGGGGGACCCCCACACTTTTTTTTTTGCAGGAGCCGACAATTCATTATAGCCGCAAGTCCGTTTTTAAATGCCTTTTTTTCCTTTCAGAAATTACACTTTGTGCAGGGACAGTTCTATGTACGGGAAAAATGCAATATTTCACATGCTAACTTTACACCCCCCTATTTCACTTTTATTGTTTCACTTTTAGCATTATTAAATTCACTGCTCCTGAAAAAACAGACGTTTTTAAAACTTTTTTTGCATTGATACATGTCCCCTGGGACCCAGGTCCCCTAACACTTTTTAGGACAATAACTTGCATATTAGCCTTTAAAATTAGCACTTTAGATGTCAAATGTTCGAGTCCCATAGACTTTAATAGGGTTCTAAAGTTCACACGAACGTTTGGTGTGTTTGCAAGTTCTGGTGCGAACCGAACAGGGGGGTGTTCGGCTCATCCCTAGTAGCGACCTATGAAAGAGGCTAAACGGTTGGCTAAAATCTTTGTGAGTATCTTCAGGTCGTTGTTAATGAGGCATATGGATCTGTAATTACCAAATTCTTCCATATTTTTGTTTTATTTGGAGAGCACAATGATGTAGGCAGTGTTTAGTCTAGGGGGTTAACTTTAGTTTTATAGTTGAAAAATTTGGCCATGAATGGGGTTAAAGTTTCTACAAAGGCCTTGTAATACAGGACCAAGAGGCTGTCTGGGCCAGGAGCGGATCCCTTTTTTAGGTCTTTGATGACCTCTAGAATCTCTTCTACTGTAAAAGGGGCTTCTAGAAATTTTCTATGAGTAGGGGAAAGGTGGGACAAAGGGAGATCCTTTATGAATTCAGAAAACCTTGGTCCTACGTCCCTGGATTTTGAGCTGTAGATCTTGGAGTAGAACTCATGGAACGCCTCCAGAATCTTGTTTGGGTAGGTGGTGGGGGGCATCCAGAGACTCTGATTTTGGGAAAGGTGTGAGATCTCAGTTAGGGAGAAAGTTTGGAAGCCAACCTAGAACCTATACAATCCTTCTGGGCGTAGAACTTAGCTCCACTCCAACGGATCTGTTTTTCTGCTTTAGCCGTAAGGGCCAAATTAAGCTCCAGTCTGGCCTTGTCTAAATGTGTTAGGGATTTTCATTTGTTGAGTGTTTCTATGTTCTTTTTTCCTTTGTGAAAAAGCCTGCTCAAGTTTCGAGATTGTGGATTGGCGCTCCCTTTTGAGTTGGGTTGCTATCTGGATAATTTTGCCCCTAATTGTCACTTTATGGGCCGCACATAAATATTCCGGGGAGATGTTGTCTACATCATTTAGTACAAAGTATTCCTTCAGGGCAGTCTCAATAATTTGTTTGGATTGGGTCGCTTAGAATTGATTCGTTAAGATGCCAGTGTGAAATGGGTCTTTTGGTTAAAAGGGGTCTTAGAGAGAGGACTACTATCGAGTGGTCTGATGGGGGGTATCTATTATGGCTGCGCTATGTGCGAAAGGTATAAGGTTGGGGGACGTCACAAGATGGTCAATTCTGGCATATGTATGATGAGGGCTAGAGAAATGGGTATAATCCCGTTTGCCAGGGTTCAGTTCCCTCTAAGCAACAACAAGATTGGCTAACCTGAGGCTGGCCTTCTTAGGGCCAATGAATCAGCTGAGAGGGGTTTGGACTTATCCAAACCTTGGTCGAAGGCTACATTGGAATCCCCGCTGAATATTACCGTCCCCTCCAGATGCGGGAGTAACTTTTTGAAGAGAGATTGAAAGAAATCAACCTGCCCTTTATTGGGAGTGTAAACGAAATTAGGGAGTATAGGTGGCCCTCGATTGTGCCCTTGACCAGGATGAAACTCCCCTCTGGGTCCCTGAGATCTGACTGCTAGGCAAAATGACTGTTTTGGAGAAGAGGATAGCTACTCCCCTGATTTTGTACCGACCGGGAAGTGGGTGTCTTGGAGCAAAACAATGTCCAACTTTGCAGTGGGAATATGGGTTGAATATTAAACTTTTGGCTACTGAAGCATAACATGAGGCCTGTTCGTTGGAGTGTCGGTCAGTGGGCTAAGGAGAAAGATCTATGGTCAGAGTGTCTGATGACCGTGTCAGGAGGTGGGAGTTAAAGCTTCAACTATGGGGATAGTGGGGGTAAAGTGAGTCCTGTAGACGTGAAAGAGGTAAGGGCTATGAGGCTCTGATGTTCTTTGATCAATGGGGCCTTGTATCGGTGGTTTTCTTGTTCTTGGCTTTGTTCCAAACTGGGGCCACTGGGCTGGCTGGAAGGGGACACTTGGAGGTTCCGGATGCTGCGTTAGTAAAATCCATTGCCGATTCGTGTGAGATTAGTTTCAGGTTCAGCAGGGTTTTTCTCATCTGGGAAGTCTTTGAAGGAGTATGTTTTGCCTTTAAATATGAATTTTACAGAAAACGGGAATCCCCACCAATATTTGATTTCCTTTTGGAAAAGAACATTCAGAAGGGGTTTGAGGGATCTTCTTCTTTGAATAGTTGTGGAAGAAAGGTCCACAAATACTTGGATTTGATGGCCCTGGCACATCACCTGGGCTTTGGCTCGAGACTTTTGCATCACTTCATGGGGGGGTCAAGGGCTCTGTGGGCTCTGTCAAGTTCAAGGCGATGTTGGGCGATACCCGGTATCAGGTTCTGCATGAGGTCCTCCTAGATCACTGTTGGGATGTCAGTGATTTTCTCAGGTTAACCCCTGACCCTGAAATTATATCTTCTTGACCTATTCTCAAGGTCATCTATTCTGGAGAGAGCTGTATTGAGCTGGTCCTGTAATACTTGGATGTGGTCAGAATTCTGATTGGTCCTTGAGACCGTATTGTCCAGTTTCTGCTCTATGGCATCCATTCTGGCACCCAAATTTTTAAAATCAGATTTAATGTCTCCCGTTATTTTGCAGCTGTATTGGATAGGCCCATGTCCTGTAAATCTGACATTTTGCGTAAAAGATCTGCAGCAAGGAGGGCAGTGTCCATGCCTACTAACTGAGTTCAGCTTTAATTTGTTAGTTAAGTCCATCTAAATCTGCTAGTCTGACACTAACCTCTCCCCAGACTGATGATGCTGTTGTTCAAAGGTATCTGCTTTACTACTTCATCCAGACTGCATACACCCTAAGACAGGGAATGTGTTCCTAGCTACATCACCAGGTGAAAAAAAAGGAAAACAGTCTAAAAAAAGAAAACTAGTGCAGCCATTCCATCTAAGGTTATTTGCAATGCAATACTTTTTTTAACAAGTTGCCACCCACCCATCGTCAAATGACGGCGGGGCGGTGCGACTCTCGTTCTGGGGCATCGTCATATGCCTGCGTCCCAGAACGCCCGTTCTCGCCACCCCGACATGCCGCGACCCTGGTCTCTGTAAAGGGCCGTGTCCACAGCTCTTTAACCATGTGATCGGCTGTGTCCAATCACAGCCGGTCACATGTAAACTTGGAGATGCCGGTAATCATCTCTCCTCGCCTCACACTGACAGAGTGTGTGGCGAGGGGAGTCGATCAGAGGCATCTCCACACAAGGGGATATCTAGGAATCTAATTAGGGCCCTGATCATCAGTTATTAAATACCACCAAAAGACAGCTCTACTTGTGTGAAGAAAATGATACAAAATTGTTTGGGTACAGTGTTACATGACAGCGCAATTTGTCATTCAAAGTGTGACAGCGCTGTGAGCTGAAAAATAGCCTGGGCAGGAAGGGGGTGTAAGTGCCCAGTGGGCAAGTGGTTAAGCCAGTGGCAGAATAGTTCACAATTATTTTCAGCCTTCAGAACCTTTTGACCTTACAGGATAGATAGAATATAAGTGTGTGTTAAATTGCATATGCATATAATTGGCCATCGGTGAATGGCCAACGGGGTGGGCGTAAAGGGCCTGGTTTATATGTAAATAAGAAAAGTGTTAATAACAAGGAAAGAAATAATGACTCTGACTCATCTGCTAATTCCTATACTTTGCAGAACTCCAAGATGAGCGATTGAGGATGACAAAGAGGTCGCAACTCTAGAAAAAGACCGCAACAAGGTGGTTGGTACCAGACGGGCACACAGAGTAAAAAATGTATAACTGACAACAGAGAGCGACCTAATACTACCAACCACAATGACGTGACAGCTAAAGATGGTACATCTTTGGGTCCACGACCTGTCTGTATGTTTTCTAACCAAACACCTGGGGCTAGATTCAGCATTGATTTACGCCAGCGTATCTATAGATACGCCGTGTAAATTCAAAGCTGCGCCGGCGTATCTTCTTTCTGTATTCAGAAAGCAAGATACGCCGACATTAGCCTAAGATCGACTGGCGTAAGTCTCTTACGCAGTCGTATATTAGGGTGCATATTTACGCTGGCCGCTAGGTAGTGCTTCCGTCGTTTTCGGCGTAAAATATGCAAATGACCTAGATACGCCGATTCACAAATTTACGTATGCCCGGCGCTATTTTTTTATGTCGTTTACGTTAGGCTTTTTCGGCGTAAGGTTGCTCCTGATATTATGAGGCGTACGCAATGTTAAGTATGGACGTCGTTCCCGCGTCGAATTTTGTTTTTTTTTTATGTCGTTTGCGGAAGTCGTTCGCGAATAGGGCTGGACGTAATTTACGTTCACGCCGAAACCAATGACGTCCTTGCGGCGTACTTTGGAGCAATGCACACTGGGAAATTCCACGGACGGCGCATGCGCCGTTCGGGAAAAACGTCAATAACGTGGGGTCACCAAGAAATAGCATAAAACACGCCCCGTCATCCTCATTTGAATTACGCATGCTTACACTGGCCCAATTTACGCTACGCCGCTGTAACTTAGGAGGCAAGTGCTTTGTGAATACAGCACTTGCCTCTCTGACTTACGACGGCGTAGCGTAAATACGATACGCTGCGCCCCCGTAACAATGCTCGCCCCTACCTGAATCTAGCCCCTGGTGTCACATCTGAGAGTTCTTCTTTCTCTTCTTCCCAGACCCCCAGGACTGGCCCTGACATACGACAGAGTATTATAGAATCTGCACAATCAATGGCTAGATTATATACTGTACCCTCGGGCGAGGGAATGCAAAAAGACACCAAAAGATGACGTATAGACCAATATTTTCCATATGTCTCTGTGACCAGCACAACTAATATCAATAGTGCTACTTTTAATCACCCTATCCCCAATACGCTCCCCCCCACTTTCAAAATTAAATTCAAACTTACCCACACCTGATCTAATAACAAGTGACGGCTCAAAACTGGAGGTTATTAATCTATCTTCCCAACCTTTGAGTCCAACTGAAATTGAACTTTTGAGTCTTGGTCTAAATTTTTGTCCTAATTCAACATCTAACAAATTTGAACTTATCAAAGACTTATATCTATTTGCAAGAAAGTTAACCTACAAATTCATGTTTGATAAAGAAAGATGCACAAAACAAACTGATATTGCAGATCAAGAGATCTGGAAAGACTTTACAGTGGCGGAGTTCCATGCACTCAAAACCCTTATCCTCCTTTTGGATGAAAGTGAGGGCACAGCAAGACATTAAGACTTGCATGAAACCTATGAGGCAAGAGGACAAAGAGTCCAATCGTCACAATATCAGCATGATATAGACGCTCTTGGGAAGGCCGTAAAGAAAAAATCAGTAAATTTTCCCTCACTACATACTAATTCGAATGTTTTGGCATTTCTTACCCAAGCAATTAGAGATGTTGAATCTCTCCAGCTCTATAGATCTGGAAGCCAGAACTTGACCCTGGCACACAAACGAGCTTTGGACAACCTTAGCCATAGCTCCCATTTGGTGATCAAGCCCTCCGACAAGGGCGGCAATGTGGTAGTCATGAATGAATTTAATTACAGAAATATGTGCTGGGACATTCTTAAGAACCGAACCTGGCACAAACCAGTCTCGGGTGATCTTGTTACAAGATATAACCAACAATATAATGACGCCATACAGCTTGCCCTCTCCGAGGGCTTGATCACCAAGGCTATCTTCGAAGGGATACAAGTTCCCTTCCCCAAGACTCCCACGTTCTATTCACTCCCGAAAACACACACAAATCTTACACACCCACCGGGGCGTCCCATAGTTTCAGGTGTGGGCTCAAAAACTGAGTGAGCCTGTAGATTTTTAGATGAATATCTAAGACCCCATGTTGTTTCACTACCTTCCTACATCCAGGACACTCCTGATTTACTCAGGGCCCTGGATGGTCTGAATGTACCGCCAGGCTGTTTTTTGGTCTCAATTGACGTTGAGGCCCTATATTCCTCTATTCCACATGCGAAGGGACTTGTGGTCATTGCTGGGTTCCTTGCAGAGAGAGGTCCAAAATCAGTGAAATTAAACGCCTTTTTGTTAAAGCTACTAGCCCATATTCTAACCAAAAATATATTTTCTTTTGATGGGTCCCACTTCCTCCAGGTACAGGGAGTCACTATGGGCACATGCTGTGCACCGTCCTATGCGAACCTGAACCTGGGGGGGTGGGAGTGTGAACTTTTTTCCTGTTAAAAATCTACTGATTTACTCTTACTCTTTTGTGTTGGGGTTTTTTCGTTACATAGACAACATACTGTTGCTTTGGACAGGATCATCTGAGACCTTGCATTTATTTATGCAATCTCTCAGTCAGAACATCCACAATCTCAAATTCACCATGAGCTGTAGCCAATCTGTGATTGCTTTCTTGGATATATCAATTTATATTACTAAGGAGGGCACAATTAACACATCGCTCTATCGCAAGCCTACAGCAGGCAATATTATTCTACATGCTGATAGTGCCCATCCATTTTCGCTCGTCCACAGCATACCATTTGGCCAGTATTTGCGCCTAAGACGAAACTGCTCCGACGATACAAAATTCAAACAGGAAGCAGATTTGTTATACATACGACTAAAAAGTAGAGGGTACAGTAAAAGCTGCCTCAAAAAGGCCTTTAACAAAGCAGCAGAAATACGAAGGGACGATATAATCTCCAAAAAGATCAAGAAACCGACTCCAAATGACACAAGGTTCATTACTACCTATTCTGACCAACACACCCAGATCTGCTCCATTATGCAAAAGCACTGGCATTTATTGTCAGTCGATCCCATCCTGGCTAAATATATAGGGTCTAACCCAGTAATCACATTTAGACGAGCCACTTCGATCCGCGATCGATTGGTACAAAGTAAATACTGTAAATCTGGTACAAAATCTCCTGTACCTCCAGGTCTATTTAAATGCGGTAACTGCAATTACTGTGAGTTAGTGCTAGAAGAAAAAACAGTTGTACTGCCAAATGGTCAAACCCACAATTTGAAACACCACATTACCTGTCAAACCAAAGGGGTTATATACATTAATTTTTGTCAATGTGGAAGTTTCTATGTGGGGAAGACCATCCGTCCCTTTTGGAAGCAGATAAAGGATCATATGTACTACGCCACTGCTGGCCTATTAAACACCACAATTGGCCACCATGTGGTGTTCAAGCACAAATACGAACCGTACGTTTTAAAATTTGCCACCCTAGACTGTGTCCTTGAGGACACTAGGGGCGGCAACTTTGATCAGAGTGTGCTTCAGCGCGAAACTCAGTGGATTTACAAATTAGGAGTAAACTATTTTCCGCGACTAAATGATACGATCAGCCTTAAACCTTTCTTAGAGATCTGAATATATAATTTTGTGTTTTTTTTGTTGTTGTTTTATTAGACCTCTCCATCAGTCCTGTTTTACCTCATTATTGTCAGAAGCTACTTTATAAGCCACTAGCCTTTAATAGCGAAAGTGCCTGATATATCTATTGATATTCACCATATATATTTATGGTTTCAGTAGATTTAAATTAGGGTTAAAAACAAATACGGGGTATATCCTGAATGTACATATATGTATATATGCTGTTCTATTATATTAATGCTATACTAATAGATTTCTATGTTAGTTTAAGGGAATATTTTTATTTGCAAATTATGCTTATTTTAATTTGTTCAATATGCATCCTGCGTCTCTGTATATGTCAGATTGGGTGTCAGCCTGTTCCAGCATACCCTGCTATGCACTCCTTATACAATTACTATGCCACCTCGTGGCTGATGTATATATTTTCCTTTCATTGCAATCCCTCTCTCTTTCTGTATCTGCTTTGCTGTCCTGGGCTAGCTTATGCATCCCCTATGGTGGGGGTATGCGCTCTGATGTCAGAAACTAGTACTGTTGATGCCGGATGTATGTGCCATTTTTCATTTAAATATGCTGTACTTGGACAATGTGTGTGTTTTTTTCTATGTCTGCTTCGATGTGGTCTGGCATAGTCATGACGACTTTCTTCTCCAGATTTTTCTCTTTCTTCCATCCCTGACTTTGTTTTAGTATGTTCCAATGCGAGGGGAGGGTTTAGATGTGTAGCCTCCAATAGCGGCAGTATACGCGATCGTGTCATCACGCCGCCCCCCGCCTTCATCTCCTTGCCCATTCACACTACATCTGATTGTCTAGCGCCGCCGGGTGCTTACGGCGCACGCTAATGACGTCACTACGTCTGACGTCATTTCCACACGCCCAGTATATAGGCTATTTAAACCCATTACCCTGTAATAGTCCTGTGTATAGCACAGGCTATTACCCTGGGGCACACGACGTTCATCAGACATTAATGTAAGTAAGACTACATCCTCCTTTTGGTGATTGGCTTCTTTATGGAGTGAGGTGCCACTAGTCCTCTTTCTCATTGTATTTATTCTTATTATAGGTTTCTGCTGCTTCACAGACTCTGCCGCTTTGACTGCTTATATAAGTAGCATTCTGATGTGAGCGTTATATGCCTGGCCAAGCCTATCAATATATGTAGAACAAGAAGAAATGGGCCATGGGACTTTAAATGGGGCATGGACGGGTTTTTAAATTTGTTTGAAAAAATAAATAAATGATCTATCACAGTCCCGTCAGGGAGATCTCTGTGGTCAAAAGGAATTGCTTAGTGATCAATCCGAAAGAAAGAAAATCAAAGAGTCAAATGTAAACTTAATAGTGTAATATGTATCATACTATATAATACAGAGATCAAGCAAACAAAGGCATAATACATGTAAACATAATCACATTGACATAATAAATATTCAAAAATCCAGGACATGACCATTAAAAGCAATCACATTACATTGACATATAGATAGCATAAGCATGATTATCCAAAAGAGTTGGTAAACAAGAACAAGATGATGAAAACACATATATGGGCAAGCTTTATCATGGCATCCCTGAGCATGGACTCAACGCGTTTCTTGGCGTTTAAAGCCAGTCATCAGGAGTGGGGTGCATAGCAATTGGCTAGAAAAGAAGGGATAATGGATAAACAGACAGGTGAGTCAATGCCACCAACCTGGTTGGATCACAGTGGTAGCATAAGCAAATCTAGTGGTAGGAGCTAAGCCCAATGTTGAATATCACATGCGTTCCAAAATATGGAGTGGGATGATGGTCCTGGAAGGATTGTCTCACCCGGAGTTGAAGCAGGGATGAATCCCCCACAGTTCAAGGACAGACCACTGGTTTAGGAGAGCCAAGGACAGAGGGACGTGGGACATCAGTCAGGTGAAGCAAAGGCAACCACAGCACAATGCCAGGAGGTGAGGTGGGCGCAAATGGGACACACATATGAGTACTGGTAAAAGAAAAAAGTGAATGAATAGGGTATCAATCACTATAGGGTCATAGGGTATAGGTCCTGTGTAGGAAACATCAATTACCAGTTGAGTGTGGAAACAAGGAGCCTCTCACCAGATGGGAATGTGTGAAGTGAAATCGCCGAGGCCATCCAAACTAATATACCCACATCCTGGGGGCGTGTCCCCGATAGTTTCATACGTCATCGCGTGAGGCCAAGCAACGGGACAGAGCAAACGACCACCCAAGGTATAGATGACCTCAGTGGGCGTCTATCTTTTTCAGTCAGCCACGCGGGATGGAAAGGCTAAACTGCACCCAAAGGCGACCTGGGACGCCGTGGGTGCAGCATGTCAGCATGACGCCAATGTGCCAAAAGTCCGCCCCCACCCCCATCGCCAAAAAGGGGATGGGTGGGGGAGGAGGAGATGGGCGCATCGCAACCCCGGGATAGGAGACACCAGGAAAAACAAGCCCTTGATATCACATGGGTAGGTCAGGTACACAGCATAAGTAGAAAGGTAAACAAATTGGTGATTGCAACTCCGATTGATCAGAAAAGGGAGATAATTATAGCAATGGTCACCTGCTGTTGAAAGGGATATGGAAAGGAAAATTGAGGTAATGAGAGGTATAGAACAATGGGAAAGAATGCCAGAGGTGTGTAATCTTGAGAATCATTGGCTAAAATGATCAATCATGTAAATAAATTGGGTCCAGCAGATCACTAATGAGGAAGTGGGTGTCTTCCACCCTGATAAACATTTAATAAAAGAAAGACAGTGATCTAGCTGGAAACCTGAACTACCTTGACCGTGCCCCCATCCCTGTAATAATGAAGAACAAGAAGAAATGGGCCATGGGACTTTAAATGGGGCATGGACGGGTTTTTAAATTTGTTTGAAAAAATAAATGATCTATCACAGTCCCGTCAGGGAGATCTCTGTGGTCAAAAGGAATTGCTTAGTGATCAATCCGAAAGAAAATCAAAGAGTCAAATGTAAACTGAATAGTGTAATATGTTTCATAATACAGAGATCATGCAAACAAAGGCATAATACATGTAAACATAATCACATTGACATAATAAATATTCAAAAATACAGGACATGACCATTAAAAGCAATCACATTACATTGACATATAGATAGCATAAGCATGATTATCCAAAAGAGTTTTACTATCAATATATGTGTTGGTTACCATACACCTTTATCGGTTTGCCCCGGAATTAAGATTCTGCCTGGATCTTTCAGGTATTTAATACCAATATCTTTTTTTATATTCCCTTCATTTATCTTAATGGCTCTATTACTATCTTGAGCCATATATTTAAACATTTTTGTGCTGGTCTGCTCTGTGCTTATTCATAGATCTGGTTCCCCTTGATGTATACATGCAGTGCCCCCTATGGTTGACATTTCAGGTTCACCAAATTATTTTCGGGTATGTTTCTACACATTTAACTATTTATTGTTCTTTTTTCTTTTTCTCTTTTTTCTTGGTGTCCCTTTTTTGTCATTTCCTTTCTATGCTAGTGTATTGTTGTCTGTTTATTAGATCTCGGAGACTCCTCGATTGCATCCGGACTTTTTTTGATATATCTATATACACATTTTGGAATGCTGTACTCATTATGATGTCGCAAGAGATGTTATCATGTATATTTTTTTTAAAACCATTGAAAATTTCTGTTGTTTCTGTTATGTTAATATAATATGTTTCATTTCAGACAATGAAATATATCCTTACATTGTTAAATTTCTTCTGCTCGTCCTGAGGAAGCCCAATGGCGAAACGCGCAGGCGATGCACAGAAGATATTGTCCGTATATATATTATATATTTTATATGGTTTTACTATCTCTATTGTTTATGTCAGATTTCTAATTTTGTAATAAAATGTATAATTTTTATATATTCCCATCTTGCCTCCAAAATCCGACCATCAATTACCATTTTTGAGTAACTGTTTTTTTGTTTTCATAATTACGGATGTGGCATATGTGAGTGCTCCCCCTCCACCCCTTCTCCCTCCCCCTTCCTTTCTTTGTTTTTTTATATTGTTATGTATGCATATATGGTTATTTAGAGTGCGGTATGAAATGTATTTGATTTCTTTAACACATTATCACTACCAGCTGCTCCTTAGAGGTTTTTAGCATCATTTTAATTCATTCACGTTAATTAATTTAGGATGAGCAGCTTATAGGTATTTCCTATTTTTTTCAATGTTTATTATTGATGATTCATTCTCCATAGATTAAGCAGATGACGGTAGGGTTGTCACCAGTTTGAGATTCACCGAGTAAGTCTGGTTTTTGCATCATGTGTCTGGGTTTCCGATTGCAGGACACCTGGACACATTTTTCAGACAACATACTTACCAGTGAGATAGGAATGTCCTCAGTGCCTGCCGCCAATGTGTCTGCTCCTTATCTTTCTTCCCCAGTCCCTACACATTCCCTGCACTTCTCTGTTTACTATTGCCACTTTTGTCCCCCTCTCTGATAATCAGAGTATACACATCAAGGCTTTAAGTGCCCAAAAAAGACAGGCATCTTTTAGAACAGACCACCAACAGCTAAAGGACCCCTCTTCTCCCTGTCTGTGTGTCTCCTGTGCTGACAGGATCGTCTGGCTTAATACAAGCCCAGCAGAAGCAACAGCAAGTGCAGCCAATCACTTGTAACACATGAGAGAAGCCAGCAGCCTACAGAACAGGACAGTAGGAGACAAGTATGCAGTCCACCACTGTCTCCTCACTGAACACCCCACTGTCCACCTGTTCACTAGCTCCGGTCGTTGGCTGCCCTGGCTGCCTCTCGGTCCCACCTTTGCTTCCTGGCTGCCGTATCATTTCGCCACACATCATTGGGGCTCCCATCGAGGCTCCACACTGTCCATCCGGCTCGGCACACACTGGCTTCCCTCTTCCTAGTGACATCCAGGAACACATGAAAGTTTTGCAATCACAGCACTGCCCCACTAAGCCTGTCGACCACCGATTGTTGCTTAAGGTACTGTCACAGTGAGGAGCATGCTTTGCAGTTGTTCCATCTATGCAAGGAGATGTCTAGATACTTTTTCAGCCAATCATATATTATTATTAAATTGACACATGCTTTTATCTCATTGAACGTTTAATTATTTGACTGTTTGTCCTTTCAAGACTGTCCCGTTCAGCAGTTTCCATTGTGGTTGCTCCCGAATGTTTTTTTTTTTTTTTTAAGAAAAGGTGGCAACCCTATATGACACAGGAAACTGCTAAGCAAAACTGGAAAATCTTGCATGGATCTACAGTTGGGCAGCGGCATTTTAATCATAGCTATGGAGAGGGGTACAGCCAGTTCATTTGGGCTTTAAAGCAAAAAGAAAAAATAGGTATGTCAGAGGTTCCAAAACTGGAGGTAAATTCCACACTCAAACTATATTTTAATTTTGTAAAACTCCATAAAACAAATTCTTCATCTAAATATCATAGCCTACAGTTCACATGGAAATTATCTTACACCATCTGCTCTCTGAAAAAAATAAACTGTCCCTCCTTGACTAATCTACATTACACAGGCCAGGTAAGCAAAGATTAGATAGTTGAATTTCTTTTCTTTTTTTATTACAGTATTTCTTTAGAAAACATAATGAAAAATTATTTATAAAAGACACGCTCTGTGACATGGTACTACAAATAATGGAAATTCCTCTCATTCTATTCACTGGCATTATTATTGGTAATGCCTCTCTATAAGCACTCTAGCCTGTTATTTACCAGTACAGATCTGGAAGCTAAATGTACTAAAATTACACAATCATAAATGTGTATTTACTGTATTACCTCATTTATAAACAAGTAAATGTATTGTTAGTCTTTTGTTGCATGTGTATTTTTTTTGCCAATGAACCTAATTTAAGTAGAAAAAGCTAAAAAGGGGCCAGTGTTCATCCATTTTATTTGGGTAACTGTTTTATTTTGTAATTGTCAGTCCATGAATCACCAGCTTCTTTGCAATTCTCTAAACACTCAGTGCCATCCTGAATCCAAATATATGTGTTTCTGTATGTCTGTCTGTATGTCTTCTTGTGACTTTCTGCTTAGGTGTCAGTCTTTCTTTTTTGTGCCAACCTAGGGAGCCAGATTATCATTGTGTGCATGCCAGCCTGTCACTTTATGCCAACCTTTGTATTCATGCCAGAGTGCATCATTGTGCCAGTCTATGTTTTTCTGTTTGTGTCTGTAACCCACTCTTTTCACTGTTCAAATGCAGATATTTATGATATGGGGACATTATCAGACTTAAAAATAACAAAAAAATATTTACAGGCAGAAAAGGAGAAACAAGCAAAACAATCAATTTAATTGTATAAAACAAATATAGTCAAGGCCAAAAAAATGAAAGCAAATGTATGGTTCTGCTGTTAACCCTTAGGCGATGAATATTAAAAAATGAGTGCTCCAATTGTTAAGCCCTCATGTATTGAAGTATTAATACAAATATACATTTGAAGTCATGAAAGTAGGCAACAGGTGAAACTGGCAGATTCCCCATGTTTATATGAAAATTCGATGCTATTTAAAGGAATGCCAGTTAATAATTGGGCAAATGTGGAAATCTATTAAAAGTTGGATCTGAGGTTTAACCACATTCTTTCTACTCCAAATGTATTTTTGGTAAAGGATTTTTTTGTGTATTTAACTGTTTCTTTTTCCACCCCACACCCAAGCAGAGACAAAGCGCAGAACAAGGCATGGTAAATTGTTAGTGATGAGCTTAAAGCGGTGTTCCACCCAAAAATTGAACTTCCGATTTAAGTGATGGTGACCCCCTGACATGCCAAATTTGGTATGTCACTTTTTGGGGGGGGGGGGGATACCCAGTATTTATTGGCACCCAGCTCCCACCCCAGGCTCCATGGTGCCGGGAAACAAATTTCACCTCTCTCCCCGACCTCCCTGCAATCTTCTGGGACACTTCACAGGTTCCAGAAGATTGCCCGACCATTCACAGTGTGCATACTCAGTGCACGCTCGGCTGTGAAGCCACAGCCAGGCGCCCACAGTTAGAATGTCGGCACCTTAGAGAGGAGGGGGAGAGGAGCAGGGCTTTGTGAGCCCACATCGCTGGATCCTGGGACAGGTAAGTATCTGATCATTAAAAGTCAGCAGCTCCACTTATTGTAGCTGCTAACTTTTAAATGGGTGGAACTCCGCTTTATGTTTGAGTTGAATATGAGTTTGCAGTGAACCCAGCACATTTTCTGTTCCTGGAACTGCCTAACTAAAGCTGGCCATACATTATACAATTTTCTTGTTCAATTTCCTTAGACTTACCTTTGACTGGGTAATGCAAGAGCCTGTTTGATTGCATACAAATTGAAAGTGTTTAGGTTTGACTTCACATTACATGGTTTGTGGTAACTCTAAAGCAAAACTGTACAAGAAAATTGTATAATGTATCTGTTTGTTGCCATAGCTACTAGTTACGAATAATGAACCTCCTGGCTTCTGAACTTGGTGGGTTGGAATGGTCAGTACTGGGGGCTTTTGTGTGTGTCAAGTGGATAGCGACAAATTAGTTTAGGCCTTGTAGGCACTGATCTGTTAATGTAAATGTTAGCCCCTGGCTGAGTGTCCCTTTGGAGGAAAAAAATGCTGTGTATATTGTTAAATTTGGACGTTGGGCAAGTAACTGAAGGTGTTTTCTGCAGCCTCTCTACAGCCACTCTACATGTGCTGTCTACAGTCACACTAGATGAAAATGAAAATATAACATTCTAGTGGTTGGTTTAAATCTACTTTAACAAACTTTGCTTTGTACTAAATTTTCTTGTTTACCCTGTCTTATAAGACTGCAGAATATAGATCTAACAAAAACTCACCTACTGGTTTGGTTAGGTTAGGTCCCCACCCGTATGTCAATCAAACTTACTGTTTAGCTATGATCAGACCAACACTTGTTGCCTGGGAATTTGGTTCATTTCCTAGCCCCAGTTCATGGTATTTTCTTTGTTCCTGTTTCTCAGTTTACTGTCTTTAGCTTGTATCTAAATATACTTGCTGCTATTCACCCTAACCTTTTGCCTGATAATGTCTGTGGAGTCTGTACCATGCTCAGGTGTGTCTGAGGGTTGCATCCTGGTACACCCACCAATAAAGTACATCACTCCTTGTGGTATGCTCTGGTAAATATCTGTTGTGTGTGCTTAGATTTTAAGAGTAATACCCTCTACATTGTGCAGATAGCACAGAGAGTCCACTATCCAAGACAATATGTTTTTCTCTGTGCTTCAGAAATTGCCTTTTTAGAGACATTCCTCTCTCGACTTTTGCATACAGGGTGTTGTTTGTAGCCATTACTGCTCGTCTAGTGTCAATTCTCTTTTTCTTTTTCCTTCAAGGCAATGTACTATGGCCAGTTTATATTCTTGTGACTCTTCTATATTGCTGCCTTGTAGCAGTTAACGCCTCAGCTGTCCTTTAATTGTCTTTTTTATTGACATTATATATTCCACATTCAATTTTTTCATGATCCGCTGCACAACATTTTCATTGATTTTATTGTTACCTCGGCATACTCTATCCCCCCTTCAGGGCAGTCCTCCACTCACCTCATCCTTCGATTTTGCTTTTAAATGTCCTTATTTCTTCTGAGAAATCCTCACTTCCTATTCTTCTGTCTGTAACTACACACCGTAATGCGAGGCTTTCTCCCTGGTGTGGAGAAAGCCTCTTGAGGGGGCTAGCAGGAGTGTCAGGACGCCCACTAATACACAGCTCCTTTCTCTATCTGCAAAGTGAGAGTGTCCAGACACTCCTGCTCGCCCCCTCCCCCCTTAAAAGGCTTTCTCCACACCAGGGAGAAAGCCTTGCATTACGGTGTGTAGTTACAGACAGAAGAACAGGAAGTGAGGATTTCTCAGAAGAAATAAGAACATTTAAAAGCAAAATCAAAGGATGAGGTGAGTGAAGGAGGACTGCACTAAGGTAAAGGAAGCTATTTAGGGAAAATGTACCTTTACAAACCCTTTAAATCACACCCTGATACAACTGCTGAAAGGCTTAGCTCATGAAAAACAAAGGAAATTGACCCATTATGTAACCAAAGTGTTCTGGAAATACAACTATATATTACATACCTTGACAGCCGCTCACCTTCCAATGTTATGTACTCTCTGGGAAAGGGGGAGGGGGGGGGGGTTTCTCCACAATTCTATAGGCCAAAGTATCCACAGAATTTTTGTATTTGGGTGTAGAAACAATGTTTTACTGAAGTCAAAAAGTTTGTTAAAGACTAGTCATGGGTGAAGAAAGAAGAGTTTGAAGCGGAAGACTTTGACCTCAAACCTGGGGACAGTGCTAGTCTGATGCTAAAGCGCACACCAGTAAGGAAAGTTGCAAGCACTCTTTTAAGAATCCCAGAAGCTGTCCTAAAACAGGTTATTACTGATGTGCCAGTCTACAGTACCCAGAAGGAAGGAACCCAAGAAAAAATGTGAAACGTATTTCACACCAATCAAGATCCACAGAGAGTTTTTGAGGAATCTGCCCAGGTTTGGAGCATTAAACATCTCTTCCACTAGTGGTTGAATTGTGGCTGCCTTCTTCGTTTCCACCAATATCTCCAAAATTCCCTGGAGTAATCGTGGATCTTGACAATATTACATGGCACAATGGTCACCCAGCTCAGGTCTATGCTTGATCAACTGATGTGCTTAAAGACATATACTGTATGTGTCATCTCTTGCCCCAGAAGATTGGTGCTGAGACTCAATCCCTGAGGTACTTCCAGACACTAAACTTTGGTAGATATCCTGTATACTATGCTCAGATGTAGGAGGAGGACCCTTTAACTCAATTTTACTCTAACCCCTGGGTTTCTGGGCACAATCAGGGAGTACAGATTCATCAGCTTCTCTCTCTCT
Organism: Rana temporaria; assembly: GCF_905171775.1. Classification (NCBI taxonomy): domain Eukaryota; kingdom Metazoa; phylum Chordata; class Amphibia; order Anura; family Ranidae; genus Rana; species Rana temporaria. Next base: position 396,390,852 of record NC_053490.1, on the reverse strand, counting down.
CAGGCGCTCACAGAAGCCACACCTGATAAGACAGTGTGAGCTGAGCAAGTGGTCTACAGCCAGGTGAGAGTCTAAGAGCATGCAACAGTTCCAGAAGACCCAGCTATTGTGGGGAGTCCCTCCCTGACTGCTACCAGAATATTACAGTTTCAGTGGGTTGACTCTTTGTCCGTAGGCCTTGGATCTCACCAGCGTTTGACCTGCCTGCAAGAGCTACTCTAGACTGTGACACAGTTTATGAGAATAATTGCAACTAATTGTTCTCATTTAGACTCTCTCTCTCCCTATAAAATATTAAGGAGACTATGTTATACAGGCACATGCTACCCTGGTTGAGTCACAGAAACATTGGTGTGAAAAGTCTATGTTTTTTGTCACCCTGAAACTGTTTTTCATTATTGTGCAGGGAATGCATGTTCTTTGTCATCTTTAATCAGTTTTTATATTAGTTAATCTAACTCTGCACCTGTTTCGTAAACTTCTAGTTACAATTACTCCATGTCTGATCAGCTAATTACCTATTCTGTTAGTTTTAACAAAATCCATGAGTTTTTTTTCAACGTTTTATATAAATTAAAAAAAATTGAGTCAAATTCATAGAATTTGGTAATCTCAGGTAATGTCCATATATTTTTTATACTGTAAATTCCATGATAGGTAGGCGATAACTTGTGTGCATGTAAAAATATAGGGTATGTTTATAAATATTAGTGTAAATCTGAGTTCTTATATGCCTGACTTTGTACCTCTGGGATTGTACAGTGATTCAGTCTAGTGTGAATAATTTACACAAAGCATTTCGAACATTTGCTCAATATCTGAGAGGTTTATTGGTGCTGACCTGATTGTCAAAGCTCAGAAATGTTAATTTTAAATCCAGAAATATTTCTTCTATTTCACAAAGAATAAGAAGTAGGATTTGGCTAAAACCCATAAAAAGGTTTTATCTCTCTGAGATTTTCTTTCCCACGTAGTGCTTCTTAAAGCAATTCTTGGTAGTTATCCAACACTGTGCAGAATAAAATATATAACAAAAGAAAAAGAATGGAGCAATACTATACCTAATGCAATATATGAACACCCTTCTTGTGGTATGACCTCATTAACTGCTTCAATTGAGATAAATTGAAAAAAGTCACAAGAAAGGATAATGACAAATGATTCAGTTGAAAAAATACATAATGACAAAAAGTCACAGCAGGAAAAATGTTCACAGTTCATTCATTCATTTAACATAAATTCTTAAAAAATACTGTGTCACAAAAAGATTACATTTTAATGAAAAATAGTTTGGACCAGTATTCCAAAAATAAAGAAAAAATGATATACAAAAATTAAAAAGTAATATATGTATTATACACATATGCATAACAAAAATTAAAATTTTGTTTCGATTTGTTAATCTAGTTATTTTGTTAAATTTGGTTGATTTGTTCAATTCGTATTTGGGATTCCTTTTTTTCTTCGTATTTGCAGATTTTGTTCCATTTGAAAAGTCTGAATCAATAAATTTTAAATTGGTCGAAACGAAAACTTTAGATTTTTTTTCGATTTTTATGTGACAAAGTAAACAAACAAAATAATTTTTTTTACAATGGCTCTTTTAACCACTTAACCCCTGGACCATATTGCTGGTCAAAGACCAGAGCACTTTTTGCGATTCGGCACTGCGTTGCTTTAACTGACAATTGCGCGGTCGTGCGATGTGGCTCCCAAACAAAATTGGCGTCCTTTTTTCCCCACAAATAGAGCTTTATTTTGGTGATATTTGATCACCTCTGCGGTTTTTAGCTTTTGCGCTTTAAACAAAAATAGAGCGACAATTTTGAAAAAAATTATATTTTTAACTTTTTGCTATAATAAATATCCCCCAAAAATATATATATATAAAAAAAAATTTCCCTCAGTTTAGGCCGATACGTATTCTTCTACATATTTTTCATTAAAAAAAATCGCAATAAGCGTTTATTGATTGGTTTGCTCAAAAGTTATAGCGTTTACAAAATAGGGGGTATTTTTATGGCATTTTTATTAATATTTTTTTTACTTGTAATGGCGGCGATCAGCGATTTTTTTCGGTACTGCGACATTATGGCGGACACTTCGGACACTTTTGACACATTTTTGGGACCATTGGCATTTTTATAGCGATCAGTGCTATAAAAATGCATTGGATTACTATAAAAATGCCACTGGCAGTGAAGGGGTTAACACTAGGGGGCGGGAAAGGGGTTAAGTATGTTCCCTGGGTGTGTTCTAACTGTAGGGGGGGTGGACTGACATAGGGAAATGACTGATCTTCTGTTCATACATTGTATGAACAGAAGATCAGCATTTCTCTCCCTGACAGGACCGGGAGCTGTGTGTTTACACACACAGCTCCCAGTCCTCGCAATGTAACGAGCGATCACGGGAGCGGGGGGCGCGCGCCACTATTGGCTGCTGGGCGAGGTGACGTATAGCTACATGCTCTCACCCAGCAGAGCTGACCTGCTGCCGTATAACTGCGGCGGCTGGTCGGCAAGCAGATAATCACCTTTGGCGTAATGCCGAGTTCCGCTCACTTTTACATCTCCACATCATCTGCTTCAGAATAGACCATACTCACTGCAATGGCCAATTTTTCTTCTTTCTGTGCTTACCTTGTTTTCAAAGCCTTCTTTAGCTTTTCCTGTCTCTCCCCTCTGCGGCGATGTATGCAATTTCCTGCTGCGCACTGGTTCCTGGGAGATGTGTTTCATAATTCCCAGGAGTCAGACAAAAAAAAAACTTCTAGCCCTGTAACACCACTTGCCTTTTGTTGCTGCCCTGCATTTTAATTGTTCTAAACCCAGTATGTGCATGTCCATAGCTATGTAATCCTCATTGCTTACAGAGTAAGAGAAAAAAATGTAACATAGTTAATCAAGTTGGAAAAAAAGACTTTCCTATTGCCACCGTGGCAGCATACTAGTGATAGAGCTCCGCCTCTTGACCACTTCCTCAGGACCAGTGAATAGCTATAAATTAAAGGCCAAGTTAGGCCCCACCCCATTCTTCTTTTTTCTTCATGCCTCATCGCACCAGTGAAGAGTAAGCAGTACTATGTCCCCACCTCTGCCTCCATGCAGCATCCAGCTGGGTTGAGCCTCTACCAGTGCAAAGTCTCAGTGCATAGGCTGCTAAATGCGCTATAGCTTGGGAACCCCTTCTGTGGGTCTTATTGGTGCCCAGTGCAGTGTTTCCTCTTTAGGAATAAAATCTGCTTTTAAAATTGGTAACTGCAGCGCTTGTGAAATATGGGGGGCCAGCTATGCTTTATCTCTCTCTTGGCCCCTTGTGCCATACAGAGTCGCATGTACCCTTTACCTATGTCTTTCATTACCTTTCCCATTCCTTTCTGTCCTCTGCAGGTATTGCATGTGTGTAGATATGTGTGTATATGTGATATGGGTGTGTGTATACGTATATACACATAAAAAAGTGGATGTGTAGATATACATATGTGTGTGGGTATATGTGTATACATGTATGTATGTGTGTGTGTATTGTAGGGGATCAGAGGGGTGAAAAGCCGGCTCAGGCAGTTCAGTAAAATAAAAATTAATTTATTCAGCAAAACAAACAGAAGAAACGACAGGCTTGTCTTGTTACAGAGGTGCAGAGATAGGAAAAGTTCAGTCTCTTTAGCCAACAGGCTGATATCTAGACATAGAACATGGTTCTAGTCAGAGATACAGGGGCAAATCCACAAAGCAGATGCGCCGACTTAACTCGAGATTTCTAATTTTACTCCGCGCGTATCTTTGCGCCCGATCCTCAAAACGAAAAATCCGGTTTTTCTGTCCTACTTAAAATAATTACTCTGGCGCATCCTCTGACGCAAATTACGCTAGTCTAGCCGCTTTATTTGATAGGCAAAGATGCAAATGAGGGAGATAGGGCGATCCTCAAAATTAAGTGTGTGCGCCGTAGATTACGCCCTGTGCGCCGTAGATAACGCCCTGTGCGCACCTGTTAGTTTTCTGGAGCAAAATTAGACTTTATAAAAGCAGCCCTAATTTTACACTAACTTTAGCCCTGTAAAGGTCTGCTGAAGCAACACCATTTAGGAAGAGCTGCCAACACTTCTTTGCTTGACTTCATTGTGACTGCCAAAATGCCTGGGCCATCAATGATTATAACGGCACTCGCCACTTTACAGGCGCAGAGAAGGAGGAGGGCACAGAGGAGGAGGAGGAGGGCACAGGAGAGGATATACCGCCCACGCCAAGATCTCTTTGGCATGACTGCGTCTGAGGTCATTGGCAACTTCAGATTTAACCAGGAAGCCATCCTGGACTTAACCAGGATCCTGCAGGATGATCTGAACACCCCAACCCAACGATCCCATGCCCTGCCAGCTCACATTAAAGTTATGGCCACCCTGCATTTTCTGGCCACTGGGTCTTTTCAGAGAACATGTGGAGGTCTGGCTGGGATGGTACAGTCCTCGATGAGCAGGTGTGTGCACCAGGTTGTCCCTGCAATACTGAGACGCATGGGCAGTCAATTTGAAAAGCCCACCCAGGAGGACCAGCGAATGAAGAGCATGGCTGATTTCTATCAGATTGCACGATTCCCACGGACCATCGGGGCCATTGACTGTACCCATGTGGCACTACAGCCCCCCCATGATACAGAGCACCTGTTCAGGAATCGCAAAAACTGGCATTCCATCAATGTCCAGGTAATCGTGGATGCCCATGGCCTCATCTGGCATGTGTGTGCCAAATTTCCAGGTTCGTGCCATGACAGCTACATCTTTAGGCAGACCAACATAGCACGTGAATTGGAGCAGAACGTGTATGGAGACAGCTGGCTGGTTGGTGAGTGACATGTGTGTCAGGTATGACTGTCCCCCCCCATGATGCAGACATCACATGGGGCACATGCATGACTAATATCCTCCTGTCTTTTCCCTTCCAGGTGACTCTGGATATGCCCTGGGCCCTCACATGATGACCCCATTCAGGAACCCCCAAACCCCAGGAGAGCAACGCTACAACGAGGCTCATATTCGCACCCGGGCAGTAGTGGAGCGTACTTTTGGCCTGCTGAAGTCCCGCTTCAGATGCCTGGACAAGACTGGGGGTACACTGCTGTATTCCCCAGACTTTGTGTGCCAAATAATAGGGGCTTGTTGCATTCTTCATAACTTTGCAACGAGAAGGGGACTGGAGATTAACTTACGTGCTGACCTGACCCCCCACCCAGGCAATCCCCCCCTAGCCCACTCTACCCGGTCTACTGAGGGCACAGTAGCCAGGAGACGCCTGGCAGAAGGCATCTTTTCTCAGTAAATGGCCAGAAATCATGTCACAATGTTATTATTTATTTTCAATGCAAACGCACATGAATTATGTGACAATGTTATTATTTGTTTTCACTGCAAACGCACATGAATTATTTGACAATGAGAATGTTGCTTTGCACAGTAAACGCACATGTTTAATGACACATTGAGAATGTTTTTGTCTCTGGAAACGCACATGATTTATGTCACAATGAGAATGCATGAATGCACACCACTGTGGTCCCTAGCACAAACACATCACATGCACATCGAATTGGATTAGATCCAAGTACCCCCCCCCCCTTTGGTACTTGGGAGCAGTAACGCCCCGCCACGGCTCCAATTATGTCACTGTGCATTCATACACCATTCAGGAACCTAGGATGACTTCTCCCTGGTCCTGGGGATCCCTTCTCCACCAAAACTGAGGGTGACACCCTTATTTTGTCTGGAATGCCACCCCCCCACATTCACACATCATTCACACACATAAACCAAATCATAAGTACAGTATAATAACCAAAATTTTTAAAGCAAAAAAAAAAAAAAAAAAAAAAGTACCCCTGGTATTTAAGTCCGGCGGCGAGTGCTCCGTCTAGGCTGCCCACGGGCAGGGGCACGGGCACGGCCACGGCCACGGGCACCTGGAGGATCTTCACGGGGGGGGGAGCAGGGGAGGGAGTATCTTCATTGGGGGGGGAGCAGGGGAGGGAGTATCTTCATTGGGGGGGGGGAGCAGGGGAGGGAGGAGCCTCCCCTGGTGTCTGACCTCCGGCTGGCCTGCCCTCCAAGGCCACTGCTATCCTGGTCAGGCAGGCAGTGATGGCAGCCGTATTGGCCTGGCCAGCCCGTGTGTTCTCCTGCACAGCCCGGGTGTTGTCCTGCACAGCCCGGGTGAGGGCAGTCACCTCCTGGCCCACGCCTGTTGTGGCGGTATGCAGGGACCACAAACAGGTGATGACACCCAATGAATTGGTGGCCACATCACTGAGTGACTCCCTCATTACATCCAGGCTGTGCTCCATCTTGGCCATAGTTTTTTTGATGTCACCCAGACTGCGGGTCTGCTTGGCATTGTCCCTCAGCAGACTGGCCGGCATATGCTCAGACCCCACCCTGGTGTCCTGGGTCACCATCCTGCCTGCCCCTGAGGCTTGTGGCCAGGTAGGAGGGGATAGAGTGACCCTTGTGGGTTGCGGCATGTTGTGGGAGGAGTGGGAGGGGCTACCCCTGATGGTGGCCTGACTGGTGCCAGCCTCTGGGGGATCCTCTGGGGTAGCCTCTGGGGTAGCCTCAAGGGGAGCCTCTGGGGTAGCCTCAAGGGGAGCCTCTGGGGTAGCCTCAAGGGGAGCCTCAAGGCTAGCCTCAAGGGTATCGTCAAAGGTCATCAGATCTGTGGCAATAATGATTTCCCGGCCAATCTGGAGATCTTCTTCCTCCTCCCCCTCATCCTCCTCCCCCTCATCCTCCTCCCCCTCAGCCTCCTCATGAGGGGAGGTTTGGCCACTCCCCTCCCCTGGGGACTCCTCAGCAGCCTCCTGTCTTTGGGGTGGTGCAGCAGCCTGGCCTGATGGCCCAGCAATCTCCTGGTCATCTGTGGAAGACACCAAACAATCACAGGTTTGAGGATCCACACACTTGGCACATGTTCCCTTCCCCCACCCACACATGCTAATCACCAAATAATAAAAAAAAAAACCTTACCTGGCCTCACAGGAACATCAGACTGATAACCAGGCAGGCCCACCACCTGCTCTGGCTCGAAACACCGGGCCACTGCCCATTCCTCCTCAGTCAGCCGGATGGGGCATGGTCCCCCTCCTCCAGTGCCCCTCCTATGCGCAGTGAGCTTGGCCACCTTATTGCGGACCACGCTCCTCAGATCATTGATCTTTTTCTTAATGCCAGCGGGGGTTCTCGTCTCCCCTCCCCCCGCCGCATTTATGTGATCTGTTATTTTGGCATAGATTCTCTTCCTTTGGGCCGGGGAGGTGTTCCGGCTATCAGGCCCATGTAGATATCTTCCATATTGTATGACATACCTGGCTAGGATTTGCTTTTCAACATGTGAAAAATTCAGCTTCCTGCGTTTGGGGGCCATCACAGACACCACCCAGCAACAAGAAGCCAAACAGGACAAACACACAAAAATACACACACAAGCAGACAGCTACTACAAAGTCAAATACAAACACACAAAAATACACACCAAACAAATACACAAAAATACACACAGACGCAGACAGCTACTACAAAGTCAAATACAAACACACAAAAACCAAACACAAAATCCAAGCAGAAAAAAAACAAACAAAAAAATTAGCAGAAACAATCAAACAAAAATTACACTTATCACAAACAAACAACAACTACTATCTACTACTCCTCCAACACTTCTCTATCAAACACAACTTACCAACAAACACTGACAAACTAAGAGCAGAAGCAAATTGCTCATGGAAGGGAACACAGGGAAATACGTTTGCAAATGAAGTGTGTTTGACTGGAGCTAGTTAAGCACAGTGCGATCCTCAAACTAAGTACACTTGGCCTTTTACCTATCTCACTGATTGCGCCAAGCAAAGTTCTGCACAAGCGCAGCGAGGAGCAGATTCGTGCGCGCATGCGCAGTACGGCCGGACCTTCATTTGCATGGGGTCACGGCTCATTACAATGAAGCACGCCCACTTCCTTCCCACTTGCCATAACCCCGCCTTACGCCTCCGAATTTACGTTACGGCAGGCGCACTTTTGGGCGCAAATGCGCTGTGGATACGGCAATTACGACACCAACTTAGGGCGCCGTAACTTAAATGACATAAGTTAGAAAAAACTTATTTTGCGCCGCTGGCTGTGGATTTGGCCCACAGTCTCTGATATGGTTTTGCTCACCCCAGCAGGTACACAATCCAGCAATGGATCCTCTCACACAGCATACTGCTGTGTCTCTCTCTCTCCAAACACACTGCTCCTCTCTGACATCTTCAGCTCAGCTGACAGTAAGCAGGTCTGAAGGGGAAGTTCCTGCCCCCTTCAATTAACCCTTTCTTGTCCCATCCCAGGCTGATCCTCTGCAGTATATGTATGCATATGTGTGTGTATATACATATGTAGGTATATGTAGATAAATAAAAAAGGAAAGTGGAATCCTTTCTCCTATATCTACTCTGGCTCCTTCTGTCGCTTTTCAGCTATCCTCACCTCAGCCGACTGTCCCATTTCCCCACAGATCAAGAGTCAGTTTCTGCTCATACAAAGACCCTCAACAACTAGGGTGGGGACCACCGTATCAGTAAGTTTTCAGGAAAAGAGTGCGCTCTCAAAAGGACCGGGTCAAGGAAAGGCGGACGTTCTTCAGAGTAGCATAGCCCACGATTGGTGCTCCCACTCAGGAGAAAAGTTCCAAGGAAGACGTCTTTTCTCCTCTTCCCCAGAGCCAGCGCCCCAGCAAGAGTCCTGCAGGGCTTGTGGCGCAGTACCTATTCCCAGGAGGCTGGTGAGTATGCAGCTAACAGGTAATGCCAAATATCTTTATTGATAAGCGTGGCACAAGATTCTGTTTTGAAATCACCTTAATTACCTGAAGGAACTGCACTTCTGTTGGAAACTGTTGGGGGCTGTTGCCATAGGAGACAGCATTACTGCCCGTGCAGATGTGGCATCTTTCTAGATGCTTTTCCCTACATGGCTGTCCTCCTGTAGAAGTCTGATGCCGCGTACACACGGTCGCTTTATGTGATGAAAAAAAACAACGTTTTTAAAAACGTCATTTAAAATGACCGTGTGTGGGGAAAATGTTGTTTTATGTCTTCTGAAAAACGTCAAAAAAAAATTCTAGCATGCTTCAATTTTTTGTGTTGTTTTTCCCAAACGTCGTTTTTTGTGTCATAAAAAAATGACCGTGTGTAGGCTAAAACGAAGTTTTAAGCCCGCGCATGCTCAGAAGCAAGTTAGGAGACGGCAGCGCTCGTTCTGGTAAAACTACTGTTCAGAATGGAGTAAGCACATTCGTTAGTTAGTTTTCAACTTATAGAAGAAAAGAATGCGCTGCATTACACCCTGCTTTTAAATGCTACACTAAAATGCTCGTTTGTTGCAGCTGATCTTGTTACATAGTTATGACAAGCTTTTCACTTTATTATTTCTTGTTATATAATGTTTTGTTTTGTGTTGTGTTTTTTAGGCGTATCTTCAATCTCCAAAATTCTAAATATATATATTTTTTTATTTTTTTGGGGATTTTTTGGCCAAAACTTTTTCATAAATATATATTTTGGGTTGATTTTGGAGTGTGTGAAGTGACCACAACAACATAATTATTTCTTTGAATTTACTCACAAGGAGGTTGTTGTATCTTGTTAATGTCAAAAAGATTTTTTGGGAAATGGGTCACTAATGATCTCTCTATTTTAGAAAAAATACACATGATCAAATTTGTACGACAAAACAAAAATGCATTTATTCTGGCCGAATAAAAAAGTTGAAATTATACAATGGTGGCAAACTAAAATACAAACTTAATAAAAACAAAGATGACAAGGAAGGCAGGACTTGGGAGCGTGCTTGAATTTATAAAGACAAGGGTCCACCAAGCCAACAATCCAGGCTGTGAGGCAAAAATAAATTCCATCAGGGGCACCGTCTCATTTCTTGGACATCTTCTTCCCAGCAGCCTTCCCTGCAGCCTTCCCTGCAGTCTTCCCTGTAGTCTTCCCTGTATCCCGAGTCCTCTGGGGCTGGGTTCCTGGAGCCGAGGTAATGGCAGGAGCCAGAGCAGGCTCAGGAAGAGGAGGAGCAGGAGAAGGAGCAGGAGCAGGAGGAGTAGCAAGGACAGGAGGAGCAATTCACACAATGTCGGTGTCGTCATCGAGCTGCCCCAGTGACGCCATGCTTATGGCCTTGAAGATGAGGAGTTTTCAGCGCACACACTGGCCCCACTCCAGATTTTGTAGCTTGGCTGCAATGAGTGCTGCGAACCCCTCTTCTTCAGTGGGTGGCTCTCGGATGGCCGCAGTTGCTTTGCGAAGCATGGCCTGGGTCTCCTCCTCCATTTGGAGAAGCCTCCTGGCCCTTTTCGCGGGAGTGCGGAGTGGAGGGATCCGGGAGATGGTATCACGCCGGCGTGCCTCCTGGCTCTCACTGGGGCCTGCCACCTCCTGGCTCCCAGTGGGTTCTGCCACCTCCTGCCTTGCAGTTGTACCTGCCTCCCCCTGGCTCCCTGTGGGGCCTGCCTCCCCTGGCTCCCTGTGGGGCCTGCCTCCTCCTGGTTTTGCTCTGTCTGTGTTTAAAAAAAAGGGACATTTATTTGTTGTTTTCATTAATCACACACATTTTTAAAATCATGACATGTGCAAATTGAATGCTAATATATATTACACACAGGGTCGCCATCCATAATTATGTGGCCCCTTACACAGCTTCAGACATGGTCCCCCTGGAGCTGGGGGGGTTGCTGCCAGATGAAATAGGGAAGTAGGGGGCCTTTACCCAAAATAGAAAAGTAGTCTATTTTGTGACAAATTGATTTGTGGCAAAAAGGGTGTTTGATATCCGGGACCCCTTCCAGGTGTATTGCGTTACCCCCCCTAATGGCGTACCAGAAAATGACACACAATCATTCAGATCCCTTCATTTTTCTATCTTGTCCCTATCATGTTTTGCCACTACTGTCTATTGATATGTTCAACACTTTTTGTACATTCCCTTGGAATTTATAACACTAGTACTGTAACATCAATTTGACATCATTATTATAGTTTGATTTGCCAAAATTGTTATCAAACTGCAATACCTGGCTCCATGGGTCACAATCAGGGTCCTCCAGGAACTCTGGCTCTTCCTCTGAGCTTGCCTGCTCTTGCCTGCTGGGAAGACTGGACGATTGACTGCAGGGAAGATGGGAGCTACCTCTTGGGGGAAGGGTAGACAGGGATGGCCTGGCCTCAATGTGGTCGTCCAGGAACTGCAGCTGACCATAGTACCAGAGGGTAGGCTTGTAGATGGTGTCAGCTGCAGCCCCAGACCTCATTGAGGCCAGAACTTGGACCCCGTTGGGCCCTGTAGGTGCCCCTGATGGAATTTATTTTCTGCTTCACAGTCTCTGTTGTGGCGTTGGGGACCCTTGTCTTTACAAATTCAAGCAGGCTCTCCTTTGCTTTATTCCTGGCATCTTTGTTTTTATTAAGTTTGTTTTTTGTTTGCCACAGAACAGGATGTTCCTTCCATCTCTGGATGAATTCAGTCATGAACTCGGCATCTTTGAAGGGATCCATTATTTGAAGGGATCCATTATTAAGTCAAAGATAAAATCAAAAACCTAATGTCAGTCAAGCCACTACTACTAATAAGCTTTAACACCATATCTAGACCACAAACTCATCCACTGTTAACTATAATAAAGACAAAAATACAGTTACGTACCTTTGTATGAAACTATCGTGACTTCCGCCTTCTTCCACAGACTCTGAACGCCACGTTCAAACACGTCGGATCCCTTTTTACACTACGCACGCGTGACGCTCCGCACGATACCCCGCCCCTGACGTTCGGTCTCGTGCTTTCCCCGCCCCTTCTCTCTCGTTTATCATCATGGAGAACATGGCAGCATCACCCCAGCACCCCAGCACCCCAACACGCCATTAGCAGCACAGGAGACAGGCCAGGCTTCCGCTGACACCTCCAGATCCACCAGGAGAAGGAGATATAAGGCGTCTAACATGACCTTTCGTGAGATGGTAGAAATGGTCACCATCTTCAAGGAAGAAGATTATGATGGCAAGCATGGCCCATATGAATTTCCCAATAAAATCAAAGCACAGATCATGGAGAAGGTGGTGAGGTGTCTCCAGCGGAAATTTGGGGTCCAAAGAAGCAAGGAACAACTACGCAAACGATGATCGGACCTCAAATTGCGTGAGCCAGACCAGACGAAGAAGATCAGAAGAGAGATTAGAAGAAGTAAGTAATTTTTATGTGTAATCCTTTTTTGTCTTTGCTATTTGCGCCATGTGCTTTTTCTTTCAGGTTGTACTGTATGTATTTCATGTTTGTGGGCCCAATAATTTGTCGTAAAAGTCGTTGTTCCTTCAGAACGACGACTAATACGACAAAATATTGTGCCCACAAACCAGAAATTTGGGACATGTTTTTTTTTTATTGTGAGATCAATTGTGGAATTAATGTAGATGTGTTCTTAACTAGTTTTTACTACTCAAAATTAAGACAATATACAGTAAAAGGAGAGTCTGCTCAGCAGTTGGTGACACATGTGGACTCAGTAGCACAATTGTTGGGCACCAAAAATAACTATTTAGGGTGTCACACAGAGGTGAGGTGAACCTGTGGATACTTGGTTTGCTTCCATGTAGAAAACACAACCAAAGGTAAAACGAGTTTTATCATCTTTGGGAATGCCTACAATCCTGTGTCCTGCTTAGAGGGCTTGTAAAAACCAACCATAGTCCCACAAATTATTAAAAGAATGATTCATATTCCTCTTTCAGGCCTACAATCTTTTTAAAGCATGTTTACCTTTTCTTCATTCTTGTAGGGCGACATGAAGCAGAGCAGCAGGACAGCAGGCAAGCCACACCCCCGTGGGATGAAGATGAGCCTGCCACCACATCCGGTAAAGTCTCATATACCACAGCTCATGTAATCTAGATGTAGGCCTGCCTAATTTAAATAAATGCCTTTGTCCCACTTTTCAGGAGCGGTTCAGGGATTTGATTCCTACAGCGCCCAGCTGTTGATTTTGGATGTGTTGGCGTGCAGGGCCGAGATTGAGGATATTAATATAGCTAGCAGAGAAATCATACAGAGAACGAGAAGGGTGGAAATTAAATAAAAAAATATTATTGATGTTCTGGGGAAGGTTTGATTGTCTTTTTGTATTGAAAAAAAAATAAAAATTAAAAAACCTTGATTGTATTTTTGTATAAATGAAAAAAAAACCTTGATTGTATTTTTGTATTGAAAAAAATAAATAAAAAGAAACCTTGATTGTATTTTTGGATTAAAAAAAAAAATAATTAAAAAAAAAACTTTGATTGTATTTTTGGATTGAAAAAAAAATAATTAAAAAAAACCTTGATTGTATTTTTGTATTGAAAACAAATTAAAAAAACCTTGATTGTATTTTTGTATAAATAAAAAAAAAAACCTGGATTTTATCTCTGTTAAACAATAAACATTTTTGTAAGATCAAAAATGTGTGGCTAGTTCTTTGTATCAATGCTGACTAATAAAAGAACTCCGGTATATTTGGGGTGGTAAGATTGACAATGATGGGTATTTAGTACATCCCAAACACATGGCTCTAGCAGAACCTAGGAAAAAGATACAATACACAAAACTAAAAATGAATTAAAATAACAAACAAATTAGACTGTTTCTTGCAGAAAATAAAATATTTTATTTAGCCAAGATCTGGCATTGGAATGGCCCCCCTCCCCATAAAATAATCCACATAGGCTTGCCGCACTGCACGTGCACTTTGGGGGGCCAAGCCTGTATGGCTAGCCTCACGGGCCGCCTCCGGAGCTAAATCAAGTACCTCATCAGGCAATACAGTCAAATAGTTTGATGAATGTCTTCGTAGAAAATTATGGAGAATGCAGCAACATAAGATGATGTGGTTCCATTTGTATTCTGCCAGGTTTATGGCAGTCAAGAACAATCTAAATCGGCTGGCCATGATTCCAAATGCATTCTCTACCACCCGTCTTGTTTTGGCCAGCCGATAATTAAAAAACCCTCCTCTCAGGGGTGAGGGTGCGTTGGGGAAATGGCCTCATGAGGTGGGGACCCAAACCAAAAGCCTCATCTGCTAAAATTACGAAGGGCAGACCCTCTTCGTTCTCCTCCGCAGGTGGCAATCCAATGTCCTCCGACTGAAGCCGTTGGGCGAACTCGATCTCAGCAAAGACCCCGCCGTCCGACATCTGGCCATTTTCCCCAACATCAACATAGAGAAAATCATAATTGGCAGACACCACCGCCATCAGCACAACGCTGTTGAACCCCTTGTAGTTGAAATAATGGGATCCGGAATGGGTTGGGGGCACAATGCAGATGTGCTTGCCATCAATGGCTCCTCCGAAGTTCGGAAAGTTCCAACGCTGGGAGAAGTCCGCTGCCACAGTCTGCCATTCCTGTGGCGTGGTGGGGAACTGTAGAGGAAAATAAACAAAAAAGAAATTCAAACAAACATTGCTAACAAAATATCACAAAACATTCGGGGATCCTAAAAAAATAAAAACAAAACCATTTCTAGTATTATTTTAAGATACATAAATAATAAGGGATCACTAAGCAGATTAGTCACCACCTCTGATGTGAAAAATAAAAGCTTAGGGGGAGGGGGCCCCGAGATGAGTTGCTGACCTAAAAAACAACCCCTAAAAATAAAAATAAATTGAATTATACAGTTAATAAAAAATAAAAAATAAATTGGGGGGGTTGGGCGTGGACTACAATGGAGGCCACAAATAAAGGGGGATATAGGGACACACAAAATGCAGCACTACAATGGAGGCCACCAAAAAAGGGGGATATAGGGACTAGGCTAGGTGTGTTTGGCCACAAAATAGAATGCTGGACAGATTGGCTATATAAAAGATGCATGTAGGTCCAAACTTAAAAAAAAAATACAGCATACATGGAGACAAAGGGAACATTCACAGCATATTACAAACAGGTTAATTAGGGAGCGTTTGGAAAAAACAATTAAAAGCAGGCAATAAATACATAGTTTGTGCATTGAAAGGACACCACTTACCTTAACATAGTCCTCCTGCAGAACCTGAATGATGGCAGAACAGGACTCTGGGATTATGAGGCCCAGAGCCTTGGGGGAGATGCCCGTCGAGAACTTCAAGTCCTGCAGACTTCTCCCTGTTGCCAGGTACTGCAACGTAGCAATTAGCCGCTGCTCAGCAGTGATGGCTTCCCGCATAACGGTGTCCTGCCTGGTGATATAAGGCGACACCAAAGCCAAAAGCTGCTGAAATACGGGGTCAGACATCCTGAGAAAATTCCTGAAATCATCAGGGTTGTTTTCTCGGATCTCCCGCGGCAGAGGCATATGAGAGAACTGGTCCCTGCGAAGCAACCAGTTCTTGGTCCACAACCTCCTCCTCACCCTGTTCATGGACCGTTGCCCGGATGCAGCACACATCCGAACGACAAGCACAGCACGATCTTGGCGACGAGAACGTACCCGCAACATGGCTAGAAAACGGTCGTCAAATTGGATCGAACTAAAAATTACGCCCTGAAGAACAGAAAGGCCTCTGAAGAACGACCTGCAAAACAGGAACATGCACACAAGAACGCTCTGCCAAAACAAATACGTCCTGAATACAAGCACTGTAAGACAGATCCGACCCCAAATGCACAAACTGTATGACAGAAAACAAATTTAAAGCACGAAGACTGAAAAGCGCGAATCGTCTCTTACCAAACTTTTACTAACACGCAGCAACACGATATCAGCAAAAGAGGCCGTCTTCCGCATGGAAATGACCCTTTATAGTGCCGTCGTACGTGCTGGACGTAACCGCGCTTTGCTAGAGCTTTTTTAAAAAACGATGGTGTGTATGCTACGTCGTTTTTTAAAATGAAGTTTCAAAAACTTCGTTTTTTTTCATCACATAAAACGTCGTTTTTTTTCATCACAAAAAACGACCGTCTGTACGCGGCATCAGAGTTTGCCAGGTTGGCGTTGTAGCTGTCTGGGGGTGTCCTGGTCCTAACCATCTCCCCCAAAGTTCTGTTTAGGAGAGATCTGTTTGCATTAGAGAGGTGTCTGGCACCCATGAATCTACTTTGCACTGCACCCACTATGCCTTATGACCCACTCCATGTGGAGGGATGTCAGCAGCCCATGGCTCTGGAGGTTCTCATTAGACTGAAGGAGGCCTGGGACCTTGCTTCATATATTACAGATACAGCAGTCTGCTACTCAGGATATGGAGGCTGACCAGGAAGCCCTTCCAAGTTGCTTGTCTAATCATTGGAAGAGCACCTTGGCAGCTAGGGAGGCCATATGGTGGAGACCCTGGGCTGTGTATTGCTTCCTAGAAACAAAATTAGGAAAGAATGGAAGGGGTTAGAGAAAAATGCCCATATAAAACAGGCTGTAAAACTGTATACCCTGAAGAAACTAAAGGTCAACCTGCTCCTACATACTGTAGCATCTGCCAGCAGACCAGAAATATCCACCCCATATAAGGGGTAAGTCTAATGGGAGTGGTTTCATAATTATCAACCAGCTGCTGCACCTGCAGGACTCTGAAGAATGTGGCAGGGTCTGCATCCGTTTAGACATGATTTCCTATTGAGAGTATCTTACCAAAAATGAAATTTTTATATCAGTGGATGCCAAAAATCAGGCAATGCAGACTTCTGGGAAAACCAGTGAGCCAGTCACACAAGTTTATTCCCAGACTATTAAAGTAAGAGTTAGAGGGCACGCTTCAGGGGTTTCTGGACAGTATGTGGTACAGATCCTTGGATGAAGGTATCGGCACTCATGGTCACTTTGGGAGATTCCTCACTGCTCATCCACCAAACCATTTCTCTCCCACGGAGCTGCCAAGTCCACCACAACAGCGGGTGGGCTGCTACAATGCTTAAAGTCACTTCAGACTCAAGAGAGATTGCAGGTTTTCTACCCAATCCTGTTTGGAGTTTGCAGGAGATGGTGGCTAGTGTTCAGTTGCAGATCGGAAGAGGTCTAACCCTTTTGGGCCCTCTTTGAGATCTTTAAGATGAAGTTCATTCAAACAGTACAACCACATGGCTGGGTGTTGTTGCTGGATCTTCAGGATGCCTATCCCATTCTCATACCTTAGGCCGTGTACACACGGGCAAACATGTACGATGAAACCGGTCCGCCGGACCGTTTTCACCGTACATGTCTGCCCGGGGATTTCTGTGCAATGGCTGTACTAACCATCGTACAGAAATCCGCACGCAAACAATATGCGGGGCGTGTCCGCGGTGTCGCCGCGATGATGTCGCAGTGTCGCCGCGACAATGACGCGGCGACGTGGGCGGGCCTGCCAGTTAAATGCTTCCACGCATGCGTCGAAGTCATTCGATGCATGCGAGGGATGGCGGGCGCTCGGACATGTACGGTAGGTCTGTACAGATGACCGAACATGTCCGAGCGGGCAGGATTCCAGCGGACTGTTTTAAAACAAGTCCAGGAATATTTGTCCGCTGGGAAAAGGCCCGGCGGGCAAATGTTTGCTGGAATCCTGCACGCTCGGGCCTACACACGACCGAACATGCCTGCTGAAACTGGCCCGCAGACCAGTTTCAGCAGACATGTTTGGTCGTGTGTTTACGGGGCCTTAGAGGGAAAGCAATGCCAATTTTATCCAACCCAACGGTTAGTGTACCCAGGGGTGTTCTGCTAGTTCCTCTGTTTTGCTTCCATCAGAGAAAGTGGTGACAGTCAGGATCAGAATTCTGAGGATGGATACTTCTGTTTGTTTGATGGTTTCTCGGTGCCTCAGTCATCTGGGCACAACGACGTCATGCATACAGATGATTCCTGGGGTTCATGGGCACCTGCATAAAGTTCAACTAGGATTCTTAGTGCAAGGGAGGAAACCGGATCAAACAAAGTTTAGAACAGTGTTACTCAGTATGAGTAGCGGTCCGCGGTGATGGAAAGACCTTGAGGAAGTCATGGTCCGTTAGGACCTTCAGACTGGAGAATTGCTATGAATCATGTGTGCAAGACAGCTGGGAAGATGCACTGCGAGGGACTTTTGGTCAAGGCAAACAGAGATTCCCAGCCAAGAAGTGTAATCTTGAATGGGCTGGGGTTCAAACAACCCTTTTAGCACTTTGGCCTTGCTACACAGAGTCAAGGACTACCTACTTGCAGTTGAGCAACAGGGCAGCTGTTGCCTATATTCAGCCACAGGATGAAACAAAAATATGCTATTGAGAGAGGTGAAACCCATAACGTCTGGGGCAGAAGATCACCAGCAAAATTCCGGAATCAGTTTACCTCCCAGCGATTTTTTAAACAAGTGCAAGCTTCCCAGATCACAATGAGTGGGTCTACATCCCAGGTCTTCTCTGAGCTGGTCCACAGGTGGGGCCTACCACAGACAGACCTCCTTGCTTCCCACAGTAATCACAAACTTTGGGTATGTCTGACTTTGTTTTTGAACCCCAAGGCGCAGGAGGCAGATGCTCTGGGCTCTCCCTGGGACTGCAATCTAGCCTATATATTTTTTCCCCAACATTTCCTGTAATGAGATTCCTCTTAAGGCTGTCAAGGGAGAACATAGGTGTCATAGCCAATCCTCCATATTGACCAGGAACTCCTTTGGATTTCCCTGGCCACTCATTTCAGGATACAGAAGACTTTTTCCCTCCATAACATACGCAGTCTGGGGCTGAAAGCAGGGGTGCTAAAAGGTGAGAATGGGCAACTCTGATTGCTCCAGATTCACTCCAGAGTGATCTCTACTTTGTTGTGTGCAAGAAGACATTCTACTTACAATATCTAGGCCTAATTCTGGAACAAGTTTGCTTTTTCTTGGTAGGGCGAGACATTGATCCTACTGCCCTTTCAGTGTCAGCTGTTCTATATTTCCACCAGGCCTTAGACCAGGGCTGGACTGGGACAAAAATTTGGCCCTGGACTTCATCCAGACTGGCCCACTTTGGCAGGTCTCTTCCATAGCGGCCGGACAACAACCCGCCCCCCCCCCCCCGGCCACCCAAGCCCCCTCTCCCCCTTTACTAGCCACTAGTCGTTCTACTTTATTAGAGTAGAATGGCTGGTACTGGTACTCTTATAGGCAGTACCAGTGGGGAAGCTAGACATTATTTCACCCGGGACAAAGAATGTTTGGTGCCCCCCCTTATGGGACAAGATTGGGCAGAAGTGAGAAACTCCCAGGCCATAGCTGTTGAGTCAGCTATCTGTCCCCTCCCACATGCTCCTCTGTCGTCCCCCTGCTCCTCTGGTCCTCCCCCTGCTTCTTTGTCCCCCCAGGTGAGCGCTGCCGGGAGGGAGAGGAGGTGAGCGCTGCGGGAAGGGAGAGGCAGAGGAGCGGAGGTCCGCTGTCACTGAACCCAGCTCGCCGGGAAACTCCCTGTAGTCCCAATGGCCAGTCCATCCCTGCCTTAGACTATCCTTACATAGCTCACAAGTGTTGGCTATATCGGCAATAACACATTTAAATGGGCCAAGAATGCTTCAGTTTGCACAACTTTAGAGTCATGGGGAGTGGGTCACCAAGGAAAAGAGGTCTATTGGAGTTGCTGGTTCTCATATCAGTTCAACCATTTGTTCCAACAGAGCAGTGTTCGGTTCAGGACATTACTTTCAAGGCAGTATTATTTGCAAGAACTTTAAGCAGAGGGCTGTTGGAGATTCAAGCTCTTGGAGCTTAAAAAAAAAAAATATATATATATATATATATATATATATATATATATATACATATATTCTTTTCTTTCCAGGAAAGAGTAGAGTTGGGTCTTATATAACATCTTGCATCAAACGTAGCAACAGCCTGCTATTTAACAGACAGCTGGACATTGCCTAACTTTCCAGAACATCACATATACAGAAACCTACACACACAGTTGACCCAGAGGAATGAAAAAACCCTATAAAGCACAGTTCAATTTGCTCCATTGTGTTAAAAAATAATTCCTTCCTCATTCTCAGAAAGGCAATCAAATATCCCCAGGATCAACAATCTCTGGTGTTTTTAGTTATAAGGCCTCGTACACACGACCGGATCTATCCGCTGGGATTGATCCGCGGATCAGTTCCAGCGGACAAATCCGGTCGTCTGTACGGCCTAGCGGATATTTATCCGCGGAGATTCGTCCGGCCGATCGATTTCAAGCGGATAGAAATTTCTTAGCATGCTAAAAAATCTATCCGCTTGAATCGTGTCCAGCGGATTGATCTGGTCGTCTGTACAGACTCACCGGATCAATCCGTCCGCTCCCCTCCCTCGCATGCGTCGTAATGATTCAACGCATGCGTGGAAGTACTTACCTTCCATCGTCGCGGCGACGGCGCGACACGTCACCGCGGATGTATTCCGCGTGGATTTTGATCCGATGGTGTGTACAAGCCATCGGATCAAAATCCGGAGGAGGAATCTCCGCTGGAAACGGTCCAGCGGAGATCCCCTCGTGTGTACGGGGCCTAACTGTTATTAGCCAGTTATATTTTGTTAATTTAGGAAGGCATGCAGTTCTTTTTTTAAAACAATCTAGTACTGAACTGACCAAAATTAGTCCTTAACCACTTCCGCTCTGGAAGTTTTTACCCCCTTCCTAGCCAGGCCATTTTTTGCGATACGGCACTGCGTTGCTTTAACTGACAATTGTGTGGTCGTGCGACACTGTACACAAATAACATCTTAAATTTCTGCTATAAAACACACCCAATTATTTTATTTTTTTACAAAAATCGAATTTTTCCATCAGTTTAGGCCAATATGTAGTCTAGCACATATTTTTGGTAAAAAAAATACCAATGAGCGTATATTGATTGGTTTGCGCAAAAGTTATAGCGTCTACAAACAATGGGATTTTTTTAATCGTTTTTACTAGTAATGGTGGCGATCAGTGATTTTTAGCCGGTCTGCAACATTGCGACGGACAAATCTGACACTAAGTGACACCTTTTGAGGACCGATGACACCAATACAGTGATCTGTGCTAAAAAAAATGCACTGTCACTTTATAAATGACACTGGTAGGGAAGGGGTTAACACCATGGGGTGATTAAGGGGTTAAGTGTGTTCCAAAGGAATGTTTTCTAACTGTGGGGGAGTGGATACACTTGATGAAAAGAGAGATGCGTGGCTCTGCACCAGAAACACAAGATCTCTATTTTACTCCCTGACAGAACAGCGGTCTGCCTTATTTACATAGGCAGACCGCCGTTCTTTTCCTCCAAACAATCAGTGGGTCTTGGTTGCCATCGCATCTGCTGGGCTCTGCTGATTGGATCCCGCTGTGTCTAATCACAGCCTGGAGCGGTGCTCCAGATCGCGTGCACAAAATCATATACAGGTGATTTTGCGCAGACGGGCCGCCCAACCGCAGTATATATGAGGTGGGTGTTCTGGAAGCGGTTACAGGAGTCTATTACACATTTTCACAGTTCTTACTGTGAAGAAGCCTTTCTGCATGTTGAGGTCAACTCTCTTTTCCTCCAGTTGTAAAGAGTGCCACTTGTCATTTGAATTTAAAGTGAATTACTCGCACTCAGTTCACTATATAGAGCACTTATGTATTTACTGTAAACATGGTAACCCCCCCTTCTTTAACCACGTCAGCCCCAAAAGGTTGTACCCCCTTCCTGACCAGGCCATTTTTTGCGATATAGCACTGCGTTACTTTAACTGACAAATGTGCGATATGGAACATTATACCCAAATAAATTTGTGCTTTTTTTCCCCACAAATAGAGGTTTATTTTTGGTGGTATTTTTGCTCTATAAACAAAAATAGAAACAATTTTGAAATAACAAACCCAATATTTTTTATTTTCTGCTTTACAACATATCCGACAAAATAAAATAAAGGGTCAGATCCACGTACATCGGCGCATATATAGGCCGGCGTAGCGCATCTCATTTACGTTACGCCGGCTCAACTTAGAGAGGCAAGTACCGTATCCTCAGAGTAATTGCGCCCGACGATGCGCCGGCGCAACGTAAATTCCTAGGTGTAAGCCGGCTTAATTGAAAGTAGGAAGGAAGTGGGCGTGTTCCATTGAAATGAGCCGTGACCCCATGCAAATGAAGGGCCGAACGGACGGCGCATGCTCAGAACTCGGCCCGGCGTAATCAGTGAGATACGAACTAGGCCCAGCGTAATTAGTGAGATACGCCCAGGGCATAAATACACCCAGACATGCGCCCGTCCAGTGCAAAAGTACATCCGCTTGTTTCCCCCCCTGAAGCAAGGTACTTTTGTTCTTTTCATTGTAGCTGTTTGTTTGTTTTTGAGCCATGTCTGCTCCAGCAGCTCAGAAGAAGAGAAAGCTCAACTTTACCCCACAGGAGAAGGCGATCATTATCAGGGCCATGGCCCAGTATGATAGGTATCTTCATGGGGCAGAGAGTGCCAATACCACCCAGGCCAGGAGGAAGGAGATCCTGACGCTGATTGCCACTGATGTCAATGCTTTGGGGAGTGAGGCCAGGAGCCCCAATGACATTTTATAAAAGATCAACGATCTGCGTCGCCTGGTCCGAGGTAAGCTGGCCAGGATGACCACTCATGCTAGGGGCACTGGAGGGGGACCAGCAACTACCGAGACGCTCACTCCTGAGGAGCAGGTGGTTGTCCAGTGCCTCCACAGGCATCAAGTGGAGGGAGTTGCTGGCTTTGACTCCATTGCGGATGCCTTGAGGACAGGTAAGTGTGTTTTATCTCCTATCTGGTGTGTAGCATGTGTGGGGGTGGAAGGGAACATGTGACAAGTGTGTGGATCCTCCAACATGTGAATTTTTTGTGTCATCCACAGATGTGCAGGAGGATGCTGGGCCATCTGGCCAGTCCACACCATCCCCCGGACATCAGGCTGAGTCAGACCACCTGGCAAGCCAGGAGTCCTCTGTGGAAGGGAGTGGCCACACCTCTCCTCAGGAGGTGGTTGAGGATGAGGAGTTGACAAGTGGCAATGAGGTGAGGCTCCATTTGGAGGAGTCTTCCCCTGTGGCTGGGACCAGTGAACCCACCATCACGGGTAGCCCCTCCTGCTCCTCCCCCAACAGGGCTTCCCCCCCAAGGGTCTCCCCTTCTCCAAGGCCCCAAGCCTCTTCTGGACACAGGAAGGTGACCAGGAAGACAAGGGGGGTGTCAGACGTTCTGCCTGAACACCTCAGGAGGGACCAGGCCCGCCAGACCCGCCATCTGGGTGAGGTCGCCATGAGTATGTGGTCACCTGCCTGGCTGATCTGCAGGCCACCACAGCAGACCTGGGTGAGGAGTTCCACGCCCTGACAGAGGCTGTGAGGGACAACACGGCAGCCATCCAGGCGGGGGTGCGGCTGCAGGCGGACACCGATGCGGTCCTCACCCGCATCGCCCTGGCATTGGAGGGCAGGCTGCCAGGCGTGGAGAGACCAGGGGATGCTCCTCCTCCTGATTTCCCCCCCCCCATGAGTCTCCCATGAGGAGCCGTGGCTGTGGCCGCGGCAGGCGTGGGGCACAGCAGCGCTGTTAATATTTTTTGGATTTTTTTCTGTTCGACTCAGGTTATGAGTGTTTTATGTTTATTTTTGGAATATACTCAGGTTATGAGTTTTTTATTTTTTTTGTAGCCCAAGCACACGGTTAGTAGTGCAGGCTACAGTGTGACTGGTGTTTGAATGTGGGGGTGACATTCCTGCCGGAAAAGGGGTATCACCCTCGGTCGTCGGGGAGATGTGATCGCCAGGTCCGTGTGAATGGTGTATGAATGGACAGCAACATAATTGGAGCCTTGCCGTGGCGTTGCTGCTCCCAAGTCCTGAATGGTGGACTTGGGCTAATCCAATTTGATGAGGATGTGGGGGGTGTGCTAGGGACCACAGTGGTGTGCATGCGTGCATTCTCCTTGTGCCATGATGAATGTGTGTGTTTAATGTGCAAAGATGCCTACTGTGAGGCATCTCCTGACTGCTCTTCCCTCAGAAGACGGGGTACCCTCGGGCAGGGGGGGAATGTCTGGTTCGGGGGTCAGGTCATCATGTAGGTCAATCTCCAGGCCCTTTCTCACGGCGAAGTTGTGTAGCATGCAACATGCCCCGATGATCTGGCACACGAAGTTTGGGGAATACAACAGGGTCCCCCCGGACTTATCCAGGCATCGGAAACGGGACTTCAAGAGGCCAAAGGTGCGTTCCACCACTGCACGGGTACGTGTGTGTGCATCATTGTATCTTCTCTCTCCTGGGGTTTCAGGATTCCGGGATTGGAGTCATGAGATGGGGTCCAAGTGCATATGCAGAGTCACCTGGAAGGGAAAAGACACGAGGATGTTAGTCATGCACTTGCCTCTCGTGATATCTACATCATGGGGGCGGACAGTCATGCCTGACACCCATGTCACTCACCAACCAGCCAGCTGTCCCCATACACGTTCTGTTCAAATTCTGTTGGGATGGGGCTTTGACGGTATATGTAGCAGTCATGGCTGGACCCTGGGTGTTTGGCACGGACGTGCCATATGAGGCATTGGGGATCGACTATCACCTGTACGTTGATGGAATGCCAGTGCTTCCGATTGCGGTATATGTGCTCTGTATCACGGGGGGGCCGTAGTGCCACATGTGTGCAATCAATGGCCGCCACGGTGGGTGGGAATCCTGCAATACTGTAGAAATCCCGCATTGCCTTCACCCGCAGATGCTCCTGGGTGGGTCTGATGATTTGGTTGGCCATGCGTCTGAGGATTGCGGGGACAACCTGGTGCACACATCTGCTAATGGAGGATTGTGCCAGCCCAGCCACGACTCAACTTGTACGCTGGAACAAGCCACTTGCAAGGAAATGGAGTGTTGTCAGTACCTTGACCAGTGGCTCCACTGCTTGTGAGCGGTGTGTCTGGCTGGTGAGGTCATCTTTCAGGGTTGTGGCTAATTCCAGGATGGCAGCAGGGCTGAATCTGAAGATGTGATACATAGTGTTGAGCAGAATATGCCATATTCGATTTCGCGATATATCTCGAATATATATTCGAATATTCGAGATATATTCGCTAAATTCGAATATTCGTGATATTTTATCGAAATTAATTGATTGCGATTTTTCGCTATTGCGAATGCGAAAATAATTGCGATTTTTTATAACTGCGGTAGGAGCGCTCTGATTGGCTTAGAATATTCGTGATATTTTATCGAAATATCGCAACATGCGAATGCGATATTTATTGCGCAATTTCGAGATATGCTGGAGGAGCGCTCTGATTGGCTCAGAATATTCGTGATATTTTATCGAAATATCGCAACATGCGAATGCGATATTTATTGCGGAATTTCGAGATATGCTGGAGGAGCGCTCTGATTGGCTCAGAATATTCGTGATATTTTATCGAAATATCGCAACATGCGAATGCGATATTTATTGCGCAATTTCGAGATATGCTGGAGGAGCGCTCTGATTGGCTCAGAATATTCCTGATATTTTATCGAAATATCGCAACATGCGAATGCGAAATTGATTGCAGATATTTCGAAAACTGCTGTAGCAGCACTCTGAAATCGAATATGTATGATATTTTAACCAAAATACATATTGCGATTGCGATTTTTCGATCGCGCATGCGCAATTGCGCGAACAACACGCGACCATTTCCTGGACCCTTGCCAGTTTCCAACTTATGATCGCAGCGCAATCACACAGCAACATGGTTGGAAGCAATTTCACTAAGTCTGAGGAAAAGTTGCTGATTTGTGTAAGTATTTTGACCACTGTTATTTCATCATCTTCAACTGCATTTTAGTCTAGTTTAAAAGTTAGTATATATGATCAGATATTAGTATTTCACAAAAAATGTGTCTCCTGCTTTTACAAAACTACAAGTCCCAGCATGCCTGGACAGCTGCAGACACCCTGGTTGGCAAATGTGTATTTAGGCACTTTTCCTTGTTATTTAGCATAATGAATTTAAAAAATTTTTGGACATAGGACGTATGCGAACGTCCTGACTTCAGTGTCCTCAAGGCCCAAGGACGTTCGAATACATATTGCCCTTTAGATGTTGCAGAACTACAACTTCCAGCATGCCTGGGAATGCTGGCACTTCTAGTATTGTAAGTTCTGCAGGCCCCCATTTTTCAGGCCTTTATGCACGGGTCTCTAAACTGTGGCACCCTAGATGCAGCAAAAGTAAAATTCTTAGCATGCACTGACAGACCGTGGCTGATGGGAGTAGTAGTTTTGCAACAGCTGGAGTTGGACTGGTCTTGAAACCCAGAGTTAGGTAACAAACCCGTAGTGTTTTGCAACCATTCTGCCTCCAGCTGGTTATTTTCTGTTGAAAAGCCTGTGGCGTGCAAAACACAACCCAAAAACTCCACCCGGTGCAAGGAAAAATTTGCACACACCTAAAGAGTGACATCACAAAAAACTGCGACGGTTGCATACGTCAGTGGTCCTCCGAAAAGGTCCCGTCTCTGACCCCCCGGGGCGTTAGGCTCCTGACAGGGAAAAGAGTTACTGTGGTCCATACAGCCGAAGCCATATGGACCCATCTCGGTCCAAGCAGCGCAATCAACACGCGAACAACACGCGACCATTTCCTGGACCCTTGCCAGTTTCCAACTTTATGATCGCAACGCAATCGCAGAGCAAGATGGTTGGAAGTAATTTCACTGTATCTGAGGAAAAGATGCTGATTTGTGTAAGTATTTTGACCACTGTTATTTCATTATCTTCAACTGCATTTTAGTCTAGTTTAAAAGTTAGTATATATGATCAGATATTAGTATTTCACAAAAAATGTGTCTCCTGCTTTTACAAAACTACAAGTCCCAGCATGCCTGGACAGCTGCAGACACCCTGGTTGGCAAATGTGTATTTAGGCACTTTTCATTGTTATTTAGCATAATGAATTTAACATTTTATTGGACATAGGACGTATGCGAACGTCCTGACTTCAGTGTCCTCAAGGCCCAAGGACGTTCGAATACATATTGCCCTTTAGATGTTGCAGAACTACAACTTCCAGCATGCCTGGGAATGCTGGCACTTCTAGTATTGTAAGTTCTGCAGGCCCCCATTTTTCAGGCCTTTATGCACGGGTCTCTAAACTGTGGCACCCTAGATGCAGCAAAAGTAAAATTCTTACCATGCACTGACAGACCGTGGCTGATGGGAGTAGTAGTTTTGCAACAGCTGGAGGTGGACTGGTCTTGAAACCCAGAGTTAGGTACCAAACCCGTAGTGTTTTGCAACCATTCTGCCTCCAGCTGTTTTTTTCCTGTTGAAAAGCCTGTGGCGTGCAAAACACAACCCAAAAACTCCACCCGGATGCAGTGAAAAATGTGCACACACCTAAAGAGTGACATCACAAAAAACTGCGACGGGTACATACGTCAGTGGCCCTCCGAAAAGGTCCCGTCTCTGACCCCCGGGGCGTTAGGCTCCTGACAGGGAAAAGAGTTAGCAACGCATATCTCCCCTATACGTGTATCCTGTGTTGTTAATAATATATTCATAATTATGCAAATGATAATGGCTGCTATATTTATGCAAAAAAGGTGGCAACCGAAATGGCAGGATATAAAATCTTTCATGTTACCCCTGTCATTGATTAATAAGGCGAGAATGCTTCCAATTGTTGAATAGCATACATTTACGTCATATATCCATAAGGCTGTCAACAGAAGTATTACAATATACTTTGTTCTTCATCTTGCAGAAGTTCCTGGAAACAGGATACGATAAGCTGCGGAGGCAGCCAGAGAAAAGGGCTGTGGTCAGCGCCCTAATCGCTGACTTTGGCGGCCAACACGACCACAATGCAATTGTCAAGAAGTGGTCTGACCTGAAGAGGCGCCAAATGGATCAGGTCAGACGTCTTCGGGCTAAATATTATCCAGGTAAGTTATTGTTGACAGTTATGTTTTTTTTTTAAAAAGTGTATTTTGTGCGTGAACTCGAAAGAGAGAGGAGCCGGCCTGCAGGAGTTGGGAGGCCTCCCCCAGAGACAATCTGCCACCTTTCTCCATGCCCCGGTTGGCAATGGCGGGTGTGAGGGGGTCCTCCCAACCCAACCTCGCATAGCACACCCACCAGGGGCGGGGCTGAGACCACCAAACGCAATTCACAGGTAGCCGAGAGCGGGATCCGAACCCCTAGCTGCAGAGGTGAATCACTTGTCAGTGCAGTGGCAATCGCGTGGAGCCACCGCAGCTCCTTTGGTGACAGTTATGTAAGGTCATATGTAATTCATGTAAGGTCAGATGTTGTTAACCAAGATGCCATGTTGTGCTAACATATATCAGCACCAGCCAAGGTATTCATAGTACTGTTGAAAAAAGACATGGGACAGCAGACAGGAACACAGAAGTTATGTGGGAACATAATTTTCCCATTGCTTTGCATGGGACTTTAAAGAAAAACCCCGACCATGGCAAGTGGGGGTGGGTAAGGTTTAAACCACCTATCCTATGTTTGTGGCTGACATATAAGTAACCTGTGTGCCAAGTTTCATATAAATATCTTTAGCCGTTTGTACGTGATGCTGGAACATACATACATACATACATACATACATACATACATTTATGCACACACACACGTTGAGTTTTATATATATAGATTACCACTAAATTCCTGTGTTAGGAGTGGGGTTGTTATAGTAATCCCGTGTGCTCCATCAGGCCCTTTTTTTAACATGAGATGGTCTGAACAAAACAAAGGAGACAAAAACAGCTCATTTTAACATGGTTGCATCCCAGCTCACGCTCAGTCCCCTGTAGTGCCCACAAGACCCTTTAATATAACATTGTCCCATTGGTTAACTGTCTATATAAATCAATTTGTATTCATATACAATACAGCAGAGTACACAGAATTTGCATACGTCATTAGAAAACATTTATATAATATATGAACATTGTGTTATTATAGGAGCTCCAATGCCAGTTGTCCGCGCCAAGCGCAGAAGGCGCCAGGCCGATGAGGAGGAGGAGGAGGATGCGGCAGAGGAGGATGCGGCAGAGGAGGAGATGGATGAAGAGGAGCAGCCAGGGCCCTCCCACTCCCCAACCCCAGCTCCTGCTGAGGAGCAAGCTGAGGAGCTTCCCCCCCCCACCACCCCAACTTCTGAAGCAGAAGAGCAGGAGGAAGAGAGCGGTCCTGTGAGCCTCGTTCAGGAAGGTAAATATGTGCACAATTATTAATAACATTTCAACAATAAAATGTAGATATAAAAATGGACAACATATAAAGCGCACCTGTCAGATTGTAGAACCATAATATGGTATTGATGCTAGAAGTATACAGGTAGTGCATAATTATTAGGCAAGTTGTATTTTTGAGGATTCATTTTATTATTGAACAACAACCATGTTCTCAATGAACCCCAAAAACTCATTAATATCAAAGCTGAATTTTTTTGGAAGTAGTTTTTAGTTTGTTTTTAGTGTTAGTTATTTTCGGGGGATATCTGTGTGTGCAGGTGACTACTATTACTGTGCAGAATTTTTAGGCAACTTAACCAAAAAATAAATGTATACCCATTTTAATGATTTATTTTTAAAAGTGAAACCAATATAACATCTCAACATTCACAAATACACATTTCTGACATTTAAAAACAAAACAAAAACAAATCAGTGACCAATATAGCCACCTTTCTTTGCAAGGACACTCAAAAGCCTGACATCCATGGATTCTGTCAGTGTTTTGATCTGTTCACCATCAACATTGCGTGCAGCAGCAACCACAGCCTCCCAGACACTGTTCAGAGAGGTGTACTGTTTTCCCTCCTTGTAAATCCCACATTTGATGATGGACCACAGGTTCTCAATGGGGTTCAGATCAGGTGAATAAGGAGGCCATGTCATTACTTTTTTTTATTTAATACCCTTTCTTGCCAGCCACGCTGTGGAGTACTTTGACACGTGTGATGGAGCATTGTCCTGCATGAAAATCATGTTTTTCTTGAAGGGTGGTGACTTTTTCCTGTACCACTGCTTGAAGAAGGTCTCTTCCATAATCTGGCAGTAGGACTGGGAGTTGAGCTTGACTCCATCCTCAATCCGAAAAGGCCCCACAAGCTCATCTTTGATGATACCAGCCCAAACCAGTACTCCACCACCACCTTGCTGGCGTCTGAGTCGGACTGGAGCTCCCTGCCCTTTACCAATCCAGCCACGGGCTCTTCCATCTGGCCCATCAAGACTCACTCTCATTTCAGCAGTCCATAAAACCTTAGAAAAATCTTTCTTGAGATATTTATTGGCACAGTCTTGACGTTGCAGCTTGTGTGTCTTGTTCAGTGGTCATCGTCTTTCAGCCTTTCTTACCTTGGCCATGTCTCTGGGTATTGCACACCTTGTGCTTTTGGGCACCCCAGTGATGTTGCAGCTCTGAAATATGGCCAATCTTGTGGCAAGTGTCATCTTGGCAGCTGCACGCTTAACTTTTCTCAGTTCATGGGCAGTTATTTTGCACCTTTGTTTTTCCACACGCTTCTTTTGTTTCATGATCACGCTTCAGAAGCTTTGCAACTTTAAGAGTGCTGCATCCCTCTGCTAGATATCTCTCTATTTTGGACTTTTCAGAGTCTGTCAAATCCTTCTTTTGGCCCATTTTGACAAAGAAAAGGAAATTGACTAATAATTATGCACACCTGATATAGAGTGTTGATGTCATTAGACCACACACCTTCTCATTACAGAGATGTACATTACCTAATATGCCTAATCTGTAGTAGGCTTTCGAGCCTATACAACTTGGAGTAAGACAACATGTATAAAGAGGATGATGTGGTCCAAATACTCATTTGCCTAATAATTCTGCACTCCCGGGATGTGTTAGACACATAACAAGTGTATACACATGATAATGATTGATTAATAAGCAAAAAAAATTTTTTATTTATTTGGTAACGTTATTTTAAATCCAAATTTTTTTTTTATTATATCCTAACAGTATCAAGAAAGATGATGAGGCAGAACGCGCTCATAAAGACTACCCACCAGAGGATCCAGGCAAATCAGCGCCAGATCCGCTACCTTATTCAGCAAAATGTGCTGCTGGAGCAGCAGCAATTAAAAAATATAGAGAAGATGGAGCGCCTTCAGAAGCTCAATCAGAGTTATATCTGAAATTATGTTTTTATTAATAAATATTATTTTTTGGAAATGTTTCATTTCTTTTTGAGATAGATTTGTAGGTTTTTCAAAACATCTAACTTCACATCAAACAAATCAACATCAACACATTTAACTTCATAATAAGCAAAAACATTTTATACTATTATTTTATTTAACAGTAACCTAGGACAAACTAAAGCACACGACACAGACACGACGAACACAAAATAAACTGTTGAAAAATGAACATAACAAAAGCAACAATATATATATATATACAAAGAGAGGGAGAGCAAGAAAGAGAGAGAATGCAGATGAGCTCTTGCAGACAGCCCAATGGTTGCAGTATAAATGCCGCAAAACAGGGTTTAACATAAGGTTCATTGTTATGAATGAATGAATGAATGAATGACTTGTATAGCGCAACTCATGCGAAACTGAATCGCCTCTGGGCGCTTTTTCCAGCCAGAGTCTGATTGGCTGGTGCAGTCATTTTACCCCGTAGGATCATGACACGCTAAGGACACACAGTCATACACACAGATATACATATATATACTGGGCCAATTTGGACAGGATCCAATTTACCTGCCAGCATGTCTTTGGAGTGTGGGAGGAAACCGGAGTACCCGGAGGAAACCCACGCAGGCACAGGGAGAACATGCAAACTCCAGGCAGATGGTGTCGTGGTCGGGATTCGAACCAGCGACCCTTTTGCTGCTAGGCGAAAGTGCTACTCACTGCACCACTGTGCTGCCTTGTTATAGTTACACTTGCTGTTTAGATCCGGTCTGGTAGCTTGTAGCGGAGGCTGTTGGTGGATCCGCTGTGCCAGAGAGGTCATGAAGCTTTACTCAGCATGGAGGCAGCAGCAGGAGTATTAAAATATAATATAACTAGACAATGCATTTCCTGAGGAAAATGCGAGTGGGAATGCTGAATAGCTTAATTGGTGAGCCCCTTGCCAAAGACATTCACCATAACCACTACACTATCTTTAGGACACACAGCTTCTTTCTCTATCTGCAAAGTATAGAGTATGCTGACTTCCTGGTCGCCCCTCCCCCCTCAATAGGTTTCCCCTCCCCCCCAGGTCAGTGAGGAGGAATATTGCACTGAGGTCAGGAAAGTGATTTATGGAAAGAAATAACATTACAAACGCTTTTAATTCACAGATCTAATACATGATTTAAGCCTCCAAACAAAGCTTAATAAAACCTCAAACGTACATGCAATTGATACAACGACTACACCGTTTGAAATACACGGCCCTTGTAAACGTATCGATATGAAATTTATGTAGATAAACTTAAAAATGTGGCCATGTCTGCGATTTAGAAAAGAGCGTCTTTGTGAGTTCTGCAGCAACATTTTTTAGATAATTTAACATGAGAGTCTATGAGACATAATTTCTGGCTGTTGCTCCAATAACTAAAACTAAAATACGTATCGCAGAATTGATCACATTGCCATAAACCAGACAAGCATAGCTACGTTTTGATATAAAAATTGTGTATGAAAAGTAGATCTTGTGGGCGTGAGACCAATTTGTTTCCCCTTTTTGTAAAGATATTTTTAATTACAAAGATCTCCAATGTTAAGGTCACATGACAGACTCTAAATCCCCTCCATAGGATTACATTATAACCTATCGCATTTTTGTGAAAAATTAGCAAAACGTAAATTGCATTTTCACCAAAAAATTGTAAACGATAAGGATCTGAAAAGTCATAGCCGGATAGCTAAATATTTAGTGATCGCTTTACAGTTTTTTCAGTGTCTGTAAGTGAAAGTATGAAGTAGCTGAAACTTTTGGCAGGGCATGTGAATTCAAAGGGGAAAAGGATGTTCTCATTGACTTCAATGTTAAAAAAAGGGTCTAAAAGCTTAAAATTTATAAAAGTGTAAAAAGTAGGAAAAAACTTGAAGAAGTCCCATCATTTGCTGAAAGAGACGAACATTTTTACAGTTGAATGGTCTCAATAGCTGAAAGTATGCCGAAGTTACGCAGAACCAAAAAACGTAAGGAATAATAAGATTACTAAATTTACGGATATCAATACTGGAAATGTTTATTAAAGCATTCACACTAATTAAGATTAATACATTTATGGGTATCCATACTAGGAATGCTTATTAAAGCATTCCCACTAAGTATCACACAGGCATGATTTACAAGCAGTAGTGGTAATAGTAATACATAGCATAAAAACACTTGGGGAATACTTTACAGCATCAGTAGTGGTCATAGTAGTCAATAGTGTACCAAAAAATTGGGACACAGGTGTCTTGACTGAGCTGTAATAGTAGTAGTAGACATTGACAATACAGTGTCAAATCACTCGTGCAAGAGGTGCCATGATGAACAGCAGTCTTAATAAGAGTATATAGGGTGTGAAATAACTGCTGACATAGGTGTCTTGACTGGGCGGCAGCAGCAGCAGAAGCAGCAGTAGTAGTATTAACAGTAGTAGTTGATACAGAGTCATATCACATGGGCAGGAGTTGCCATGATGTACAGCAGTCTTAATAAGAGTATATAGAGTGTGAAATAACTGCTGACATAGGTGTATTGACTGGGCGGCAGCAGCAGCAGAAGCAGCAGTAGTAGTATTAACAGTAGTAGTTGATACAGAGTCATATCACATGGGCAGGAGTTGCCATGATGTACAGCAGTCTTAATAAGAGTATATAGAGTGTGAAATAACTGCTGACATAGGTGTATTGACTGGGCGGCAGCAGCAGCAGAAGCAGCAGTAGTAGTATTAACAGTAGTAGTTGATACAGAGTCATATCACATGGGCAGGAGGTGCCATGATGAACAGCAGTAGGAATAAGAGTATATAGAGTGTTAAACAACTGCTGACATAGGTGTATTGACTGGGCGGCAGCAGCAGCAGAAGCAGCAGTAGTAGTATTAACAGTAGTAGTTGATACAGAGTCATATCACGTGGGCAGGAGTTGCCATGATGTACAGCAGTCTTAATAAGAGTATATAGAGTGTGAAATAACTGCTGACATAGGTGTATTGACTGGGCGGCAGCAGCAGCAGAAGCAGCAGTAGTAGTATTAACAGTAGTAGTTGATACAGAGTCATATCACATGGGCAGGAGGTGCCATGATGAACAGCAGTAGGAATAAGAGTATATAGAGTGTTAAACAACTGCTGACATAGGTGTATTGACTGGGCGGCAGCAGCAGCTGAAGCAGCAGTAGTAGTATTAACAGTAGTAGTTGATACAGAGTCATATC
This sequence comes from Rana temporaria, assembly GCF_905171775.1. Lineage (NCBI taxonomy): Eukaryota > Metazoa > Chordata > Amphibia > Anura > Ranidae > Rana > Rana temporaria. Next base: position 396,356,464 of record NC_053490.1, on the reverse strand, counting down.
ACATGGGCAGGAGTTGCCATGATGTACAGCAGTCTTAATAAGAGTATATAGGGTGTGAAATAACTGCTGACATAATTGTCTTGACTGATCCAGAGGAGTCATGGGAGAAAATCATGTGGTCAGATGAGACTATAATATAATTTTTTGATCATAATTTCACTAACCGTGTTCGGAGGAAGAATAATGATGAGTACCATGCCAAGAACGCCATCCCTAATGTGAAGCATGGGGGTGGTAGCATCATGCTTTGGTGGTGTTTTTCTGCACATGGGACAGGGTGACTGCACTGTATTAAGGAGAGGATGACCGGGGCCATGTATTGCAAGATTTTGGGCAACAACCTCCTTCCCTGAGTTAGAGCTTTGAAGATGGGTCGAGGCTGGGTCTTCCAACATGAGAATGACCCAAAGCACACAGCCAGGATAACCAAGGATTGGCTCTGTAAGGAGCATATCAAGGTTCTGGCGTGGCCTAGCCAGTCTCCAGACCTAAACCCAATAGAGAATCTTTGGAGGGAGCTCAAACTCCGTGTTTCTCAGCGATAGCCCAGAAACATGACTGATGTAGAGAAGATCTGTGTGGAGGAGTGGGCCAAAATCCCTCCTCCAGTGTGTGCAAAGCTGGTGTAAAACTACAAGAAATGTTTGACCGCTGTAATTGCAAAGAAAGCCTACTGTACCAAATATTAACATTGATTTTCTCTGATGTTGAAATAGTTATATTCAGCACTGTAAATACATCAGGTCCGGGGCTTCATCAGGGAATGCATGGCAAGGGACCCTTCAGCGCCCTGAACCGACGACGGGTGCCAGAAAGTCACCGCCGATCCAGGACTCATTCATCTTTATGAATGTGAGTCTGTCCACGGAGTCTGTGGACAGACGGGTCCTCTTGTCCGTGACCACCCCACCTGCCGCGCTGAATGTCCGCTCAGATAGTACGCTGGAGGGGGGGCAAGACAATAACTCCAGCGCATACTGAGTGAGCTCGCGGCAGGTGTCCAATCTGGCAACCCAGTACTCCATGGGGTCGTCGGTGCTCATACTGTCAGAAGCACCGACGGACGCCATGTAGTCTGCCACCATGTGGGCCAGCCGCTGGTGGTGACTGCTGCTGCTGCTGCTGGTGGTGGTACTGGGTCGCTCGGTTTGGAAGAACATCCTCATCTCTTCCATTAGGTCCCCTGCTCGGCTGCAGCTGGGTGCAGCCACCTGCTGGGTGAGATGAGGGGGGACAACTGGAGGCCGGGGAGTTGCCTGCTCCAACCGTCTGACAATGGCTGCCTGCAGTTCCTCCATCCGGTGCTGCCTCCGGCTGGCTGGGATGAACTGCTCCAGTTTCCCCTTGCACCTGGGATCCAAAAGGGTGGCCATCCAGAAATCATCCCTCGTCTTGATGGTCTTAACCCGGGGGTCCCTCCTGAGGCATCTCAGCATGTGGGCAGCCATGGGGAAGAGCACAGCCCGCTGTGACTCCTCAATGCTGGCCAGGTGAATGAGGTGCGACTCTTCATCCCTGAGGCGCTGCTGGTCAAACTCAGACATGCCCAACCCCCGGACTATCGGTGCCCCCAACACCGGCTCTCCCTCCTGACCAGGCCCTGACTCCGGGACGACACCAGCAACCACCTCCTCCTCCTCTTCATCATCATCCTCCTCCTCCTCCTCCTCGTCCTGGCCCTGGTCTCGGTGGAGCATTGCTGACTCCTCCTGCTCCACCAAGGCACTCTCCCCAGCCTCGAGCAGGCGATCTAGTGTCCTCTCCAGCATGAACAGTATTGGCAGCACGCTATTGAGGCCAATTTGCTCACTGCTGACCATCTTGGTCGCCTGCTCGAAGGAGGACAACACTTGGCAGACCTGGTTTATCTGCCCCCACTGCGCACAGGCGATGAAAGGGAGTTGTGGTGAAGCCCTCTCAGTGCCTAGTTCCATCAGGTACTCCCTCACCGCCCTTTGCTGCTCCCACAACCTCTTCAGCATGTGGAGGGTGGAGTTCCACCGCGTCACACTGTCCACAATCAGCCTGTGAAGGGGCAGATTGTACTTCCGCTGCAATTTGGACAGGGACGCGGTAGCGGTTGGGGAGCGCCTGAAGTGGCTGGCAATCCTACGCGCCTTTGCCACAATGTCACTCAACCCTGGATAAGTGCGCAGGAACTTCTGCACCACCAGGTTGAGGACATGTGCCAGACAGGGCACGTGGGTCAGACTGCCAGCACTAAGGGCGGCGAGTAGGTTGCTGCCGTTATCGCAGACAACCATACCTGCCTGGAGCCTTCGGGGTGTCAGCCACTTCTGGACCTGAGCCTGAAGTGCTTTCAGCACTTCTTCTCCAGTGTGTCTCCGGTCCCCTAAACTAACAAGCTGGAGCACGGCCTGACAGCGCACGTGCCCCACACTTGAGTAGCTACGGGGGCGCTTGCTGGGAGGCTCAGCAGCTGCGGAGACAGTGGCTTGAGGGAGACCAGCAGTTCTCCCCTGGACACCCCGGGGCGGCACCACAAGATCGGTTGCCGCCGATCCCTCACCGACGCCTCGGAGGGAAACCCAATGGGCCGTGAAGCTGATGTAGCGTCCCTGCCCATGCCTGCTGGTCCAGCCATCCATTGTCAGATGAACCCTGTCGCTGACAGCGTGATCCAGCGACAGGGTTACATTCTGCACAATGTGCTGGTGTAGGGCAGGGACACCAGTCCTGGCAAAGAAATGGCGGCTGGGGACACGCCATTGGGGTTGGGCCTGCTCCAACATCTGCCTGAAGGGGTTGCTGTCAACTATGTTGAAGGGCAGCAGATGTTGGGCAATAACCCTTGCCAGGAGCCCATTGAGGGAACGCACACGTCGGTCTCCAGGGGGGAAGGGAGTGGTGCGGTCAAAGGCGTCTGAAATCGACGCCTGGCGCCGGACGGCAGTGCGGGACACAGAGGTGGAGGGTGCTGTGGAAGTAGAGGTCTGGCTGCCGGTACCAGTACCTCTACTAGAGGGAGCGGGGGGGCATGACCTGCTGGAAAGAGATGAAGATGTGGCAGGGGCTGCTGTACCCTGCTCACTTGTGGTGGTGGCGCTGCTACCACCACCACGCTTCATCTCGTCATACAACGCCCAGTGGTTTATCCTCAGGTGCTGGTTCAGGGCTGTGGTACCCACCCGAGCCAAACACTTCCCTCTCTTCACCCTCACTTTACAAATCCGGCAGATGGCCACGGTAGGGTTGTCTGCCACCAGGGTAAAGTAATTCCAGACAGGTGACTTCAGCACTGCCCTCCTGTCAGATGGGGTGACGCTTACTTGCACCTGCTGGGACTCGGTGCGCACAGGTGGAGCTGCCTGCTGCTGCTGCTGCTGCTCCTCCTCCTGACACCTCCTGCTGCCATCACCAGTGGAGACCCTGACGATGGTCTCCCTGGTGGTGACCTGGCGCACCGTTTCACCAGGGTGCCTACCTTCCCCGTCGTCACTGACGTAGTGAGCCGACGCGTCAGATGGCAACCATGATGGGTCACCCTCTTCGCCCCCAGAGATGTCAGACCAAGGGCTGAAATGTGTTGGTCTGAGGGAACCACCTGACATGGAGCCTCTAGCCTGGCTCCGCTGTCCCCTCACCCACGCCTGGGTCTGACTAGGTGCTGCTGTTTCCTGCACCAAAACAGCAGCACCAGTTTGAAGGGATGTCTCTGGGATACTGCCAGCAGGTATCCCATCCTCCTCATCCATCCCTTCAAAAAGGTCCTGACCTTCAGGACAGAGCTGGAGGTCTGCCTCATGCATGGCCTCCCCCAAGAGATCCCTCTCACTGTCGCTGTCGAACAGTAAGATGCTGGACTCTTGGGGGCTGGGGGGGGGGGTAGTACAGGCACCGGTGTAATGGTGGTACTACTGTGAGTCGGGACCGACGACTCAGTGGCACTGCTGTGCCCCATGTAGTCCACCACTACTTGAGCCTGAGATGGCAATATCGGGCGGCTGCCCGATGGGAAGAACTCCCGGATCAGGCGTACTCCCCTTGCACCCGATCCTCTACCACTAGTAGGGGCACGAGAGGTACCCCGTGCTGGCAGCGATCCAGCACTGGGAGTAACTCCCCTACCCCTGCTGCCACGGCCACGGATGCCGCTCATTATTGCTGATATGTGTGTGGGGGGGGTAAACTTTATTGGGGGGGGAAAATGTGAACAAAATGTGTTTTTGTGTATTTTTTACAAGACAGGCACGCAGACAAAGACGTACACAGACAGCTACTAAACTATAAGAAAAGTAGTACACCAGACAAGGACTACAAAATTAAAGAAAAAAAAAAAAGCACTAAACAAACACTAACTTTTTTTTTTTTTTTTTTTTAAACACAAAACACAGACACTAAACACACACTAAGCTAAGCTAGATGAAATAAATGTACACTAACAGTGTGTACACTTACTACACAAAATTTAACTAAACTGAACACAAAACTTAGCTTTTATAAAAGCTCTTTAGGAAAAACTAAACAAAATGTGAACTGAGATGCCTATCAAATATCACTGAACAGCGAACCTGCAAGATCTAACAGTAACACAAGATGAACAAAACTTAGCTTTTAGAAAAGCTCTTTTATAAAGCTCAGCAAAATGTGTTCTGAAATCTCTTGCAAATATCACTGAACAGCGAGGATTGCAGGATCAAACAGTAACACAAATGAAAAAAACAGCACAAAACAGCACAAAACGTAGCTTTGAAAAAAGCTCTTGGGTCTATTGCTTTGAAAAAAGCAGTTGATATACTGGAAAAGATCCACTGGAATCACTAAATAGCAATGCTGGTGATGATCTAAATAAATCAAGAACAAAGACACAGGAAACCAGGAACACAGAAACAGCCTCCACACTCTATAGCCAGCTTCTGAATCTGCAATGAAATGGTGCTGGGAGTGAGCTTATATAATGTCCATGCAGGCAGGTTCCTATTGGTTGCTAACCTGTGACGAGTGTGGAAGGAGAACTCTGATTGGCTCTGATGCAAAAGGGCGGAGCAAATAATCGCGCAATATTCCTATTGCCGAATATTCGCATTGCGAATATTCGGCAATATAAAATGATCGCTTCAGCTACTCGGCCCAATGGCTCTAATCATACCAGCAATGCTTTCAGACGTCTATGGAGATCACTAGGATGTGATCTGTTTTAAAAATGAAACTGTAAAAATCGCTCTGATGCGGAAGATCGGGGCGAGGAAAGTAATCGCGCGATATTGCGTTTGCCGAATAATCGCATTGCGATCTTTCTGGAAAATTCAATGAACGCTTCAGCTACTCGGCCCAGGGTCTCTAATGATACCAGCAATGCTTTTAGACGTCGATGGAGATATCTAGGATGTGATCTGGTTCAAAAAAAAAATTGTAAAAAATCGAATATTCGGAATTGCGAATATTCACCGCGAATTTCGAAATATAGCGCGATTTCTCGAATATGCTATATTCGAGTCGAATATTCGCAATGCGAATATTCGTGAGCAACACTAGTGATACACCTCCGAAGCCGCCATGCCAAAGACGTTTAGGCGCGGTTGGTATATCCTCTCCCGTGCCCTCCTCCGTGCCCTCCTCCTTCTACGCGCATGTAAAGCCAGTAGTATAGCTATGACCATGGATGCCCCTGGCATGTTGGCATACAGATTGTTGTCCTGCAAGTGTGGATGCTCAGCTCGTCCCTAACGGTGCTGCTGAAGCTGACCTGCAAAGTTTCAGCTGCTTTTCTGAGGGGTAACTTTAGACCGGACGTCGGGCGCACGTACGTTCGTGGATCGCCGTATCTCCCTCATTTGCATATTTGCATAGCAAAACAATGGTGCGTCCAGCGTATATTTGCGCCCACGATGCGCCGGCGCAGAAAAATGACGTCGGTCGGAAAAAACTATTTTTCAGGCGTATCTTGTTTTGTGGATACGGCACATAGTTACACTGGCGTATATATACACTTACGCCCCGCGCATCTCGAGATACGCCGGCGTAAGTGCTTCGTGGATCTGCCCCAGAATGTCTTCAGAAATTTAGGCCAATATGTATTCTGCTACATATTTTTGGTAAAAAAAATCCCAATTAGCGTATATTGATTGGTTTGTGCAAAAGTTATAGCATCTACAAACTATTGGATATTTTTATGGCCTTTTTTTTTTTTTTAATTGTTCTTACTAGTAATGGTACCGATCAGCAATTTTTAGCGGGTCTGTGACATTGCGGCGGACAAATCTGACACTAGGTGGGTTATTTACGACAAATGCACTTGGTAGTGCAGTCACTGTAGATCTGAGGGGAATATCTGAAATGAGGGGAAGCTCTGCTGATTTTATCATCCAATCTATGCAAGCTAAAATGCTGTGTTTTATTTATCTTGCATGTCCCCCTTAGATCTACAGCGAGTGCACTTTCTAGTGCAAAGTGTATTGCCTTTAGTAAATAACCCCTTTAGTGACATTTTTTTGGGGGACCAGTGACGCCATTACAGTGATCAGTGCTAAAAAAAAATGCACTGTCACTATATAAATGACTTTCAGTATACAAATGACACTGTCAAGGAAGGGGTTAACACCAGGGGCGACCAAGAGGTTAGCGTCTACAAACTATGGGATGTATTTATGGAATATTTTTTTTTTTTTTTACTAGTAATGGAGGCGATCAGCAATTTTTAGCGGGACTGTTACATTGCAGCCGACAGATCGAACACCTAACTGACACTTTTTACACGTTTTTGGGTACCAGTAACATTTTTATGGTGAGCAGTGCTAAAGGTATGCACTGACACTGTATAAATGGCACTAACAGAAAAGGAGTTAACAAAAGGGGCAATCAAATGGTTAAGTGTGTTCCCTGTTTGTCTAATTGGATAAAAGGTAATTTCTAAAGTGTAAAGAGAACCAGATTGTCATGGACAAACTGTATAGTGGATGTTCGGAGAACGGACGAACAGCCAAAGTTTAGTCCGAACTCATGCTAAAGTCTATGGGACATGAACATGAAAAATCAAAATTGCTAATTTTAAAGGTTAATATGCTAATTTAATCACTTTTTTTGTGAAATGGTAGGGGTGAAATGGTAAGGGTATGGTAGGGAAAAAAATATATGGAAAAGACACACATAGTAGAGACGAAAGAGGTGCACACCCCGAAAACAAATGTGAATGGAAAGTTTCCCCAGTGGGGCTTTGGACAGCAATGTAACAAGATCAAAAATTTGAAAAATAAAGGAGTTGTTTATTGGAAGAGTAATCCAGTAGCATGAATAAAATATAATAGAATTTAATCTGGTCCAATGATAGTATATGTACAGTACAAATACAATTTAATGCAATAAAAGAACATAATTGTGCACATCGTTACATACTGTAGCATATGCTATGGGGTGTGCGAGCCCCGATGCGTTTCGACCTCTGTTCGGTCTCCTCAGGGGGACAATTGGCTCTAAAAAATACATACATTACATTACATAATTTAAAGTTTAGAAAAACGTCATACATATTGTTAACCACTTCCGGGCCGCCTCCTGCACATATACGTCGGCAGAATGGCACGGCTCGGCACAAGTACGTTTATATACGTCCTGTACTTGTACCCAGCCGTGGGTCCCGCGGTGCGCTCCCACGACCCGGTCCGAAGCTCCGGGACCGCGGGTCCCGCGGACCCGATCGCCGCTCGAGTGCGGCGATCGGTCTCCGGAGCTGAAGAACGGGGAGAGCCGTGTGTAAACACGGCTTCCCCGTGCTTCACTGTGGCGGCGTATCGATCGCGTCATCCCCTTTATAGGGGAGACACGATCGATGACGTCACACCTACAGCCACAGCCCCTTACAGTTGTAAACACTCACAAAGTGAACCCTAACTCCTACAGCGTGTGAAAATGACAATGGTCCCAAAAATGTGTCAAAATTGTCCGAAGTGTCCGACCATAATGTCGCAGTCACGAAAAAAATCGCTGATCGCCGCCATTAGTAGTAAAAAAAAAAAAATGCAATAAAACTATCCCCTATTTTGTAAACGCTATAGATTTTGCGCAAACCAACCGATAAACGATTATTGCGATTTTTTTTACCAAAAATAGGTAGAAGAATACGTATCGGCCTAAACTGAGGAAAAAAAAAAATTATATATGTTTTTGGGGGATATTTATTATAGCAAAAAGTAAAAAATATAGCATTTTTTTCAAAATTGTCGCTCTATTTTTGTTTATAGCGCCAAAAACTAAAAACCGCAGATGTGATCAAATACCACCAAAAGAAAGCTCTATTTGTGGGGAAAAAAGGACGCCAATTTTTTTTGTAAGCCACGTCGCACGACTGCGCAATTGTCTGTTAAAGCGACGCAGTCCCGAACTGTAAAAACACCTTGGGTCTTTAGCCAGCATATTGGTCCGGGGCTTAAGTGGTTAAATAAATCATAATGGTATATTTACCACTCAACGGTAAAATAACTATTCATGTGACCAGAGATAATAATGCTGTTGAAGAATCCAGGGGGCTGGATTGCCACCCACATCCCCCCCAAAGCACCACCGAAGGTAAAAGGGGACCGCCCCAAGGGGCTTGCAAGGAGCCACACAGAAAACGTCCACTGAAAAGAGGAGGAGTCAGCACCTGTGAAGGTCACCCAAATAATAGCTATGTGTTAGTGAATAGATTAAAAGAGTAAACTCATAGCATATCAAGCCAGAGTGTAAGTTTAACTATAAACATTTCTGAATGTTAAAGGGGGCTTCCAGATTCCGATAAGCAGACCCACACAACCACCGGCAAGGGTTGTGGGGATGAGGCCTTTTTCCTCCCCATGTTGAGGGCACGTGGCCTGGTATGGTTCAGGAGGGGGGCTGCTCTCTTGTCCCCCCCTCTTTTCCTGTGGCCTGCCAGGTTGCATGCTCGGATAAGGGTTTGGTATGGATTTTTGGGGGAACCCAACACCATTTTTTTTAATCATGGTGCGGGGTTCCCCTTAATATCCATACCAGACCTGAAGGGCCTGGTAATGGAATATAGGGGAACCCCCACACATTTTTTTTTTTCAATGACTTTCAATTACTTTGAACTGTATTGCCGGAACCCGACAATTCATTATAGCCGCGAGTAGTTTTAAATTACTTTTTTTCATTTAGAAATGTCATTTTGTGCAGAGACTGTTATAAACACGGGAAACATGTGCTACTTTACAGGCATAATATAGACACACCCCAGGTACGAAATTTAAAGGAATATTTCACTTTTATTGTTTCATTTTAAGCATTATTAAAATCACTGCTCCTGAAAAAAATTGCATATTAAACTTTAAAATTAGCACTTTTGATTTCTCACATGGAGTTTTAAAGGGTGTTCCATGGCTTTTCGAGTTTGCGGCAAACATCCCAAATTGTTCGCAAAAAGGCAATGTTCGAGTCAAACTCATGCTTGACTCGAACAGCAGCTACAGGACAAAAGGAAACAGTTTCAATTGCAGCAAATAATATTCGTTGCCAGATTCTTTATTTTCTTAAAAAAACAGCTCACAAATCCCTCTATAGATTCCCCAAAATACATAACAGACCCTTTGGGGTATGTATGCTTTTAGACAAAGAAACTGTCAATGACAGCTGTCAAAGTCATTTGTTGTAAATGTCATTTGTTGTAAATGTGAGTGCTAAACAATCACTGCTCTCAGCTGCATGGTTTAAAAAAAAAAAATAAGTTTTCTTTTGCATTAGTACATGTTTCTCAGGGCAGTTTATATCCCCCATGATATTTTCAACACCGATTGACTATTAGCCCAGAAAATGTATCTCATTAATTTAATTGGGCTGTGGGTATGGCATTCGATCTTCTTTGAAGTTCACCAATCCCCTGGCAAACCAAACTCATAACAAAATTGGCTCATCACTAGTAAGGCTGGGTTCACACTGGTGCGACAAACGCTACGACATTAGGAGTTAATGTCGCATGACGTGTGGAAATCAATGTTTCCCTATGGGAGCCATCTTAACTGGTCCGACACATGTCGGTCCAACTTTGAAAATGCTCCCTGTACTACTTTGGTCCGACTGTTATCCTACTTCAGCCCATTAAATATCATTGAAGTCAGATCAAAGTCGGAATGCCATCTTGCATGCTCCGACTTTGGCATGTGACTTGTGCACTGCTGATTTTGAGGAGGAAATCCACGCCAATTTTTAATAAAAAAAACGGCATGGGGATTTTAAGGGAAACCCCCTACGCTGAAAAAACGGCATGGGGGTCCCCCAAAATCCATGCCAGACCCTTATCCGAGCACGCAGCCCGGCCGGGCAGGAAAGGGGGTGGGCCTTTTAGCCCCCCACCCCAAAGCACCCTGTCCCCATGTTGATTAGGACAAGGGCCTCTTCCCGACAACCCTGGCCGTTGGTTGTTGGGGTCTGCGGGCTGGGGGCTTATCGGAATCCGGGAGCCCCCTTTTTGTCACAATTGTTTGGAGAATTAAGAAATAAAAAAATTAAATTAAATCATAATGTTTTTATTTCTACATACTGTCACCAGTGCAGTACAGCGTTATCATATAACTGGTGTGACAGTGATTAGAGACACTGACTAATGACAGTATGTACAGTTATATATATATATATATATATATATATATATATATATATATATATATACACAGTGCTTCGAAAAAGTGTTTTTACCCCTTGAAATTTTCCACATTTTATCATGTTACAACCAAAAACCTAAACATATTTTATTTAGGTTTTTATGTGATAGACCAACACAAATATAAATTAGAGGAATTCTATCAAATTTTTAATTGGACTGTCCCTTATTAATACAAAAATTATTTATTTTGTAATAAGCATAGCTAGCAAAATGTCTGTGTTACCCACTCAGAGAATCCTTACAATATGGCAGCATGATAGCTAGATACTCTTACCTTGTAATATCGGGGGTCATACCAAGGATGCCCCCAGTCATCATCATTAGGTACTTAAAGCGGGGGTTTCGCGGCTATTTTTTTTTTTTTTAGATCGTTCTGCCGCTCTTAGGCCCGGTACACACGGGCAAACATGTACGATGAAACCAATCGGTCGGACCGTTTTCACCGTACATGTCTGCCAGAGGGCTTCTGTACGATGGCTGTACTAACCATCGTACAGAAGTCCGCGCGTAAACAATACGCGGGGCGTGTCTGCGTCGTCGCCGCGACGATGACGCGGCGATGATGCGGCGACGTGGGCGGGCCTGCCATTTAAAGGCTTCCATGCATGCGTCAAAGTCATTCGACGCATGCGAGGGACGGCGGGCGCTCGGACATGTACGGTAGGTCTGTACTGACGACCGTACATGTCCGAGCGGGCAGGATTCCAGCGGACGGTTTTAAAACACGTCCAGGAATATTTGTCTGCTGGGAAAAGGCCCGGGGGGCAAATTTTTGCTGGAATTCTGCCCGCTCGCGCCTACACACGACCGAACATGTATGCTGAAACTGGTCCGCGGACCAGTTTCAGCATACATGTTTGGTCGTGTGTACGGGGCCTTACCTGTAGTTATCTGCTCCTCATGTGTCCGAATCTCCTAGCTGCCACAATTATGTTTGTTCCGCAAAAGATAATTTATATAATTCATAGATGGACGTTTCCATCTTGATTGTGGGCACTCTGAAGCCCACTACGAGTTCCTTCCGGGATACGGTGAATGCTGACTTCCCAGCATTCACCGCTCTATCCCGCGCATGTGCAGTGTTGACGGCGAGCATCGCCGTCAACACTGCACAGTTGCCATCACAAAGGCCGGCCTACTGAGGTCGCACTCGTTGTGACGACATCCACCTAACCTAAAATGGAGAATTCGTAGCCGCCCTCGTCACATGACCTGCTTGCCGAGTCACGTGACCCGGGAGATATCGCGGGATTACAGTACAGCGTGTCTCCTGGGATTCTCATCACTCACCAACAGGAGACATACCGTTTGTCGGGGAAAAGATAATACATGCCCACTCCCGCCGGGAAAGGATAACTGACACAGAACTGAAGGCAGGATTACACAGGTAAAGAATCGGATTTAAAAAAAACAAAAAACGGATTGTACATAAACGATGGGTAGCGGTTGGATTTAGATAAAGTTGAATTTTAGGGTGAACCTCCGCTTTAAGTCAGACAGATATCTGATGCACCATTATGTGCACATTTGCCGAATTAGAACAGTAATAAAATAATAAACTTGATGGTGCACCTAAAAATTAAAGTGACCACACCATTTCATTAATTATGGTTTATGCATGTCTTAGGCCTCGTACACACGATCGGTTAAACCGATGAGAATGGTCTGATGGACCGTTTTCATCGGTCAAAACCGATCATGTGTGGGCCCCATAGGTTATTTAACCATCAGTTAAAAAAAAGCCAACTTGCTTTAAATTTAACTGATGTATTCCTAACCGATGGGAAAAAAACGATCGTTAGTAGGCACAACCATCGGTTAAAAATCCACGCATTCTCAGAATCAAGTCGACGCATGCTTGGAAGCATTGAACTTCGTTTTTTCAGCACGTCGTTGTGTTTTACACCACCGCGTTCCGACACAATCGTTTTTTTTTACCGATGGTGTGTAGGCGCGACGGACCATCAGTCAGCTTCATCAGTTAACCGATGAAAACCGTCCATCGGTCCGTTCTCATCGGATGGACTGATCATGTGTACGCGGCATTATTGTCTTGTGATTGATTCACATCACAACTTCATTGATACCTTTTAATACATTTTTTGTATGATTTATGGTTTTGCTCATCACTGACCCCACACATGCATCCATGCATTGCATGTGTGGGGCAGTGATGAGCAAAACCATAAATCATACAAAAAAATAAATAAAAAGGTATAAATGAAGTTGTGATGTGAATCAATTACTAAGACAATAAGACATACATAAACCATAATTAATGAAATGGTATACATTGTCGTTTGGGGTGACGTTATGGGGACTTTGTTCGCAGTCTCTGTCCATCTCTTGTATCCAGTCTGCAGTCTCTGACCATCTCTTGTATCATGTGTACCAAAAATTCTGAATGAACAAAATAGTAGCGCTAAAAAAATAACTAAACGTTTCTAAATATTAAACAATACATTCGTGATACAGAAAATATTGTGAGGAATGCAGGAATATATACCGTATTTATCGGCGTATACCGCACACTTTTTTGCCCTGAAATTCAGGGCAAAATCGTGGGTGCGAGATATACGCAGATACCCGCTTCCCGCGCCGAGTTTGAACTACTGCGCTGGCATATACCGAGCGCAGTACACTCGTGTATAGTCGGGCAGGCTCGGCTCCTCTCGCAGTCACGTCCTGGACGTACAGGACGCACAGGACGCACAGGACGTGACCGCGAGAGGAGCCGAGCCTGCCCGACTATACACGAGTGTACTGCACTCGGTATATGCCGGCGCAGTAGTTCAGACTCAGCGCGGGTAGCGGGGATCGAGTGGGGAGGACACCGCAGAAGGACGCCAGACCCGACTAGGAGGACACCACCGAAACCGCAGACGGACACCGGACCAGACGAGGCCGCCGATGGACGCCGCCCAAGACACCAAAACTGTAAGTACGAAAATGTTTTTACAGGAATGCGGGTCCACTTTAGGGGTGCGCGCTATTTGCCGGAGCGCGCAATACCCCAATAAATACGGTAAATAAAGTGAAAAAATTGTATAAAAATATATGTGAAAAAGCGTCCACATAGAAAATCCAAGGTGATAATATTCCAGGTGAAAACAATTAAAGTGTCCAAAGGAAAACAAATCTTCAAAAAATCTTCTTAATATGAGACCTTTCACCACACCAAAGTGCTCAGTGACTCCACACCAATAAGAATTGCGCTTACCAATGCGATATGCCTTGCATTCTCATGCTTGCCACAAACAGCAAAATATTTCTCCACACGAACTGACCAATTCCACCAGTGATTCTCACAAGCCGAATCGTTGTTCCACATGAAAGGTAAAGTGACTCCAATGGTGAAGTATATCAAACTTGTTTATTTAAAATCAGTAAAACAGCTTCACACATTGCACTCACATTTGATTAAGCAAATCAAGGCACTTCAATAGTGAACTAAGCAGCGGGTTCCTCACAGGTGATTATCTTGTTGCATTATGGTCACAGCGGACCTAAATAAAAACCGTCAGCCTCACCCCCTGCTCCGTTCGTCTCACTCGTCACTTCAAAAAACACACTTCAAATGCGATGGTCGGTACTCGGACGCTTCCTTGGTGTGCTGTGTAACTTCCCCTATAGGGGGAACACGTTTGATATACTTCACCATTGGAGTCACTTTACCTTTCATGTGGAACAACGATTCGGCTTGTGAGAATCACTGGTGGAATTGGTCAGTTCGTGTGGAGAAATATTTTGCTGTTTGTGCCAAGCATGAGAATGCAAGGCATATCGCATTGGTAAGCGCAATTCTTATGGGTGTGGAGTCACTGAGCACTTTGGTGTGGTGAAAGGTCTCATATTAAGAAGATTTTTTGAAGATTGGTTTTCCTTTGGACACTTTAATTGTTTTCACCTGGAATATTATCACCTTGGATTTTCTATGTGGACGCTTTTTCACATATATATTTATACAATTTTTTCACTTTATTTATATATTCCTGCATTCCTCACAATATTTTCTGTATTGTTTAATATTTAGAAACGTTTAGTTATTTTTTTAGCGCTACTATTTTGTTCATTCAGAATTTTTGGTACACATTATTATTATTTAAGTAGCTGCTTTTTTTGAGGTTCGCACAGTCATTGGCGCAGTGGGGTGGAAGGAATTAGAAGGAGCGCCTATTATTTTTTTCACTATTTGTTTAGATCTCTTGTATCATGTCTGCAGTTTCTGACCCTCTTTTGTGTTGTCTTTTTTTTAAGAACATATACAATTTTAAAATGGAGTTCTTCTGACTGCTTGAATTTTTTGGATGAAAACCATGTGCAGTAATCATGATGCATCGCGGAATCGAATCGTGGACAGGATAATCGTAATCAAATTGAATCGTGAGGCCAGTGAAGATGCACACCCCTAGATAGATAGATATATTTTTTTATCTTCAAACTTTTTTTTATCATTTTTTTAAAGATTTTTTTTTTAACACACTGTGACCAAAGCAATACAGTGTTACCATATTAGCATTGTACTACTCCGGGGAAGTGATCAAGATTTTTTTTTTAATTTACACAGTATGATTGCATAAGCCAATGAACTTCATTGGTATAACCAACTATTTACCTGAAAGAAATTAGTTCATTCAGTGTCTTTTGTTATGATTAGATGTGATTGGTCATAGCTAATCACATGGTACAGATGGGCTGTGATTGGACTGTCTGTACCATGTGTTCACTGTGACCAATAACAGCTAGCCATACTTCATATTCCCATTGCACACATTCCTGGATCCGCTCTTGGGTTTGGGTGCTTGTAGCAACAACCAGCTGGATACTGGTACACGTTACAGTATAAATATTTGCCAGCACACCATGGAACAACATAAATAGCGTCCAAACGGATGTTTTATTGCAACAGTTTGGAGCCACGTAGGACCCCTTCGTCAGGCATGTGATCCCAGTCAGACGAAGGGGCCCTACGTGGCTCCGAAACGTTGCACTTTCTTTGTGTTGTGATCATGCAATAAAACATCCGTTTGGATGCTATTTATGTCGTTCCATGGTGTGCTGGCAAATATTTCTACAATAACAGCTAGCAACACAATTGTATACAATAGATGGCATTAGAGGAAGCCATCCATTGTTTACAACTGGCAGCGGGCCGGTGCAATAATCAGTCATTGACTGGGTCCAATGGACACAGTTGGTGACAGACCGCATCGCTGCACAGGCCCATGGCTGGGCGAGAGGCACATTCTCAGGAGGATATCATGTGACGTCCTCCCAGAACAACAGGGAGGCACATTCTTTGTCCTCCCAGAACAACTGCTCATCATTTTACTATAGGTAGGATGGGAAGGTGTTAAGCACAGAACATTGTTTACTGCAGTTCATAAATTGCAAGATTCTTTGCTGACTGGGGAATCTGGCCAATCCCACCTTAAAGCGGTGGTTCACCCTAAAAACGACTTTCCACTATTACACTGCCCCCCCCCCGCATTACAATACGATTATGCCTTTAATTTTTTTTTTGCTGCTGTACATACCTGGGTACAGCTATTCACCCGTGTCCTCCGGGTTGCGAGTCCCGCGGGAGTGGGCGTTCCTAACATGGCGGTGATTGACGTTTTGACTAAAAAACGAGCTCCCCCCGTCGCGTAAGCAGCGTCACGATTGGCGGAAGGAGCCGAACGGCGAGTCGGCGCTATACTGCGCCTGCGCATCAACGTTCGGCTTCTTTCGGCATCTCGTGACGCGATGTATGCGTCAGTCTGATGCCTGTCCATCAATTAGGAACGCCCACCGCCAGCATCGTACCCGGAAGTGGCGGTGGGAACGAAAATAACAAACGGTATGTACGGACCTTTTTTTTTTATAAAACCGGCCGATTCTAATCGTAATTTATTTGGGAAAAGCAATGTTAAAATTTTATTTTTAGGGGAACCACCGCTTTAAGAAGAATTATAGAATCCCTATAAATGAAGTTTTGATTCACTTTATCTGCTAATTTGCAGTACAGGTCAGTTAACTCATCTATGCCTCATTTAGCATTTTCTTTTGCCATTACTGACACATTAAGAAGGGTACATTTGACACTGCATTTGTTAAAAGAAAGCTATAGTTCCGCCTGCTAACGCTGTTGTCTCAAAAAGTGAAATGAAGAATGAGAAAAATGCATCTAATGAAATTAACCACCTCTAAATAATACGATGTAAATAAAATGCTCATAAACTTTAAAGGCTGTTAACTGACATCTCTTTTGTGCCTTGTTGCTAGATACCTTAGATTCTCTTTAATTATTTTAATGTGTGTACCATGGATGAGCAGTGTGCATTCCTGACAGCACTTTCAAATTCAAGATCAGAAAACTTAGTGTAGATAAATGAGGTATAAACAACTAATTTCCCTAAATGTACAATATTAGCTTTTTTTGTTGTTTAATGTCCACAGGCAGATGTGTTTAATTTCATTTATTAGCATCTTAAAAGCAAAGTTTTCTGCATAAGCCAGAAGGTAACTTCTAATGTTTTCTTGTCTCATAAGAAAGAAGCTAACTGCATATTTTACAGTCAGCACATTCTTCTCAAGGACCCTTAGACCATTATTTTCTCTAAGGCAAAAGGTTTCTTAAAGCAGAACTCTAGCCAAACAAATACATAAAACATAAATAGCCTGGTGTGTGGCTCCTTTAATTTGCCTGCAGAATGTTTCCACCATTGTAGTTTATTACTTTCCAATTTCAGTGCAGACAGTACTGAACTGGAGGGTGTCACAAACACAGGAGGAGTGGTGGAAATTTTGGGGAAGAGTAGGCTTGAATGGTCTCCTATTAGCTGTAGCTGGGGAACTGGCCCTATTCACAAATGGAACCAGGAAGACGACCTGTGCTGTGAGGAGGAGGGAGAGAAGCATGTGGATTGATGGATGCTGCTGGGAGAACTACAGGAGCAGAGAACTGCACAGGGACTTCTGGAGGTGACTTTTGCCTTGTGCACGCAGGCAGTTTTTTTTTTCATTCAATGAAGTGGGCTGCCAAAAAAAAAAAAGGAAGCGCTCGCTGTAATAACTATGCAATGTTAGTACAGCGCCCCAATGAGCGATTGTGTTCTGACAGGGGGACTGCCCCTCCGCTAGGACATACCGGTCAATGCTTTCAGCCTTTGGCTGCCAGTGCTGATCAGATGCCAATGGGCTTCTGGTTTTCCAGCATGCCCATTCAACAGAAGTCAGACATAAGGCCGGCTCTTGTCGGACGGACTACTGTACACACTGGCTTGTTTCTTTTAGATACCAGCCTTTTAGATAATGGTAAGTGCTACTATAATATGCTGTTTAAGAGAGTTGCTGTTCCAAAGACTGTGCTGTTGACAACTGTGAGCACAAAGGTACTGTGCTGAACACATCAGAGTCTGTGTGTGTATCCAGTGTTGTTCTACAAGAGGTTGCAGTGGGAACCCAGTAACATGCACAAATCTGGAATATTGCTGCACTCCTTGGTATCTTTATTGAAGCATTAAAATCACATCACAGGTATGAAAGGATTATTAAAAGGTGACACGATTCGCGTTAAAGTCAGCGCTTACTCAACTGGGTTCTGACTTTAGCATGAAACACGTCACCTTTTAATGTTCCTGTCATACCTGTGATGTGATTTTAATGCTTTAATAAAGATACTACGGAGTGCAGAAATATTCTGGATTTGTGCATGTTACTGAATCTCACAGATGAGCTGTGCAGCAGCATCCCATGTTCCAGTTCACAACATGTGAGAGTCGGTCACTCACCTAGAGCGGCATTACTTTGGGAGTGGGAGCTGTTTAGTAGGGATGAACTTAAAGTGATACTATAGGTTTGCATTTTATTTTTTTTAAATAACAAAAATGTTATACTTACCGCCACTAGGCAGCTAATTTTGCACAGAGTAACTCCGAACTGCGTTTTCTGGGGTCCCCCGTTGGCTCTCTCGGCTCCTCCCTGCCTCAGATAACCCCCTCTGGGAAGCGCTCTCCCAAGGGGCACGCTCCTGAGTCCTCCATTTGGCGTCCATAGCCGCCGAGTGCAGGACTCGGCCCCTCCCCCGGAGCCTGCGTCATTGGATTTGATTGACAGCAGTGCAAGCCAATGGCCCCCGGGCAAAGATTCAGCACGTTCATGACACTGAACTTTCCAGGGATCAGGTAAGTAAAACAGGGGACTGGGGGGGCTGGTAATCATCAGATGTAGGATGCATTAAGGTGAAAAAAACAGGAACCTTTACAACCCCTTTAAGGGTTTGTACCAAACACTTATACATTTGCCATTTTAAGGGGAGTCAACCGTATAATAAGAGTATTATACATGACAGCTATCCATTGTTAATGGCTGTTATGGATGCTGATGGGTGCAGGCATTGCAAAAACCTCAACCTCAAGCAAAAGACCTGGGGATAGTTAAAATAAAATAAAATGACTTGGGGTTTCACCCCTTATTCATACCACGTAAAATCACCCAAAGAGTCTGGTATGGATTCACAGGGAACCTAATGCCAAAATCAAGTATGGGGGTGCCCCCAAAAAATCCATACCACACCCTTATCCAAGCATGCATACTGGTAGGTCAACAAAAGGGGGTGAACAAGCATGCCCTTCCACTTCCTGAACTATACCAGACCACATGCCCTCAACATGAGGGATACCTTGCCATGTTGATGAGGGCAAGGGACTTTTTCCCACAACCCTGGCCCAGTGGTTGTGGGGGTATGTTATTGGAATAACGCTCCACCATGTTAATGAGTAAGGGAAATATAGCATCCCTGCTCATTCACAAAAATATGAAAACAGTAAAAAAATAAAAAAAAAACACTTACCACACTGTATTATCCAGTGTTGTAAACAAAGCTCAGTGATCAGCCAAAAGAAAGGTAACACCACCTGCAGACACAATTTTGCTGTCATTACTTCACTACCCCTGAATGACAGCTCAGATTGACCAAATATGGATGTGAAAGCATTAGGCCAATGACGTCACAGGCATCCTATCATCTAAGATAAGGGTATGGATGAAGGGAATCCCTGTCCATGTAAGCCAAGGAGATTGGAATAGTTAAAATAAATAAAAAAAGATGTGGGGTTCCCCCCATACCTAATATCAGGACCTTTACATCTGATGTGATTTTTTAAGGGGATCCAAAAAAAAAAACAGTGTGCCTTTATTTATATCAGTTCCTTTCTGTCAGAAATGGGTAAGCTGTTTCTGGATTAACTGGTATGCTCAGGGGTCAGGCTCAGAGACCAGTAACTATAGAAAGTAGAGAGGTTCACACTGACCAGCAGAATACATACAAGAGCAGGTCACCCTGGAGAAAAATACCATCTCACCTGAGGTGCAGGGTCTACACTAACTGGTCTTCACCTGTCAGGAAGGGCTTGCTGAGTACAGTAGTTGCTTGCAAGCTAATGCGCGTTTGCGGGGTGCCTATGCGCATGCACGTGCCAGGCAGGCTATTTAAACTCAGCTGACCCCGGCTTGTCCACGACCTTCCACCTGCCGTATCCTCTGGTTGAGAGAGAGAGAGGTTCTGTGCAACGTGGCCACTAGGGGGCGCGTGTGCGTTGCCGGCGCATAGCGCACGCCCACGGCAAAGCTCACGACCCGGTGCGCTTTTTTTTTTTTGGTGCGCTTGCCCGGCAATCGCGATGTCTGCCGGGCACCCGCTTTTGCCGGCAAACACAGCAGAACTGTGGATCTGTGTGTGTAAACACACAGATCCACCTCCTGTCAGAAGTGAGGAGACCGATGTGTGTTCCTAGTGTGTTCTCCTCCCCCTCCTCCCCTCCTCCCCTTATTAACCCCTTCAGCACCCCCTAGTGTTAACCCCTTCCCTGCCAGTCACATTTACACAGTAATCAGTGCAGTTTTAAAGCACTAATCACTGTATAAATGTGAATGGTCCCAAAATTGTGTCAAAAGTGTCCAATATGTCTGCCGCAATGTCACGGTCACAATAAAAATCGCAGATCGCCGCCATTACTAGTAAAAAAATAAAATAAATGAAAATGCCATAAATCTATCCCCTATTTTGTAGACGCTATAACTTTTGCGCAAACCAATCAATATACGCTTCTTGCAATTTTTTTTTTACCAACAATATGTAGAAGAATACGTATCGGTCTAAACTGAGGAATTTTTTTTTTTTTTTTTTTTTTTAAATGTTGATATTTATTAAATCAATAAGTAAAAAATATGGTGTTTTTTCAAAATTGTTGCTCTTTTGTTTATAGCGCAAAAAATAAAAACCACAGAGATGATCAAATACCACCAAACAACATTTTTATTTGTGGGGGGGAAATAAAAAGATTTCATTTGGGTACAGTGTTGCATGACCACGCAATTGTCATTCAAAGTGCAACAGCGCTGAAAACTAAAAATTGGTCTGGGCAGGAAGGGGGTGAAAATGCCCTGTATGGAAGTGGTTAATGATGCTTAAAGTGAAAAAATAAAAGTGAAATATTCCTTTAACCACTTAACCTCCGGACCATATTTCTGGTCAAAGACCAGAGCACTTTTTGCGATTCGGCACTGCATCGCTTTAACTGACAATTGCGCGGTCGTGCAAGGTGTCTCCCAAACAAAATTGGCGTCTTTTTTCCCACAAATAGAGCTTTCTTTTGGTGGTATTTGATCACCTCTGCGGTTTTTAGTTTTTGCGCTATAAACAAAAATAGAGCGACAATTTTGAAAAAAATGAATATTTTTTACTTTTTGCTATAATAAATATCCCCCAAAAATATATAAAACATTTTTTTTCCCTCAGTTTAGGCCGATACGTATTCTTCTACATATTTTTGGTAAAAAAAAAATACGCGTTTATTGATTGGTTTGCGCAAAAGTTATAGCGTTTACAAAATAGGGGGTATTTTTATGGCATTTTTTTAAATATTTTTTTTTTACTAGTAATGGCGGTGATCAGCGATTTTTTTTCGGTCCTGCCACATTAAGGCGGACACTTCGGACACTTTTGACACATTTTTGGGACCATTGGCATTTTTATAGCGATCAGTGCTATAAAATTGCATTAGATTACTATAACAATGCCACTGGCAGTGAAGGGGTTAACACTAGGGGGCGGGGAAGGGGTTAAGTTTGTTCCCTGGGTGTGTTCTAACTTTAGGGGGGTGACCTCACTAGGGGAAATGACTGATCTTCCGTTCATATATTGTATGAACAGAAGATCAGCATTTCTCTCCCTGACAGGACCGGGAGCTGTGTGTTTACACACACAGCTACCGGTCCGCACTCTGTGAAGAGCGATCACGTGTGCCCGGCGGCGAGAGCCGACATATAGCTACGGGCTCTCGCGCAGGGGAGCCGACCTGCTGCCATAAAATGATGGCGGCTGGTCAGCAAGTAGTTAAATATTGTGCCTGGGGGGTGTCTATAGTATGCCTGTAAAGTGGTGCATGTTTCCCGTGTTTATAACTGTCCCTGCACAAAATGACATTTCTAAAGGAATAAAAGTTGTTTAAAACTGCCTGCGGCTTTAATGTAATGCCTGGTCACGGCATGGGTACCCCCCAGCTATATTAAGGGGAACCCCCCACCCAAATTTAAAAAAGGAAAGGCGTGGGGCCCCCAGGCCCTATATACTCTGAACAGCAGTGTACAGGCGGTGCAAACAAAATAGTAAGTTTGTTAGGGGGCTTGGCTTGGCGCGCGAGGTGGATGGCTGCTTGCTAAGGGAGCTCCGTGTCCCAGGGAGAAAATAGCCTAATCACAACCCGGATTTTCGGCCGAAAATGTCCAATATCACGAAGAAGGGTCCTCACAATCGCTCTCTACGCTCAAAGAACACCCCAAAAGGCAGCGGCAAAAGCTCCAAGATGGCGCCGACACGCAATCCGGACCATGCTGAAGACATGGAGGATGATGAGATCTCCCTCCCAGCCTCCGAGGGTTCTTCGAGAGGTAATATACCCAATGACCACCCGCTAAATTATGCCATCATGACCGACATCGCAGCGGACATAAAAAAATTATTTGCGACGGCCATCACGGACATTAAGTCCGAACTAATGAGACTTTCTGAACAGATAGCAGTCAATGACAGGGCTGGCAAGCGGAGGGATCGGGCCTTGGTTAGGCTGGATGACATTACCGCTAAACATTCTACTCACCTCATAAGCATAAATAGGCAATTAGAAGATTTAGACAACAGAGGACGAAGGAACAATATTAGGGTGAGGGGATCCCAGAATCCGTATCCCCAGATCAAATCAAACACACCCTCACTTCAAACTTCAATAGCCTTATAGATGGGCCCGAGGCATCACCCATTGAATTCGATAGGGCTCACAGGGCCCTTAGACCTAAAGCCCCGGATGATAATCCTCCAAGGGATATAATCTGTTGTCTCCCAAATTATACCTTGAAGGAAGATATCTTGCAAAAAGCAAGACAAAACGACCAGATCACCTTCAATGACACCACAATTCAGCTCTTTCAAGACCTGTCCCCCATAACGCTGCAGAATAGGAGAGCTCTTCGCCCACTGCTAGACGTCCTAAGGGGAAAAGGACTTACATACAGGTGGAAGTTTCCATTCGCGCTGCAAACCTCTGTTAATGGCAGACAATACCTACTCAAAACCCCGGATGATCTCCAGAGATTCTGTGAGGCCCTACAGATTGCTCCGGTGGACCTGCCTGAATGGTATGCGGATTTCCGCCTGCCGCCAGAGATCAACAACTACCCTGCCAGATCAGGTCCGTCCTCGGCTAAATCACCTTACAGGCAAGGCACCCCCAGGAGAAACGCTGGATGGAATGCCTACAATTCCCCAGCTGGCAAAAGCCCAAAGATGTGAGGTCCTTGAAGTATGCTCCCAGTTCTCTACCAACTCATCCTTCATTTCTCCGTTTTCCCCGGGATGTCCATTACCAGGCCATACAGTTCTGCAAGTTTATTTGTTCATATGAAGCCTGCACCAGTTTATTGATTTCTGTGCTGGATCTTTACACACTCCGCGGAGACTCCACACATATCAGCACAATACTCTGTGTCTATTACTAAATTGATCACCTCTTTCGAGACCTGCGTGATTACTGTACCAGCGGGGAACCCTGTCGGGAGTGAAAACTAATATGCCTTCAGAAACCGTGTCGCACAGAATTCTTCACCGAACCTTTCACAGCCTGTCAAAGTTTTGCTCACATACAGAGTACCGAAACCTGTGATACCAAGGAGAAATGGCTCAGACTCTCTCCACCAGAGGGCAGTAGCCGATCGAAGGAGCGTCGCATACATGCTAACTATCAGCATGTCCCTCAACTCGGCACTGACAACATCTGAGCACCAACTCTCATGTCGAACTCTCATATTGATACAACTACTCTGAAGCACAACCTCCCCTTGCATAGTCTTGGGAGACACCCCAGAGGCGACTAACTGTTTCTCTCGCGTCCTCCGCACAACGCAAGGATGATCTGCATTGCTTCACGTGGGTCCTGGCCTATTCGAACCCTACTAATTTGTACTGCAAATGTTCACTGGGAACCTGACCCTACCACGTAAACCCATACGCAGACAGCTTACGCTATCTATCCCTGAACAGCTATATGATCACAACCCTTGATAGCTCTCAGTTTCATGCCTGTTTATTCTCTATGTTTATTATTCCGTTTTATCCGTTTAGAGCTATCACTTCTCAACAGGTCTTCAGCATGCGGAATGTTGTCTCTCCAGGAACACCTCTACTTCTTCTGAATTATCTTTTCCTCCTCAAGGCTACAGTTTTCGACTCTCCACTGAACATTGCCTGGTATAGTACCTGTAATACCCTATTATTTAGGTGAACTGAGGTGATGTCTTTCAATACAAACTCGAAATGTGTACATAGTATAATTCAATAATATACTTGATAAGAGTGTGGTTCCTCTTATTGGATGGTCACAACGTCTCATTACCCTCTTGACGTTATTAATACCTCCTTTTTCTTCCTACATGGGTGGAATTATACTCTGTCAAGATAGGACATACTGTATCTATAAGCTAGAGATGTACAACCTTACTGACACTCCTTGTACCAAAAGATTAGATCAATACTTGTCTCCTGCCAACCGCCTTCTGTTATAAAAGCTGTAATGTTCAACACTTGACACACAAGGTTTGTGGGTACCACAGAAAGTAATACCATCCCTGTCCCCACCTACACTCACCTACAAGCCGTAGACACAGGACAGGTTTACACTTTTATTTTATCTTTTTTCTTTTTTTTATTCTCTTTCTTTTTGGTCCTCTCCCGGGGAAATGATAACTTTAATTATACTGCAAACGTTGTTCATTGATAAATGTTATACCTATTATAATTATTTTCGGGTTGTGTTACACATATGCCCCACTTTCATTTTTCTCAAACTCTCCCTGGAACAGACTGTTCCATACTGATACACTCATAACCTTTAACCGATCACCACTCATCCATATCAGCTCCTCCCACTTACCCCCAGAGAGACACCAAAGGTGTTCATTTGATAACACCTGATATCTCTGCGCTTATATAAGCGATAACCAGAGTATAGTCTCGCCCTTAGTGCGCTTCATCCGTTTGTTGAACGCCACTGCATATTCCCCCTTTTATATCCCTTCTTATATCTGCATCACCTTATCCTCCCCCCTCCTCTCCCCCACCTACCCTTCTTGGCTAACCTTACTACTCAACCCCCCCACCCCCAACTGCCTCCCCCCTCAAGATGTCATACTCTCACTTAGGCAAATCGCCCTTGGTTATTTCTCACAATGTAAATGGTCTCAACATTCCGGAGAAACGAACAAAACTTCTGAGAGAACTTAAAAAAGCGAACCCTCAAGTTACCTTCCTACAGGAAACTCACTTTAAAGGCCCGAACACCCCTAAACTTACTAATAACTTCTTCACTAAGGCATATCATGCCACAAATACACTGGCAAAAACTAAAGGAGTTTCTATCCTACTAAGCAAACATGCCCCATTTGAACTTTCTAGCCAACTAGCTGATCCTGAGGGAAGGTTTATTTTTCTTAAAGGCTCCTGGGGGGGAACACCAGTCACCCTAGCAAATGTATACTTCCCAAACTCCGCACACATCACGTTTTGCTCCAAAATTGTCTCTGAACTGAAATGGTTCGCGGAGGGCTGTATCATCTTAGGCAGTGATTTTAACATTCCTCTCTCCCCCCACACTTGATACGTCTAACGGACACTCCCATGTCTCTTACAGGATCCTAAAGAGGATCAAGGTCCTGTTACAATCACTCAAATTGGTGGACACTTGGAGACTTCTGCACCCTACAGATAAGGATTTCTCCTTCTTTTCACCCCCACACAAGAAATATGCTAGGCTAGACCTGATCTTTATATCCCAAAGAAACCTACCTGCACTGTCGAAAGCAGACATAGGCATCATTTCACTCTCAGACCACGCCCCAGTTGCCGTGACATTATCCTTTGGCCCTAAACAGAGATCCCCATTTAATTGGAGACTAAACGCATCCCTGCTGACCGACTCAATTATACACGACGATATCAGAGAGTCCATTGAATCGTACTTCAGACTAAACAAAGATTCTGACACTAACCCTCTCACGAACTGGGAAGCACACAAGAGTGTGATAAGGGGGGAGTTGATTAAATGGGGCGCTAGGCGGAAAAGGGAAAGAGCAGAAGAAATCACACGACTCTCAAATACCATAGCTACAATGGAAACACTACATAAGAAATCACTCTCCGACAAAGTACTAGATGACCTGACTAGGCACAGAAAATCCCTTACACAACTATTGACCTTCCAGACCCAAAAAGCCCTGTTTTTTAAGAAAAACATCTTCTATGAAAAAGGAGACAAGGGAGGGAAACAACTAGCCAGAGCCCTCAGAGACGCCACCTTGGCTAACCAAATCTACTCCATCCGGAATAGTTCAGGCAACCTAGAACACGCATCAGATAAAATTGCCTCAATTTTCCATATTTTCTACTCAGGCCTGTATGACCTCCCCCCGCAACACAAACCGCATCATATACAAACCTCCAGAGAAGACATGATTCTTAAATTCCTAGCAGATAGCAAACTCCCATCACTCTCCTCTAAAGACATCTCCACCTTAAACGAACCCATTAATACCACTGAACTCCAATTAGTAATTAAAGAATTGAAATCAGGGAAAAGCCCGGGCCCCGACGGTTACACGTCCCAATATTATAAGACATTCTCCCTTATCCTCACTGAACCACTGCTTAAAGCCCTTAATCATTTAGCATGGGGACCACATGATTCCAACTCCTTACTCTCAGCTCACATAGCCGTAGTCCAGAAGCCAGACAAAGACCATACAGAAACCGCAAACTATAGGCCAATTTCACTACTAAACCTAGACGTAAAAATTCTAGCAAAAATTCTAGCAAATAGGATTAAACCCATGTTATCACACATCATAGGACCTGAACAGGTAGGCTTTATGCCTGGTAGAGAGGCCAGGGATAACATAACCAAATCCCTGAACTTAATCCACTATGCAAATACCTCCAAAATCGAGGGCCTTCTCCTGTCCACAGACGCGTAGAAGGCCTTCGACAGGATATCATGGGACTACCTATTTGCGGTATGTTCCCATATTGGCCTCTCAGGGAATATCTCAAATTGGATTAAAGCTCTTTACCAAAACCCGACGGCAAGAATCAAAGTTAATACCACCCTTTCGGATCCAATAAATATCCGCAACGGCACCCGACAAGGATGCCCCTTATCCCCCATACTTTTTATCCTGTCGCTGGAGCCCCTAATTAGAACAATAAATTCATCCCCCGACATCAGAGGTTTTATGGTCAAAGATAGAGAATTTAAAATAGCGGCATACGCTGATGACCTTTTATTTTTCATCACCCACCCACATATTTCCATGCCCAACCTATCTAAAATCTTTAAAACATTCGGCTTTATATCAAACTTCAAAATCAACCCGACCAAATCTGAAGCGCTCAACCTTACCCTCCCCCCAGACAAACTCAAACTACTTAAGGAAAATTTCAAATATAGATGGGAAAAAGATTCCCTGAAATACCTAGGAATTAAACTCACCCCTGACTTAAACTCCCTATATAAAACTAACTTTTTACCACTGCTGGGTTCAATCTTAGGAGACCTGAAGAGATGGAACTCCAAGTTCTTCTCCTGGTTCGGAAGGGCTGCCATACTGAAAATGGTGGTGCTGCCGAGACTACTCTACCTCTTCAATGCCCTTCCAATCCACATTCCAAACTTCTTCTTCTCTACACTCCTATCAGCTCAAAGGGGATTCCTATGGTCTAACAAAAAATCTAGGATCTCAATGAACATCCTCAAACTCCCCATAAATAGAGGCGGCTTAGGCCTACCAGATTATAAGAAATACCACCTTGCTTCCCACCTTACTAGGGTAATAGATTGGCACTGCAATGGCCACAACAAGGACTGGGTACAATTGGAACTAGACCATTCTTCACAGCCCCTACTTTATTATCCCTGGACCCTCCACTCTAAGTCCTACAAAAACTCCACCAATCCCCTTATAGCCACTACGTTAGCCATCTGGCACAAGTTAGCTGCAACGTATGATCTAGCCACCATCCCGGGCCCTCTGACACCAATTGGGGAGAATCCTGATTTTCTTCCGGGGCAGAACCAAAAATCTCTGCCTCTCCCTAACCCCTCCAAAAAACTCCTAATCGCCCACTGTATCTCAGGAAACACAGTTAAATCCCTCTCTTCCTTTCAGAATGATTATGGCGACGCAGCTCCAAACCCCTGGTTCTATATGCAACTTAAGAACTTCTTAGTAAACAGTAAACACAAGACCTCTTTTTTTCAAATTATGACACCAATGGAAGCCATTTGTTACAAGAGGGCCCAGGTGCTCAAAACCACCTCTCTGGCATACAAATGGCTGGTCACACATGATTCTAAAGGAACTCAGAAACATAAAGAAAGATGGGAAAGAGACCTAGGCAGACAATTTAGTGACCGCCAATGGGAAAAGGCCTGCATATTTGCACATAAGTGCTCACTAAGCACTAAACACCAAGAGACTTCATACAAAGTACTTACTCAATGGTATATTACACCTGTGAAAGCTCACAGATGGTCCACAAAGATCGCTGACGTCTGCTGGCGATGCAAATCAGACATAGGCACCTTTGTACATATTTGGTGGGACTGCCCCCTGATCAAAGGCTTCTGGGAAGAAATCTCAACCTGGATCAGGCTCATAACAGAAACCACTATCACCCTAGATGTCGCTGCTTGCTTACTCAACATAAACTCCTTCCCTATACAAAGATATAAAAAGTCCTTAACAAGGCATTTACTCACCGCAGCGAAATCATTGATTCCTTTATATTGGAAAACAAACAGAGTTCCAGGCGTCAGAGATTGGTTGGAAAAAGTTAAATACATACACAAAATGGAGGAATTGGTTGCAATGAAAAACGAACGAAGCTCCACCTTAATGGAAAGCTGGTCCCCCTGGGTAGCTTTCACAGTTTGAGTCTCTCTCTCTCCATTGAGTCTCTTCCCCCGGTATGACAAATGCTAATCATCTGTTATTGCTGCTCAAAGTAATCCTTCCTTGTCCCCTTCCACACCCTACCCACCACACCCACCTCCTCCTCTTCCCTCCCCCCAATTCTCAATACCCCCCCTCCCCCATCCCCTCCCCAACTCTCCGTTCTTTAACTCTTCTCAAAAATGTTTTTTTTCCAAATACCATGTATCAACATTGTTAACTCACTTTATTATTCCATACCGTTATACTACTTGTACTACATTCTTGTACACTGTTATACCTAATTTTATTTCTGTACGATCCTACTTTTGCTTGAATAAACATTGGATTGTGAAAAAAAAAAAGTTTGTTCTTAAGTAGATTTTTTGTCATTTTGAACTGGTACATTTTTAAAGTGTAGCTCCAGCCAAAAAATCTATTTTTAAGCTTTTTGGAAAACACAGGGAAGGGTTATCACCCCTGTAACATTTGTTTTGCTGTCTGTGAACCTGTTCAGAAGATTTCACCTCACTTTCTGTCCCAATGACAATTGGATTTGGAAAATTTGTTTTTTTTAGGGAAACAAGGATTGGTGATAAAGCATCAGTGGAGAGGAGACACCTTTCTCACATATTAACTCTTACAAGAGAGAATTTCCCTTCCTAGGGGTAGATTTCCTCTCACTTCCTGTTGTCTCCCTCCGTTTGTAAGTAGGAGTCATTTGAAAGTTTGAAAGTAGAGGCCTGCCCTATGTATGAAATTTGGGCCTTAGGTGTTGGTGTTGCCACAACACTGTAAGCCCTCACAATTACTCTTGGTGGGCGCTGGAACGCCCTGCTGTGAGCTATTATATCAAGAATTGTAATTACATGCCATTGTTGAACAGTGGCAGAAAAAAATGGGCCTTTGTGGTGGTGGTGGTGGTGTTGCCACAACACTGCAACCTCTCACAGATACTCTAGTTGGAGCGCAAGAATGAGCCCTGCTGCAAAGTATTGCAGCAAAAATTATAATTACACGCCCCTGTTAAACAGAAGCAGAAAAATTGGGCCTTAGGCACTGGTGTTGGTGCAACAACACTGCAACCCCTCACAGATACTCTATTTTGAGCGCAGGAATGAGCCCTGCTGCCAAGTATTACAGCAAAAATTGAAATTACACGCCCTGTTAAACAGTTAGCCAGTAATGATCCCTCTCCTTGATACTACGAATACAAGGATCCTTTCGCAGGCTTGCAGGATCAGGGAGGCCATGCAGAATAGGTTTGCTGAGGCATTCGGTCAGGAGTCCTCTGGGTCACTAAGGACAACATGATCTGCAACCACCTCCTCCCAGCCACGTACAAGTCCATGGGTTTCTTGGGGCTGGTCCCTTAAAGACTGCTGCTGATGCTGAGTGCTAGGCTTCACCTCCATGCTGACACAATCCTTCTCCTCATCCTGTGTGATCTGCGGGCCAGCAGGAACATTGTCTGGATAAAGGGGGCCTTGAGAGGTAAGGAAGTCCTCCTCTTCCTCCCTCTGTTCTGCCTCAAGTGCCCTGTTCATTATTCCACCCAGTGTGTGCTCCAACAGGTGGACAAGAGGGACAGTGTCACTGATGCATGTACTGTCACTGCTCGCCATCCTTGTGGCCTCCTCAAATGGTGACAGGACAGTGCATGCATCCCTGATCATGACCCACTGGCCTGGCAAAAAAAACAAGCTCCCCTGACCCTGTCCTGGTGCCATATTCTCACAGATACTCATTAATGGCCCTCTGCTGCATGTGCAGCCGCTGCAGCATGGTCAAGGTTGAGTTTCACCTGGAGGGCATGTCACAGATTAGTGAAGAAAATAGGTGCTGCGCTAATATTAACTTGTTCTAAATCGTACAATAGTGCATATGAGATCCCCAAATAAATCAAATAAAAGGGGCATCAAAGGTGCAAATAAACATTAAACACAATGAATATAGTTGAAAAACAAACAGTCCCGTTTAAGATCAGCATAAAACTTCCATGGAAAAACACACTGCACAATCACTATGGAAAAAGACAAACCAATCCTGTGATAAGGAATCCTGTAGCAGACAGTTCAATGTATGGAAACTTCACCCCCTAGGTCTCCTTTTCCTTCAGGACAATACCGCTCATAAAGGGAGAAAAAGAAACCAAATATGGTGCAAATAACGTTTTGAGAAAGATAAAATGAATACTGCAATACAGCGATTGCACTCACGATACACTTCAGATCAAACAGGCTCAGCTGTAGAGTCAAACGCCGCTCAGTGCTTAGCGATCTCCTCACTGGGACGAATCTCCCATCAATCGCGTCACTTAGGCTCCTCCCCCACGCGTATCGTCACTGGACACGTGACTTATTCATGGGTTGCCATGTGACCATGTCAGCTGTCTATTTATACATGCTGGCAATGGAGGCAAGAGCGGAGGATAGATCTTTCACATCATTGTCGGCTGACTTCCACAGTATATGACAAATTGTGAACATTACAAACTTTTAATAATACAACATTTAAAAAACGTTTTAAAATACCAAATACGATATACAATAAACACTTCTTTAAAAATGCTTAAACCAAGCAATGTGTATATACTGCCTCCAGTGGTAGGGAACCATATCCACAGAAGCAAGATATCCTATTTGGTTGATACACACCACCCCCTAGTGGATAGCAGTCACAGATTAGGCGGTTCTTGGGCAGGTTGTATTCCTTTTGGAGGTCAGCCAGCCAAGCACTGGCATTATATAATCGGCGGACATGCACACAGAGTTTCCTGGCCTGCCTCAGGACATCCTATAAGCCCGGGTACCTTCCCAAGAACCGCTGCACCACCAAGTTAAGGACGTGAGCCAAACAGGGCACATGGGTCAGTTGTCTCTGTTGGAGGGCGGAGAGGAGGTTGGTTCCATTGTCGCAAACCACCATTCCTGGCTTAAGCTGGCGCGGCGTCAACCACCTCTGAGCCTGCCCCTGCAGAGCTGACAGAATCTATGCGCCAGTGTGGTTCCTGTCCCCCAAGCACACCAGCTCAAGCACTGCATGGAATCTTTTTGCCCAGTATACAGTAATCTGACTTAGCTCAATCAACTGCCTGTATTATCAGTTATAGAAAAGCAATAGTCTGCAGTCAGCTTAACGTGCACACTGTGGCCAGTATACAGCACACTGACTTAATATACTGCAGCGAGAATAACAGGAACACTCGGAAGTGAGATCTAGCTAAACTGAATACAGTGTATATATATATATATATATATATATATATATACACACACATACACACACACACACAACTCCTGAGATGCATATATATACTAAATACACTGACTGCAGCTACCTGAATCGCCTGCCTGCTCTATCCAACTGAAATGAAATGACACTCTGACTCTCTCTCTATCTCTCTCAGACTCTCACATGTCACAACGCCGCAACACACCACACAAGGCCGACACGCAGGTGGCCTTATATAGTGTGGGGCGTGTACCTACTCCCCTGAGCCATGATTGGCCAAAGGCCCCCTTCCTTTTGCCAATTATGGCTCTCTGTGCTGACGGCGCTGTGATTGGCAAAAGCATGTGGTCATACTGCATGCTTGGCCAATCATCAGCCAGCAATGCACTGCGATGACTCAGTGAATTATGGGCCGTGATGGCCCAAAATGTTTGAAATTCAAAGTTCAAAGTTCAAAGTTTGAACATGAGTTTGACTCGAACACAAAGCTTATCCCTATTTAAGGCATCAGGCAAGGTATAGGCTAGGTATTAGAAAGTGCTATGGGATGCTAAAAGGTACACATAGCTGCAGGACAATATGTGTTCTTGATGCCCAGAGTTCCCTACCAAAAAGTAAAAAAGCCAAACTATTAGTGCCAAGTGATACTAGAGCATTTCTCATGCTTGTGAGAAATGTTTTGCTATAAATTTCAAAGAAGAGCTAGCTTAACCTCTAACCTTGGTCCAAAGGGGTTCATTAATTTGATGATGCTGGACTTTATATGCTCAAAAAGCATTTAAAAAAGGTTCAACAATGCCTAATTCTAATAGACAGACATGGGGCCAAAAGCATCCTTCTGAGATTATCTACTATTTGTATAAATCACCTGAGGAGTTAATGACCTATGGATATTTTGTTATAAAAACTGTGTTTGGAACTCTTCAGTGAATATAAATTTTAATTTGATGACAAAGCATTTATTGTGGCCTATTGTGCCTCTTCTTACAGATGCAAACTTGTAAAACTGTCCTGCTTATGCAAGAGCTTGAAAATATAGGAGAAACTTAATAAACAAAATAAATCATGCCAATCTGATATATTGCATTTCACATTGAGAAGACTTGTTCTGATTCTCTTTTTATACATACATCCTTTTGTTTTCATTTCAACAAAACCAATACTGATATCTTAAACTTTATTATGCACCACATATTATGGTTCCAGAGTCTGCATAGCCTAATGAAGCTGTTAAATCCAATTTATGTGTTTGAGATATGGTAAGGGAGCAGTTCAGAATGAAATATTTCATATTTTAAACCACAGAGGAAACTATGCACTACTCAGGGACAAATGGAAGACTATAATGATCCAATAAAAATCCAACAACAAAAGCTCACTACATTTCATGTCAGGAAAGTTCAAGTTTTAAGTTGTGAATGATATCAAATCTAAATATAGTTCCATAGTTAAGTCAGATAAAAAAAAAAAGATTTACCAAGTCATCTTCGACAATAATATTGGTCTGAAGGAAATTGATATAAAAATGTGTTCCCTAACCTTTTACTAACCGTATGGGGATGGGCTGCCTGGGACTACACACAGATCGCAGGCATAGCAGAAAGACAGGATCTGTGTGTCATCCCCTGACAAAATGGAGATCTGCCTTGTTTACAGACATGCTGATTGGCTCCCCCGCTGGCCAATGGGCATGCACGCATGCCCACAGATCACCAATTTTGGGCCCAAAGTATACCTATGGCAATTTGCTCAGCCGAGCCAACCTGCCTCATTACAACTGCGGTGGCTGGTCGGCAACTGGTTAAGTACTGTGTCACAAGCAAGAGTCTAACAGACATGTGTAGCACAATCATTTTACAATATATTTTAAATTACATCCTTCCATTATATTTGCTTTTCTGCCCACCTTAAGGAAAAACTTAATAAAACACGACTTAGCACCCTGCAGTTGTTGAGACAATAAACACTTTGATCAAGTATGTAATGTAAAATATAGCTTCAAGAGTGCAGTGGTCATGAGTAAGTCATATATAGCCCAGGATACAGAGTGCAATAATCAGGAGTATGAAATATGAAAAAAGTGCATATAGTGCAGGGCTCAGTAGTGCATGGCTCAGGAGTGAGTATCATACAGGCCACAGGGCTCAGGAATGCATATCACACTGGTTTCAGGGTTCAGGAGTGCATATCACACACAGTGCAGGGCTCATGAGTATGTATCAAAATGGGCACTGAGTTTAGGAGTACTTATCATACAGGACACAGGGTTTAGGCTACATTCAGGCTCCATTTACACCTGAGCGACAAAACGCCTGAAGCGCGACGCTCAGATACGCTGGAGGGGAAAAATAACATTGTTGTCTATGGAGATGGTTCACATCTCCATGCCGAACGCCGAAACGCCGATCGCGTGAAGCTCAAACAAGTCCCGGACCCTTTTTTGTCGCGCGTAATCAGGCGGCTTCGGCGTTCGGCATAGCCGACAATGACATGTAAAAAACATTGGGTTAAAAACTCTGCGTTTTGTCGCGGCAAAACGCGGTACAAAATGCCACAATTTGTCATGGCAAATCGTGGTACAAAACGCTGCGCTAAGGTGTGAATGCAGCCTCACACCTGAGCGTTTTGTCGCCTGAAGCGCGACGCCCCAAAACGCTAGAGGGGGAAAAATACATTATTCTCTATGGAGATGGTTCACATCTCCACTACAAAACGCCTGACGCCGAACGCCTGAAGCCCAAACAAGTTCTGGACCCTTTTTTGTCACTCGAATTGAGCGTATTTGGGCGTTTTACATTGGTGACCCTAGACCTGTACAAAATCGCGGTAAAAAGCGATGCGTTTTGTCGCGGCAAATCGCGGTAAAAAACGCTATGTTTTGTCGCCAAAACGCTGCGTTTTTTTACGCGATTTGCCGCGATTTACCACGACAAAACGCAGCGTTTTTTACCGTGATTTTGTACAGGTCTAGGGTCACCAATGTAACACGCCCAAATACGCTCAATTTGAGCGATAAAAAAGGGTCCAGAACTTGTTTCGGCTTCAGGCGTTCGGCGTCAGGCGTTTTGTAGTGGAGATGCGAACCATCTCCATAGAGAATAATGTATTTTTTCCCCTCTAGCGTTTTGGGGCGTCGCGCTTCAGGCGACAAAACGCTCAGGTGTAAATGCAGCCTTAGGGGTGAATATCACACAGGGTGCAATTTTCAAAAGTGCATATCAGCACTACACAGTGAACATGGCTCAAGAGTATGGCCCGGATTCTTGTACGAGTTACGCCAGAGTATCTCCAGATACGCCGTCGTAACTCTGAGTCCGAGCCGTCGTATCTATGCGCCTGATTCTTAGAATCAGTTACGCATAGATTTGTATTAGATCCGACCGGCGTAAGTCTTTTACGCCGTCGTATCTTAACTGCATATTTACGCTGGCCGCTAGGGGCGTGTACGCTGATTTATACCTAGAAATATGTAAATCAGCTAGATACGCGAATTCACGAACGTACGCCCGGCCGACGCAGTACAGATACGCCGTTTACATTAGGCTTTTCCCGGCGTAAAATTACCCCTGCTATATGAGGCGTACATGAGGCGTACCAATGTTAAGCATGGACGTCGTTCCCGCATCAAATTTTGAAAATTTTACGTTGTTTGCGTAAGTCGTTCGCGAATAGGGCTGGGCGTCATTTACGTTCACGTAGAAAGCATTGGCTTCTTGCGGGTTAATATGAAGCATGCGCACTGGGATACTTTCACGGACGGTGCATACCAAATTTGAATTAGGCGGGCTTACACCGGCCTATTTACGCTACGCCGCCACAACTTTGGTTTGAGAATACGGCACTTGCCTGTCAAAGTTGTGGAGGCGTAACGCAAATAGGATACGTTACGCCCGCACAAAGATACGCGGTTCTACGTGAATCCGGGCCTATGTATCTCAAAGGGCACAGGGCTAGCAAATACAAACCAAACCAAATTTGGAACTTCTGGTTGGCAATCTCTGGCTGGGCACTTGCACAACTGGTCTTCTTGGATAGGTTACTAGGTTGATCCTTCTTTTACTCAGTTAAAGGTTGTATAACTGTTTTTATCTCTGCTGTCTTATTACACTCAGAGGTGGTAGTTCTTGGACTGCTGTGACACACTGTAGGAGATTTTTCTAACTTTTGTTATAATTAATTATAATTCCTTTGTTGATGGTTGATGCTTTGTTGCTTTATTGTTGGAGAACTTGATGGATATATTATAGGAGCACTATGTTTTTCATAACAAACTAAGTTTCATTGTATGTATTATATGTATGACTTGATATATATATGGTCTACTCCGTTAAGATCATTTTGTTTTGTCTGTAATGTGTCCATACTCTAAACTCCTACCAAATGTTTCTCTTACTAGGCATGGTTTTTATTTTTCTATAACTGAGCCTACTGTTTTGGCTTACCTGTTTTGAACTTTTTGCAATTTTTACTTAAAAAAGAAGCATGGTATTTTTCTATCCTATATTTATACTTACCTAGGTGGATGCAGAATTAATCCAAGGCTGCATCTGTCCCCAGATGCCTCTTCACTGAGAAACAAGCCATCGAACACCACTGATGGCTCGGTCCTCTCACCTCCCAGAGCAGAGAGCTGCTGCCTAACAGCCAGCATCTCTCCTGCTCTGCTCCTCCACGCCAATTGGAGTGCTGAGCCGTGGAGGGGGGGGGGGAGTAGCCATCTCAGCGGCTCGCTGAGAGGCTGAGATGCTTATCAGTCCAGGCACCTGGCGAATCCAGACTTTCGAAGTCGGGATTATGCGGTGCCTGGACTGATCTTGGTGACGTCAGCAGAGAGCAGACTTGTTATTAACGCATACTGTTGGACAGGTTAATTTGGTTAGTAAGTAGACTTGTTGGTGAGTTGAGCTGGGAATTTTCTCTGGTTTGTACTTGGGGTGGGGTCCATCTGTATTGAGGGATCTGTGTTGGGGAAATCGGTCTGTGTTGGTAGAAAAGTCTGTACTTAGGGGGTCTGTCTTGGGGAAGTCAGTCTATGTGGAGGGGAATGTTTACTGAAGGGTTTGTACTGGGTGAGGGGTCTGTGGGGGTAGGCTGGGGTATTTAGGAATGTTTGGGGAGATCTATATTTTGGGATATATGAGCTTGGAATGGTGATTTGTACTAAGAAAAAGGGATCAATTTGATCAAAGATGGAGAAGTCAGAATTTGGAGTAACTGTGCATGACAACCAATCAGCTTCTAGCTTTCATTTTCAAAGCTTAACTGAACAAGTTGAATATAGAAGCTAATTGGCTGCCATACACAGCTGCTCCAGATTCTGTTTGCTCCAGTTTTGATATATTATCGTCACTGTATTTTACATTTCATCCTCCTGACCACTGCATTTAAGCACATTATTTCTGAAGTTCTTCTTTAAGGTAGGCAGTAAGAAAAAAGCTTGTGGATAAATCATTAAAGCATTTTTTGTTGGAAAAATTACTGTGGGATATATGGACTGAGTATATGGGTTTTTATTTGACTATTTCCTTTAACCACTTGACAACCAGGCGAATTCTGGCACTTTGCTCCTACATGTAAAAATCATAATTTTTTTGCTCGAAAATTACACAGAACCCCCAAACATTATATATGTGTTTTTAGCAGAGACCATAGAGAATACAATGGCAGTCATTGCAACTTTTTATCTCGCACAGTATTTGCGCAGCAATTTTTCAAATGCGCTTATTGGGGGGAAAATAAGTGTTTCATGCGTTAAAAACAAAACAGTAAAGTTAGCCCAATTTTTTTGCATAATGTGAAAGATGAAGTTACGCTGAGTAAATAGATACCTAACATGTCACACCTCAAAATTGCACATGCTCGTGGAATGGCGCCGAACTTCGGTACTTAAAAAAAAATTTTTTTTACTGGTTAGTGGTTACATGTTTTGAGTTACAGAGGAGATCTAGGGCTAGAATTATTGCTCTTGCTCTAACGTTCGCGGCGACACCTCACATATGTGGTTTGAACACCGTTTTCATATGTGGGCGGGACTTAAGTATGCGTTCGCTTCTGCATGTGAGCACACGGGGACAGGGGCACGTTAAAAAAAATGATTGTTAATTTTACTTATATTTTTTTATTTTAACACTTAAAAAAAAAATGTGATCACTTTTATTCCTATTACAAGGAATGTAAACATCCCTTGCAATAGGAATATGACATGATCAGACCTCTTTACAGTGAGATATGGGGTCAATAAGACCCCACATCTCACCTCTAGGCTGGGAAGCCTAAAATAAAAAAATAAAAAATCACCCCTTCCCCTGTACCTGTATGGTTGTAGGAGATATCCCTTGTATCTGCATGTGCCGACTTTATCAGCACATGCGCACTGAAGTCATGGCACAAACGTGCCATGGCTTCAGTTAGTGTGCCATTACTGGTGGCTCCCGCACGCATGCACGGGAGTGAAGCCATTGCGGCTCCGGACAATCGCAGCACCGGAGCCCACGATACCTGGATGTAGCTCTGGGATCGCTGTTGCCAGCCGGAGCGATGTACCGGGACCGCTGTGGGGGCTTCGATCTAAAGTAAGTAATTCATAATGAGCTAGTATGCTATGCATACTAGCTCATTATGCCTTTGTCTTGCAGTTTTTTTTGTTTTTTAGTGGGTTTACAACCACTTTAAAACAGAACAGTTATTTTGGAAGGATGCTGAGTGTATCTTTTTGTGCCTATTCCCTACTGCAATAGTTGTTGTTATTAATTTGGAACCACTAATCAATATGAAAATAGAAGTGGCCTATCTATAACATTTCCATAACAGTTGGCGGGTCAGCCAGGAGGGGATTTACAGGTAACCCTGAGACTCCAAAACAAGGAGCTTGAGAGGACCTTGGAATTTCTGATAATCACCCGGCTGTGGTAAGCCCTTTGCTTACATTTGAGTTATCAGACTTCCTTGATCCGTAGGGCATTTTCAGGTACAAAGGGTACCTATTTTACTCCTCTAAATCGAACTGTATTGATTGTCGGTTATATATTATGTTGACACTGTCTACTGTCCATCGGAGGGTTATAGATAAGAAAAGAAAGAATAGCCCTGTTAACAGGTTATATGAAGTACACATCTGCTGTAATAGTAGTTTAGAGGCAAGAGGGTATAGGCACAAGTAGAGAAGAGAAAAATTGGCCAGTCATTATAGGCATTAAATAAAGTAAGGGAATAAAGGGTAAGAGACCCTCAAAAATGCACAGTGCAAGAGGAGCGCTGGAAAATATATGAACCGTAGGTGGAATTCCACCAATACTGAGCCCCTAGATAAATGGGTAAAATGGACAGGATCCACAATGGGTAACAGGGTCATCACAATTACAAGGACTAATGCCTCGTACACGAGATCGGTTTTCCTGGCGGTCAAAAGTCTGCTTCGAAAACGAGAACCTACTCGGTTGCTTTTCCCTGTGTACACACGGCCGGTTTTCCCGACAGGAAAACTGCCATGACAGCTTTGGTCGGGAAATCCGGCGGTGTGTATGCTCCACTGCAGTGTTTACCATAAGAAAACTGCCAAGCAAAAAAACACAGAGAATCGCGGCCGGAAAAAAAGAGAACAAGTTCAAATTTTTTTGCTCGCAGTTTTCCTGTCGGAAAAACTGCTATGGAGCATACACACGGCATACACACGATCGTGTGTACGAGGCATTAGATGCACGCAGATTAAACAGCTAGGGAACAGCCAACTATTTTAGCAGGATGGATCAAGGGTGACGGACAAATTAACAGACAGGAAAATTTTAATGTTAAATTGTGTGATAAATTCAGGGTCAGGCACCACAACTAGTAAATTCAAAAACATGAGCAAAAGCCAAAACAGAGGAATGAGAGCCAAACTGTATAGGAATGACATCATTTTAGGCCCTGGCCCAAACAGAATACTCTGTGGTCAGAGAGGGAAGATGGGATAAGCATTATGGAGCTAGAGTGACTTAGGTATGGGATTACAGTACATGGGATGCAAGGGATATCAGAGAACAAAATAAGGAAAGCTGAATTTAGGGAGGTAATGCTAACAAGCAGTGAGATTTTGAAGAGATTTAAAAGAAAGTAAGAGAACCATGTGCATGTGTTGTGTACAAATGGGAAAAATGTAAGTGATTTTAAAGAAGTGTGAATGCTGGAACTTTTAGTTCTACATCTTGTGAGTGTCATGTTGGCTCTGTGCAGACGTGACCCCTTCCCTTTCTCTTTCTCATGAAAGAATGTGCTGGGTGAGACATCAGTGATAACTATCAAGGTCACCTATGATACAGTATTATTACCATTACTCGTAGTCACAACAAAATGTTCCGGGTTATTTAACCACTTAAGAGCCACGCTATAGACGAAAGACGTCCACAGCACGGCTCTAAACTGCCAGGTGGACGTCCCTGGACATCCTTTTATGTGCATTCCCCACGCGCGCCGCTGGGGGCGCGCAGCGGGGAAACACTGTACCTGGCGCATCCCTGAAATGCCGATGCGCGTGCCTGGTGGCCGCGATGTCCGCCAGGTACCCGCAATCGGCGGTGACAGCAGGGACGTGGAGCTCTGTGTGTAAACACAGAGCTCCACATCTTGTCAGGGAGAGAGGAGACCGATGCTGTGTCCCTTGTACATAGGGACACAGCATCAGTCACCTCCCCCAGTCAGTCCCCCTCCACACACAGTTAGAACACACCCAGGGAATACATTTAACCCCTTCCTCCCCCCCTAGTGTTAACCCCTTCCCTGCCAGTCACATTTATACAGTAATTAGTGCATTTTTATAGCACTGATCGCTGTATAAATGTGAATGGTCTCAAAATTGTGTCAAAAGTGTGCGATATGTCCGCCGCAATATCGCAGGCCTGACAAAAAAAAAAAAACGCAGATCGCCGCCATTACTAGTAAAAAATATCAAAAAAAAATCATAAATCTACCACCTATTTTGTAGGCGCTATAACTTTTGCGTAAACCAATGAATGTACGCTTATTGCGATTTTTTTAACAAAAATATGTAGAAGAATACGTATTGGCCTAAACCGAGGGGGGAAAAAAACTGGGATATTATTATAACAAAAAGTAAAAAATATTGTGTTTTTTTTCAAAATTTTCTGTCTTTTTTTGTTTATAGCGCAAAAAATTAAAATCGCAGAGATGATCAAAAACCACCAAAAGAAAGCTCTATTTGTGGGGAAAAAATGATAAAAATATACTTTGGGTATAGTGTTGTATGACCACGCAACTGTCATTCAAAATGCGTCAGCGCTGAAAGCTGAAAATTGGTCTGGGCAGGAAGGGGGTTTAAGTACCCAGTAATGAAGTGGTTAATCTAATAAACAATGTGATCACAATTATTTTGATTCTGTTTTCCCAAACATGGTAAAATGAAGGTTACATTTAAAAATGCACATAATATAAAATAATACAAATTAATTATTCTTTTATAGTGGAAACGGTGCAAAAAAAAGAAGAAGAAGGGGAATGAGGAAAACAACTTTCCTTTAACGTGGTATATCTGTGTAATTTGAATTAGGGGGTGATATTGAGGTTATCACTCGAGTATTAATTTCTGACATAATGTTAACAGTTTTATTATTGATATAGATATATTTGAATTGATTTGGACAACCTTTGATTGGAAATGAGATACGGGCTATTGGGAAAATGTGTAATATGGGGTTAGTTTAGATTAAGATGAGGTTGTTAATTGGAGTACAGCTGATAATAATAATGATAATGATGTACAGTAAGAGTAAAAAATACAATTAAAATATAACAGACCCATCATACCATGTCCACACACCCTGTTAGGATAGATGCCACCTGCAGTCAGCTGTTTTAGAGTTTTTGATTTGGCTGATGATGTTTCTGTTCTTTCATATACAGATTGTTGGTCTTTTTGTCTTTATTTATTTTCATTTTTGGAAACACAAAGCAAAATGTGTGGATTGTTAAATAATGTGTCCCCTTTCCTTGTAAGTGCATTGGTAAGCTGAAGAAAACCATGAATTTATGGACATCCCTGCATGACCACATGGTACTTTTATCCTATATTATGTTGAGACATCGGAAAATAATGTAATGTGTTATCGTGTTTAAACTAACATGTAAGCAATGAGAAATTATAATATTGCCAGGAAAAGGTTGCTTTTTTGAAACATGAGACTGGAGTTCTTACACAAAGAGCATGATAGAAAAAAAAGACATTGTAATATATTTCATGCAAGCTAGATTTAGTAATATAGGCCCGGATTCACGTAGCACTTACGCTGGCGTATCTCGAGATACGCCACATAAGTGTCAATGTGCGCCGTCGTATCTATGCGCCGTGCCCATAGAACTAGATACGCCTGAAATTAGGCTTCATCCGGCCGACGTAAGTTTCCTACGCCGTCGTATCGTGTGCGCATATTTACGCTGGCCACAAGGGGAGCTTCCATTGAGTTAAGAACGTACTTGCGCCCGGCGCATTCATATACGCGGTTTACGTAAGTCGTACATCCGGCGTAATGTTAAGCCTCATAAAGCAGGGGTAAGTCATGTTAAGGTATGGACCAGGGAACAGCCGTCGGATTTTACGTAGTTTACGTAGTAGTACTTGAATAGGACTGGGTGTAGGTTATGTCACGTCGTAGGCAGTGATTCGACGTATCTTATGGAGTATTTTAGTCATGATTCTGAGTATGCGCACTGGAATGCGTCCACGTTACGGCGCATGCGCCGTTTGTTCGGCCCATCATTTGCATGGGGTCATGCTTCATTTAAATGGATCACGCCCACCTTCCAGCTACTTTGAATTAGGCGGGCTTACGCCGAGAAATTTACGTTACGCAGGTGCAACGTTGGGAGCAAGTGCTTTGTGAATACTGTGCTCGCCGCTCTGCTATATGTCGGCGTAGCTTATATTCGATACACTACGCCGGCATAACTATGCGCCGCTCTACGTGAATCCAGGCCATAGGGTTCATCCAGCTATATCAGAGCAGTAGCTGTATGCAAGGTGCTACTAGAAAAAGTTACAAACATTATTTTGGTCAATTATTTTAGTTAAATGGTCCCACATTCTATACAGCAAATATTGCAAACGCCCTAACTAAATATTTGTTCAATGAAAGATTTACAAAATAGGAATTTGTATTGTTGTTTATGTACAAATCTAACAATAAAAAATGCATACATTTAAATCCAGCCACCTTATTGCCTGTATTGGAGGAGGCTGGAGACAAAAAAAAAAAAACACATGTTAAACTGATGATGTAGGAATCAGCTACTATGAGCCCAGTGCAAGACACACTCCCTGAAGATATTTTATTCTTTGTAGATTTGATCCCAGTTTTATACCCACAGAGTCGGCTCTCTAATGAGGCAAATGAGATCCCATCCTAGCGCCTGTTGCAGCCTGACCCACCGCCCAGAGAAAACGTGAGTACCTGGCCGGCCACACCGCACCGCACCCCTGTGTGCCTGGATAGGAGGAGCGGCGGGCCAGGGACAGCTGCACATGGAGGAACTGATCTTTCCATATTCTTTCTGCAGCCGCAGAATGGCCGCTTCTTCTACGGGCGTTCATTGGCTGCAGAAAGAATATGGAAAGATCAGTTCCTCCATGTGCAGTTGTCCCCGGCCCGCCGCTCCTCCTATCCAGGCACACAAGGGTGCGGTGCAGCCGGCCAGGTATTCACGTTCTCTCTGGGCGGTCAGCCTGGCTGCAACAGGCGCTGGGATGGAATCCATCCACCGGAACTTCTCTCTGATCCCTGTGCTAGATGGCTCCCACACTGTGCTGTGCAGTACCCCTCACTGCTCCCCAGCTCTCCCCCCAACTGTGCTGTCCAGTCTCCCCCACTGCTCCCCAGCTCCCCCCATGCTCTCTCCCCACTGTGCTGTGCAGTCCCTCCACTGCTCCCCAGCTCTCCCCCCACTGTGCTGTCCAGTCCCCCCCACTGCTCCACAGCTCCCCCCATGCTCTCTCCCCACTGTGCTGTGCAGTCCCTCCACTGCTCCCCATGCTCTCCCCCCCACTGTGCTCCCCAGTCCCCTCCCACTGCTCCCCAGTTCCCCCCAT
This sequence comes from Rana temporaria, assembly GCF_905171775.1. Classification (NCBI taxonomy): domain Eukaryota; kingdom Metazoa; phylum Chordata; class Amphibia; order Anura; family Ranidae; genus Rana; species Rana temporaria. Next base: position 396,312,026 of record NC_053490.1, on the reverse strand, counting down.
GTTCTCCCCCACTGTGCTGTGCAGTCCCCCTACTGCTCCCAGCTCCCTCATGCTCTCTCCCCACTGTGATCCCCAGTCCCCCCATGCTCCCCCCGGTGCTGTCCAGTCCCCCCACTGCTCCCCAGCTCCCCCATGCTCTCCCCCCAACTGTGCTGTCAAGTCCCCCCCACTGTGCTGTCCAGCCCCCCCCCCCCACTGCTCCCCAGCCCCCCCCACTGCTCCCCAGCTCCCCCCATGCTCCCCCCGTGCTGTCCAGTTTCCCCCACTGCTCCCCCATGCTCTCCCCCCACTGTGCTATCCAGTCCCTCCCCCCACTGTTCCCCAGCTCCCCCCATGCTCCCCCCACTGCTCCCCAGCTCCTCCCATGCTCTCCCCCCCCCACTGTGCTGTCCAGTCCCCCCCACTGCTCCCCAGCTCCCCCCTTGCTCTCTCCCCACTGTGCTGTGCAGTCCCTCCACTGCTCCCCAGCTCCCCTATGCTCTCCCCCCCACTGTGCTCCCCAGTCCCCCCCACTGCTCCCCAGCTCCCCCCATACTCTCCCCCACTGTGCTGTGCTCCCTGTCTCCCCCCATAATCTCCTCCCCAGTGCTCTCTGACCCCTGTGCTCCTTGGTTCCCCCAACAGTGCTCTACAGCCCCCCAGAGCTCTCTACTCCCCCCATGCTTCCTACCCCCCCAGTTCTACCCAGTGCTCTCTGCCCCCTGTGTTGTCCAGTTCCCCCCCCATGCTCCCTGGCTACCCCTGTGCTTTTAACTTCCCACATGCTCTCTAGCTCCCCCCCCACAGTGCTCTCCAGCCTCCACAGTGCTCTCCAGCTCTCCTCTTGAGCTTTCCAGCCCCCACTTTTCTCCCTGGCTCCCACTATGCTAACCAGCTCCCCCCCAGAGCTTTCCAACTCCCCCCACCCCCCTTGTGCTCCCTGGCTCCCCTAATGCTCTCCACCACACTGTGTTATCCAGCTCCCCTGTGCTCTCCACCCCCTACCCTCCCTATGCTCTGCTGCCCCTCCCCCAGTACTCTCTGGCCCCTATGCTCTCCATCACCCCCCGTGCTCTCTGCCCAGCCAGGCTCTCCACTCCCGCCAGTGCACCCCCCTCTGCTGCTCTCAGCCTTACTCCCGTGCTCTCCGTCATCCCTGTTCTCTTTTCTGGCCCCCTCACCCCCAGGTCGCTTTGCTAGGTTCCCCCCTCTTTTACCTTCGGCTGCTGCTGGGGTCTCTCAGGCTGAGGAGCGGGGAAGGAACTGCTATCATGGGATGCTCAGTCTATATTTTGTCCCAGTCCGGGCCTGGCGGGCAAATTGAGCAGCGAGGCTTGCAAGGATCGAGGACAAGCTCACTGGGGCCGGAAAACAAGGACGGGTGGAAGGTAAAGGTGACCAGGGACCACTCCATCTCACAGCAAACAGGTCCTCTGGAAGGAGCAGGACACTGTCCCCACCCAGAATGAGAACTGACTCTGCCTGCTGCTGGCCGTCATGAACATCCTGCTGGCATGGAAGGTACGTACAAAGCATCACACAACTTCCCACAGACAGGCACTGCAGACTGGGACATGCTACACAGGAGGGGCTGCAGACAGGGACGGGGCTAAAGATCTCCGTCTCCCTCTCCCTCTCTCTGTCTCCCTCTCTCTCCCTCACCTTCTCTCTCTCCCTACCCATCTCCCTCCCCTTCTCCCCCCTCTCTCTCTCCCCCTCTCTCCCCCTCCCTCTCTCTCTCCCCCTCTCTCTCCCCTCTCTCTCTCTCCCCTTTCTCTATCCTTCTCTCCCTCCCCTCCTTCTCTCTCCTTCTCTCCCTCTCGCCCTCCCTCTCTCTCCCTCTCTTGTGTGTGGGTGAAGGGTGCGCTAAATTAATAATAATAATAATAAACAATATTTGTGCAAATAATACAAATACTATAACATCTTAAAGAAACAAATTAATGTGATAAACCAATGGATCCAGAGTCTCTGGATGCTATAAGTGATGAGAGAGTGGGTACCTGCTCAAAGAGAACCAGGTAATCTGATTCCTGTGGTCCGAGCCAAGGGTGCAGGCAGTGCAATCAAAATGCAGGTTAGGATGAAGGAAAAAAGCTGGGACAGCCGCACTCCAAAAAAAACTCCTCCTTTAATTAAAAATCACAAAATACATGCCACAGCAAAAAACAGCACAACAAAAGAAAAGCTGACGTTTCGCACTATGCCTTAGTGCTTCTTCATAGCTGATGAAGAAGCACTAAGGCATAGTGCGAAACGTCAGCTTTTCTTTTGTTGTGCTGTTTTTTGCTGTGGCATGTATTTTGTGATTTTTAATTAAAGGAGGAGTTTTTTTTGGAGTGCGGCTGTCCCAGCTTTTATGCTATAAGTGATAATGTGGTAAACCAAACGTGAGTCCACAGTAAAGAAGTCCAGTGAAAACATAAATGGCTGGAAAAAATGCTTCCCATATGTGATTCTTAGTTGTAAGAAATATTGTGCTTGCAATCAAAGTTGTAATCCACCTTCACCATAACGTTATCAAACACCCAGTGTGAATGAATAGGCAGGCTCCTTACCAGATGGAATTGCCCCCAGTTTTGATACCAAAAAGGGAGGACAATTAAAGCTTTAACAGGATCACCTGTATGAGAATTGGATACGTCCTGACAGCAGTGATGATCGCAGTCATTGATTTTCGGATGTATGCATGTAAAATAAATTGTGGCAAAACATAGTGTAACTCGTTTTAATATCGTTAAAAATTATGTACATAGGGAGCCAAGTGGCCGCTTACTTTGGGGGTGCCTTGAACCCGGCACTGAGGCTTAGTGATGTAAAGTCAGCTAAGGAAGATCCTGGGTGCTGTGAGCTGTATGCTCTCCGGATCTCCGGAGCGTGCGTTCCACGGCCGCGGCGGTGTGGAGCCAGCAATGCAGGAAGTGACAGGTACTGGAGCGTACAATTGCGTGGTTGGGTCTCTCTCCCTCTTGCCCTCTCTCTCTCGCTCTCCCTCTTGCCCTCCCTCTCACCCTCCCTCTCGCCCTCCCTCTTGCCCTCCCTCTTGCCCTCCCTCTCGCCCTCCCTCTCGCCCTCCCTCTCTCTCCTTCTCTTCCTCTCGCCCTCCCTCTCTCTCCTTCTCTCCCTCTCAGCCTCCCTCTCTCTCCTTCTCTCCCTCTCAGCCTCCCTCTCTCTCCTTCTCTCCCTCTCACCCTCCCTCTCTCTCCTTCTCTCCCTCTCACCCTCTCTCTCTCGCCCTCTCTCTCCCTCTCTCTCTTCCTCTCTCTCTTCCTCTCACTCTCTTCCTCTTCCTCTCTCCTTCCTCTCCCTCTCTTCCTCTCTCCTTCCTCTCTCCTTCCTCTCCCTCTCGCCTCCCTCTCTCCTTCCTCTCCCTCTCTCCTTCCTCTCTCCTTTCTCTCCCTCTCTCCTTTCTCTACCTCTCTCCTTCCTCTCCCTCTCTCCTTCCTCTCCCTCTCTCCTTCCTCTCCCTCTCTCCTTCCTCTCCCTCTCTCCTTCCTCCCCTTCTCTTCTTCTCTCCCTCTCTCCTTCCTCTCCCTCTCTCCTTCCTCTCCCTCTCTCCTTCCTCTCCTTCTCTTCTTCTCTCCCTCTCTTCTTCTCTCCCTCTCTTTCTTCTTCTCTCCCTCTCTTTCTTCTTCTCTCCCTCTCTTTCTTCTTCTCTCCCTCTCTTTCTTCTTCTCTCCCTCTCTTCCTTCTTCTCTCCCTCTCTTCCTTCTTCTCCTCTCACCCCCTCTCTCTCCCTCCCTCCCTCTGATACGCCGGCGTAACTCTACCTGAATCTGGCTACGTATTCTCAGAGCAAATGCTCCCAACGTTGCGCCGGCGTAACGTAAATTCGTAGGCGTAAGCCGGCGTAATTAAAAGTAGGAAGGAAGTGGGCGTGATCCATTTAAATGAAGCGTGACCCCATGCAAATAAAGGGCCAAATGAACAACGCATGCGCCGTGACGTGAGCGTATGTTCCGTGCCCCTGTGCGCATGCTCACAACTACGCCCGGCGTATCCCTGAGATACACCGGCCCACCGCCTACGCCCAGTGCATAAATACGCCCAGACATGCGCCTGTCGAGTGCAAAAGTACACCAGCAGCTTTGGTTGTTTTGGTGTAGGTACTTTTTGCTTGCAGATTTCAGAGCCATGTCTGCACCAGTGACTGGGCCTAAGGAGAAGAGGAAGAAAAACTTCACACCAGAGGAGAAGGCTATTATTATTGATGCCATGTCAAGGCACTACAAGTAACTCCATGGTTCTGAGAGTGGCACGACCAGCAAGGTCCGTAAGGATGAGATCCTGCCTGAAATTACTACGCAGGTCAATGCCCTTGGCCATGAGGCTCGGTCCTCAAAGGACAAAAAAAAATTAAAGATCTGCGGCGTCTGGTGAAAGAGAAGGTGGCCACGATCAGGAGGCACGCCAGGGGCACAGGAGGTCTCCTCTCACCCCCTCTCTCTCCCTCCCTCCCTCTGATACGCCGGCGTAACTCTACCTGAATCTGGCTACGTATTCTCAGAGCAAATGCTCCCAACGTTGCGCCGGCGTAACGTAAATTCGTAGGCGTAAGCCGGCGTAATTAAAAGTAGGAAGGAAGTGGGCGTGATCCATTTAAATGAAGCGTGACCCCATGCAAATAAAGGGCCAAATGAACAACGCATGCGCCGTGACGTGAGCGTATGTTCCGTGCCCCTGTGCGCATGCTCACAACTACGCCCGGCGTATCCCTGAGATACACCGGCCCACCGCCTACGCCCAGTGCATAAATACGCCCAGACATGCGCCTGTCGAGTGCAAAAGTACACCAGCAGCTTTGGTTGTTTTGGTGTAGGTACTTTTTGCTTGCAGATTTCAGAGCCATGTCTGCACCAGTGACTGGGCCTAAGGAGAAGAGGAAGAAAAACTTCACACCAGAGGAGAAGGCTATTATTATTGATGCCATGTCAAGGCACTACAAGTAACTCCATGGTTCTGAGAGTGGCACGACCAGCAAGGTCCGTAAGGATGAGATGCTGCCTGAAATTACTACGCAGGTCAATGCCCTTGGCCATGAGGCTCGGTCCTCAAAGGACAAAAAAAATTAAAGATCTGCGGCGTCTGGTGAAAGAGAAGGTGGCCACGATCAGGAGGCACGCCAGGGGCACAGGAGGTGGACCAGCCTCGAGGATCAGCCTGACTCCTGATGAGCAGGTCATAGCCAGGTGCCTGGAGAGGGAGCAGATGGAGGGCCTGGAGGGCTTTGATTCAGTTGATCAGCCCTTGAGGACAGGTAAGTGTGTTTTATCTCTTATCCGGTGTGTAGCATGTGAGGGGGTGGAAGGGAACATGTGACAAGTGTGTGGGTCCACCAACATGTGAATGCTTTGTGTCATCCACAGATGTGCTGGAGGGAGCTGGGCCGTCGTCGGCTGCTGGGCGACCCACGCCATCCCATGATGACAGTCTCCACACCTCTCCTCTAGAGAAAGTAGAGGAGGAGCAGGGTACTCTGGAGGAAGGAATATACCTTGTGGAGGAGACCCCCATCCCAGGACCCTCCCAAACCTCCACCTCCATACGGGATAGCCCCTCAAGGGCCTCCTTCATCAGGGGAAGCCCCCCAAGGGCCTCCTCCATCAGGGGAAGCCCCTCCTCCTCCATCAGGGAAGTCCCCTCAAGGGCCTCCCTATATAGACGACCCCAAGCCACTCCTGCCCCCAGGAAGGCTACGAGGAAGACGAGGGGTGATCCTCAGGCCATAGAAGAGACTCTTGCGAGGGACCAGGCCCGGCAGACCCGCCATATGGGTTCTGTAGCAGCTGAAATGCGCCGTGTGGCAGACAGCCTGGCCTCCTCGGCCCAGACCCAGGCTGCCGGAACACAACTTCAGGCCTTGTTACAGAGGTCAGAAGCCTGGCAATGGCCATACAGGCCAATACAGCTGCCATTGAGGTGCAGCGGAGGCAGACTAATGCGGTCCTCACTCGCATAGCCCTGGCCTTGGAGGGCAGGCAGCCAGCCAGGGAGAGACCGTGGGATGATCCTCCTCCCAATGCCCCACCCCCCCACCTGAGGCTCCCCCCAGGAAACTGAGGACCAGGAGCCTTGGCACTAGGCGTAGCCCACATCAGGGCAAATGAGTGCCAGTTATATTATTCCTTTTATACTCAGGTTATGAGTTTTTTTTTATGTTTGCTCAGGTCATGAGCGTTTTTATTTAGTAGTTCCTGCACATGGTGAGGAGTACAGGCTACAGTGTGACTGGTGTGTGAATGTGGGGGTGACATTCCTGACGGCAAAGGGGTGTTACCCTGGGTCGTCCGGGAGAAGTTATCCCCACGACCGTGTGAATGTGGTATGAATGGACAGCGACACCATTGGGGCCTTGGCGTGGCGTTGCTGCTCCCAAGTCCTGCATGGTGGGCTAATCCAATGTGAAGTGGATGTGGTGTGTGTGAGCTAGGGACCACAGTGGTGTGCATGAGTGCATTCTCCTTGTGCCATGATGAATGTGTGTGTTTAACGTGCAAAAATGCCTACCACGAGACATCTCCTGACTGCTCTTCCCTCAGCAGACGGGGTAGCCTCGGTTAGGGGGGGACTGTGTGGTTCGGGGGTCAGGTCATCACGTATGTCAATCTCCAGGCCCTTTCTCATGGCGTATTTGTGCAGCACGCAACATGCACCAATGATCTGGCACACAAAGTTTGGGGAATACAACAGGGTCCCCCCGGACTTATCCAGGTATCGAAAACGGGACTTTAGGATGCCAAATGTGCGTTCCACCACTGCACGGGTACATATGTGTGCAGCATTGTAGTTTCTCTCTCCTCTGGTTTGGGGATTCCGGAATGGAGTCATGAGATGGGGCCCAAGTGCATATGCAGAGTCACCTGGAAGGGAAAAGACAGGAGGATGTTAGTCGTGCATGTGCCACTCGTGATGTCTGCATCATGGGGTCGGACAGTCATGCCTGACACCCATGTCACTCACCAACCAACCAGCTGTTCCCGTACACGTTCTGTTCGAATTCTGTTGGGATGGTGCTTTGACGGTATATGTAGCTGTCGTGGCTGGCCCCTGGGTGTTTGGCACGGACGTGCCATATGAGGCATTGGGCATCGGCTATCACCTGTAACTTGATGGAATGCCAATGCTTACGATTACGGTATATGTGCTCTGTGGCATGGGGGGCCGTAGTGCCACATGTGTGCAATCAATGGCCCCCACGGTGCGTGGGAATCCTGCAATTCTGTACAAATCCGCCATTGCCTTCTGCCGCAGGTGCTCATGGGTGGGTTTGATGAAGTGGTGGGACATGCATATGAGGATTGCGGGGACAACCTGGTGCACACATCTGCTCATGCTGGATTGTGACATCCCAACTACCACTCCACTTGTACGCTGAAAAGATCCACTTGCAAGGAAATGCAGTGTTGCCAGTACCTTGACCAGTGGCTGCACTGCATGTGAGCATTGTGTCTGGCTGGTGATGTCATCATGTAGGGCTGTGGCTATTTCCAGGATGGCATCAGAGCTGAATCTGAAGATGCGATACACCTCCGAATCCCCCATGTCAAAGACGTTCATGCGCGTACGGTATATTCTCTCCCGTGCCCTCCTACGTGCCCGTAGACGCAGTAGTGCTATGACCACGGCTGCCCCTGGCATGTTGGCATACAGATGTGTTGTCCTGCAAGTGTGGTTGCTCAGCTCGTTCGTAACGGTGCTGCTGTAGCTGCTCTCCAGCTGACCTGTGCAAGTCTGGTGCAAAGTTACCCCTGCTTTATGAGGGGTAACTTTAGGCTGGACGTACAGCTTACGCGCACCGCGTTAGCCTGCACCAGACAAACGTACGTTTCTGAATCGGTGTATCTCCCTCATTTGCATATTTGAATAGGAAATCAATGGGAGCGCCAGATGTGTCCAGCGTAAATATGCGCCCACGATACGCCGGCGTAGGAAAGTTACATCGGCGAAAGAAGCCTATTTTCAGGCGTATCTAGTTTTGTGGGTTACGGAGCACAGATTCGACGGCGCAAATTTACACTTACGTATATCGAGATACGCCATCGTAAATCCTTTCTGAATCTGCCCCTAACTGTATACGGAACTATACTTTACAAAATGTATAAGTTCTGCATTCTGTAGTGAGTCTATATTCTCTCTACAAGATTTTAATCATGGTTTCTTATTGTATTACATAATAAAATGTTCTATTTTTATACTAAATAGTTTGGATGTGGTTCTTAAAGCAGGGTTGCCAACTTTCAGTAAATTTACGAATAGTTTGTAAAATCGGTACTTTTTGCAACTGTCCTTGAATGTCCATTACGGACATGTAGGCTGCATGGACAGATGCAACAATTATGGATTTTACAAACTGTTTGTAAATTTACTGAAAGTTGGCAACCCTGTCTCAAAGGCATATACAAAGTCCCTCCCCTTTTCTCCCCTTTTTGGTTAGTTGTGAAAATACATTTCACCTGGTAAACATGTAGCATACTGTACAGTATGTGCTTTATATGTACAGTATTGCACATCCGCAAAAGTATTGCGGTTATGCAACCGAATATTTTACAAATATGCCCTTAGCACTCTAGTAAAATTATAGATGTGTTGTAAGTCAAATGTATAAGCACTTTCTGGATTTGGATTGGATGTTTACTTGCACATTTTATTTCAATTAATATGCCACCAAATATGAAACTCCAAGAAATCCATTAGTAATCAAATATTGTCATTCTAAATTGTGGCTCTTGTGTGGGAGTAACAGAATATTATGCTTTTTGGAACTGTAAAGTTTAAAAGGAGCATATTGAAAATGAATGCCAAATGGAGATGTTTCAGAAAAATCTAAAGTAAGACTGTTCTACTGACAAATTATAAAACAGAGCAGTTACAACATAAATCAAGTACCAAATATTTCATGCACAGGCATCTTGAAGCAAATGGCCCGATGTACTCTCATAGGACTACTGTACTGTCCTAATGACCTCTTATGATAGTGTGCTCTGAGTCTGCATTGTTAAACTTAATCCTTATATATCCCTGGAGGGTTAGTTAAATATGTATTAAACTTTAAAAATTCAGCATTTTTACATGATTCTTTTTTATTCACTCCATGGGGATGTTTTAGTAGAGGCAGATTTGACTCAGCTTGAACAAATTTTAAATGTGATGTACAATAAAAAGTGACAATATTTTATGAGTTTGTACCTGAATACAGAAAACTCTGTCATTTGGCACCTATTGCATTAAGCAAAGGGATAGAGCAATTTAGTAAAGTGCAATGTATAAAGTGCAGTAAAGCCTTGTACACATTATCAGATTTCCATCGGACAAAGCCGTGGAATTTTGTATGAAGCGTTGGCTGTAATCTTGTATTGCATACAAATGGCACACAATTGTCGACCAACAAACACAAACGTAGTGATGTACTATGTGTTTTTTTTATCTCTTTAGCACCACCCTTTGGGCAACTTCTGCTAATGTTGTCTTATGGTTAGCATTGGTTTGGAGCTTGCGTGATTGTACTTTAGATTTTTTTCTGGCGGACTTGTGTACACACGATCGAATAATCCGACATCACACATTTGTTGTTGGAAAATTTTAAAGCATGCTATCCCACAATTTGTGTCAGACATTCCAACAACAATTTTCCAATGGAGCATACAAATGGTCGGATTATCTGACAACATCCTGCCATCACACAATTCCCGTTGGAAAATCCGATTGTGTGTACGGGCCTTAAGCCAGTCAAATCTTTTACCTGTCAGACTAAAGTAGACAGAAATCGAAAATTAAAAGGCTTATCTGAGATAATGCTCTCTGTCCATTATCACTGCTTTTTGCCATTTTTTTTTATTTCTGTTAACAGCTTGCCACCCGCCCACCGTCAAATGACGGAGGTATGGTGGGGCTCACATTCTAGGAGGACGTCATATGACGGTGCCCCAGAACAGCCGCTATTGCTCGCCCATGGGGGCATGCAGTGTGGCAATCGTTGCTGCTTCGTGTTGCTAGGACATGGCGTGACCCCAATCTCTGTAAACAGCCGCGGCACTTTTTTATTAAGTGATTGGCTGTGTCCAATCACAGCTGGTCACATGTAAATACAGAAGTCAGTGTGCTGATCAGTGGCATTTTCTTGCAGAGGAGAACTGAGCAGGTAATTAGGTCACTGATTATCAGTACCCAGATTACAGGAAAGCCCCAACAGTGCCCATCAGTGCCACCAATCAGTGCCCCCAATTAGTGCCTATAAGTGATGCCAGTCAGTGCCTCCCATCAATGCCCATCAGTGCCTGCTCATTATGCTGCCCATCAATGCCCTTCATTGCCCATCAGTGCTGCCCTTCAGAGCCAATAAGCGCCACCCATCAGTATTGCCTATCTGTGCCGTCTATCAGTGCACCACTGCCACCTATCAGTGCCCACCAGTGGCACCTATCAGTGATCACTAGTGCCGCATATCAGTGCCACCTATCAGTGCCCATCAGTGCGGCATATTTGTGCCTCCACATCAGTGCCACCTAATCAGTGCCCATAATTGCCACCTCATCAGTGCCCATAAGTGCCACTTCATCAATGCCCATCAGTGAAGACTATCAGTGCCTATCAGTGCAGCCTTGTCAGGCCACATCAGTGAAGGAGAAAAATTACTTATTTACAAAATTTACTGACAAAAAAAAAAAAAAATCTCAGCAGTGATTAAGTACCACCAAAAGAAAGCTCTATTTGTGTGAAGAAAAAAATAATAATTTGGGTACAGTGTTGCATGACCGGGCAATTGTCATTCAAAGTGCTGAAAGCTAATAAATGGTCTGGGCAGGAAGGGGGTGAAAGTGCCCTGTATTGAGGTGGTTAAGACCATAACCAATGGAGTCAGGAAAGGCTGCATTTAGAGCCATATTTACCATTAACCTCTTTCCCACCGGGCTTGCTTTTCAGATTCGTTTTTTTTTGCTAGAAAATTACTTAAAACCCCCAAACATTATATATATTTTTTTCTAACACCCTAGAGAATAAAATGGCAGCCATTGCAATACTTTTTGTCACACCGTATTTGCGCAGCGGTCTTACAAGCGCACTTTTTTTGGAGAAAAAAAAACACTTTTTTTAATTAAAAAATAAGACAACAATAAATTTTGCCCAATTTTTTTATATATTGTGAAAGATAATGTTACGCCGAGTAAAATGATACCCAACATGTCACGCTTAAAAATTGCGCCCGCTCGTGGTATGACGTCAAACTTTTACCCTTAGAAATCTCAATAGGCGACGTTTAAAAAATTCTACAGGTTACATTTTTTGAGTTACAGAGGAGGTCTAGGGCTAGAATTATTGCTCTCGCTCTAACGTTCGCGACGATACCTCACTTGTGTGGTTTGAACACAGTTTTCATATGCGGGCGCTACTCGCGTATGCGTTCAATTCTGTGCGCGAGCTCGTCGGGACGGGGCGCTTTAAAAAAAATTTTGTTTTTGTTTTCCTATTTATTTTTATTTAGTTAATAATTTTTTACACTGAAATAAAAAAAAAAAATTGATCACTTTTATTCCTATTACAAGGAATGTAAACATCCCTTGTAATAGAAAAAAGCATGACAGGTCCTCTTAAATATGAGATCTGGGGTCAAAAAGACCTCAGATCTTATAATTTAGACTTAAATGCAAAAAAAAAAAAAAAAATATTGAAACTGTCATTTTTTCAAATGACAGAAAAAAAAAATGTTTCTTTAAGACGCTGGGCGGGACTGACGTTTTTCGCCCAGCAGAGCTATGGGGACGGGTGAAGGACATTTTTCCCCATGTTAAATAAATAAAAAAGAGAAAGAAAAGAGAAGGTAACTTTTAAGTGTGCAAGTTGTATGCTTTACATATACAGTGCTCAGTATAAACAGATTTATCAGAATCAACATTCTCTATGGGACACTATGCTACAAAATACTACAAATGTGGGCCATTGATTGCAACCAAGATTTGTTAATTTGCACACACAAAAAAGTATTTTCTCTAACAAATTCATTCAAGACCATGTTGCAAAAATGAATGTGCAGCAATTCTCTGCTCTGGTTAATCAAAACCAGAGTTGCTAATTCTGAGGGTATTTCCACTGTCCTGGTGCTCCAAAGCTTTCAAAAGTGTGATAGGTAGTCAGAAAAATTAGATGAGTAATTTATGCGCCTAAAAAGCCTTAGGCCGCGTACACACGGTCGGACAAAACCGATGAGAATAGACCGAGGTTCAGTTTCATCGGTCCAAACCGACCGTGTGTATAGCCCATAGGTCTGTTGTCCTTCGGTCCAAAATTTTAAAACATGCTTTAAAATCGAACCGATGGCCCGCTGCCCGATCGGTCCAAACCGATGGTTAGTACAGAAAGCATCGGTTCAAAACCCGCGCATGCTAAGAATCAAGTCGACGCATGCTTGGAAGCATTGAACTTCGTTTTATTCAGCACGTCGTATGTTTGACGTCACCGCGTTCTGACCTGATCGTTTTTTGGAACGATGGTGTGTACGCACATCAAACCATCAGGCCACTTCAGCGGTGAACCGATGGAAATGGCCCGTCGGACCATTCTCATCGGTTTGGAACGACCGTGTGTATGCGGCCTCAAAGTACTTCTTGGATTTGACCTCTCTATGTGGCTAGGCTGTGAAAAAGTCTCACACGTGTTGTATTGCCACACTCAGAAGGAGTAGCAGAATGTGGTTTGCGGTGTATTTCTGTGTGTAAGAAATATAAAATTCGGGGAGTGACGGGGGCGTGGCCTGGAGCGGCATGGGATAGGACGCTAGGCTGTTGAGCTCCGCCGGCCGGTTATCCTAACAGCTATATCCTCGGACCCCAAACACGCTGCTTTACGCTGAAAACCTCCAATAGACCCCGGACACTACAGAGGACATGGCCCCGCCGAAATCGAACAAGTCGGCCGGTCCCAAAATCGACCAATACCTCCGCCAAGAGAAGGACCCTCCGGGACAAGATGGCGGCGCCACGAGGACGGAGGAGCCGGCGGTCGGCGCGGACATAGCCAAGGTGCTTCTGGCCATCACCTCTTGCCGGGAGGCCGTGGCGGCCTGTCAGACCACCCTCACGGCAAAGATTGAGGAGGTGAAAGTGGATATCTCCCTGGTGCGGCAGGACATGCAGAAGCTGAGGGAGAGAGTTTCTGAGGCAGAGGTGAGACTGGGCAACGTGGAGGACTCCCTCCCCCCCCCTACAGCAATCCTCGGAAGCCATGCAGCTACAGATTAACCAGTTACTGCAGAAACAAGACGACCTCGAGAACAGAAGTCGCAGGTGCAACATAAGGTTTATTGGTCTCCCCGAGGGAGTGGAGGGGAGAGACCCACAGGACTTATTGGAGAAGCTGCTGCGGGATCACTATGGCAGGGAGGCCTTCTCCCCTATGTTCGCCGTCGAGCGCGCACACCGTATGTCGGGCAGGCCGCCGCCGCCTGTGGCTCCCCCTCGCACGCTCATAGCGAAACTCCTCAACTACAGGGACAGGGATACCATCCTTCGGCTGAGCAGGGAGAGGGGTAACATCCCCTTCGACAACAAAATGGTGGCCGCCTTCCCGGATTTCTCGGCTGAGGTCCAGCGCAGAAGGAAGACCTTCATGGAAGCCAAGCGCCGTCTGCGGATCAAGCACGTGAAATACGCCATGCTATTCCCGGCCCGTCTGCGTGTGGAGGGAGAAGATCGGGCCTACTTCTTTGAAGATCCGGAAGAGGTCCTGGCTTGGTTGGAGCGGCAGGAACGGCACGGATAAGTACCCAGTTGTTGCCCCTCTTCTTGTTTCTGTTACCCGGTTCCAACAGTGCCCTGGCCCATCAGCCCTCCTTTTCTGCTGCTCCTATGGGGGCCAGAGCTCCCCATCCTCTCGCATGACCCCGGGGTTTTCCTCCTATCTCCACCCTGTTTGCCCCCTGTGGGGTCCGCGGGGCTGACTACACAGCCTGCAGCCTTTCATTCGCCTGCTGCCTCCCTTCCCCGTGGGGCGGTGGGAGCCCCGAACTGCATCTAGACATTGCTCTCTGACACCCGGAACCCCCGGGGAACCCCTGCACCGCGAGGCCCCCGGGAGAGACTACAGCATGCTCAGGGTGATGGTTTACTTTGCTCACACGGCTAAACCCCGTGATGGGGGGTCGCTCCGTTCGCTGTTCTACATGTGGGGGAATAGACACCTGCTTTTCTTCTCGTCAGGCGCTGGACCCCATCCCTTATTTGACTTTATTCTTTTATTTTTACAAGGTTTTCTAGTTTTTACTTCGATGGATGTCCGTGTGTTCTATACCAAGTTCTCCTCCCCCCGGCGGAGGGAGGCGCACAGCTACAGCTACAGGGCTCGCAACGGGCAGCGAGCGCAGTCCTACATTGTGCCGCGGCACACAGCGGAATTCCGCCCCATGTGCAGCAACCCACTGTCTAGCACGGAAGGCCACCGCCACGCGATCCCACTCTGGGAAGCTAGATCTGTTGTTGCCCGGGATCGCGCTGGTGGCCTTTGTATGTGTATTCACATTAATCTGCTCTCTTAATGTGTTATGGGTACTGCTCATGCCATGTTGGCAGTTAGGGATTCAAGCCCGCACCAGTTGGGGACAGTGCAGGGCAGGGAGGGGGGAGGGAAGGGAATACAAGTTTTGGGACTTTGTTATTTTTCTTTTGATTTCTGTTTTACTGAAGCAAAACGTATCTAGGAGGTACTTTACTGTGACAATGATGTTGTATTGGGCTGTATGTGTAGCTGATCATAATTATATGTCTCCCATCATTAGGGGTTCCTTGAATCCTGGGGTTTCGCATATTCCCTGGCTCATCCCATGGCTGCACTGAGGTTTTTAAACTGGAATGTCCGTGGGATGAGAGACCCGATTAAACGCTCTGCAATCTTTGCGGTACTTAAAAAACAGAGGGCGAGTGTGGTGGTCCTTGTGGAGACTCATGCCGGAGGCCTGGCCCAGAGGACGCTCAGGCGGCCTTGGGTGGGCTGGGGTTTCCACTCGGTCCACACCTTCCACTCCAGAGGGGTCTCGGTGCCCATCGCCAAAACGGCGCATTTTGAACTCCAGGATTCAGTGGTAGATCCACAGGGCAGGTATGTGTTCCTGAAAGGTAAACTGTATGGCGATGTGTTCCTCTTAATGGCTATATATATCCCGCCCCCGTTCCAGTCCACTGTGATGGTGGCTGGATTCGATTATATGGCCTCACACCCGGATATACCAGCCATCTGGTTAGGCGACTTTAACAATGTACTGGACCCCTCCCTTGACAGAATGGCTGGGGAACAGGCCGCACCGATGGGGTCGCGCCCCACGAGATTTGCGAGGCTCCTCGCAGACTTCAATCTCATTGATACGTGGAGACATGGTCATCCCTCGGAAAGGGCATACTCTTGTTTCTCGACCTCGCACTGCTCTATGTCCCGCATAGACTTAATCTTAGTTTCTAAATCGCTCCTCCCCAGACTAAAAGCCACTGGCTTCTCCCCCCGATCCCTCTCTGACCACTGCCCCTGTTGGGCGGAGTTGTCATTGCCTCAGGCTCGGCCGCCGCCCTCATGGCGGCTGAATCCATTTTGGCTGACCCTGCTTCCGGGGGATGCGGACCTGGCTGCGGAGTGGGAGCAGTACTTTGCTGATAACTCCGGATCTGCATCTCCCCGGGCGGTCTGGGAGGCCTTCAAACTGCATGCCCGCTCGACACTCTCCTCCCGTATAAACTCCATAAAGGCAGGATCTGCAGAGGCGCTGGACAGGGCCACGAAACTCACTGAAGCAAAGGAGAGGGAATACACTGCCAGCCCGTCGGCCGACCTGGCTGCAGAGCTTAGGCACTGTATCAGGGCGGCTGAACAGTTGCACTACGAAAAATCGAGGCGTAAACTCTTCTTTTTCAAGCAGCGGACATTCGAACACGGGGAGAGAGCGGGGAGGTTGCGAGCCTATCTGGTACACTGTGAGGAGAGACCTCTGGTGGTGATCTCCCTGCGCTCTCCAACAGGGGACCTCGTGACTGACCCGGAAAAGGTGACTGCTATGTTTCGAGACTTCTTCTCTTCCCTATATGACACGGTAGCCCCAGAGGATGACTCCATGGCGGAGGAGTTTCTGATTAACCTAGTGATCCCCCGACTGACTGCACAACAGACCCAGACACTCGAGGAACCGCTGACGGTGGAGGAGATCTCCGCTGCTCTGGCCGGCCTCCCGAAATCTAAAGCACCGGGGTCGGACGGCCTACCGGCCGAGTTTTATTCCACCTACGCTGATACTCTAGTCCCTAGACTCCTTGCCCTATACAACTCCATCTTCGATGGCTCCGAGCTCCCACCCTCAATGAGGGAAGCGACCATTGTGCTGATCCCCAAGCCAGGGAAGGACCCTCACATACCCGAGTCGTATCGCCCCATCTCCCTGCTACAGGTGGACATTAAGATACTGGCCAAGGTGCTCTCAGCCCGCCTTAACACCGTGATCCTTTCCCTTGTGCACGTTGATCAGGCGGGCTTTATGCCAGGGCGGAACACCTCCTTCAACCTTAGGAGGCTGTTTATCAACCTTCAGGCTCCACATGACAACCCAGGATCCAGAATAGTGGTCGCCTTGGACACTGCCAAGGCGTTCGACTCAGTGGAGTGGCGATACCTCTGGGCGTGCCTTGCAAAATTTGGTTTGGGTCCCAGGTTCATTCGTTGGGTAAGACTCCTTTATCAGGATCCAGTAGCCAGGGTGCTAGCTAACGGATGGCCGTCAGACTGCTTCCCTTTGCGCCGGGGTACGAGGCAGGGATGTCCCCTGTCGCCGTTACTGTATGCACTGGCGGCGGAGCCGCTGGCGATCGCTATACGCTCCCACCCTGACATAACGGGCTTGCGGAGGGGTGGAGTGGAGGAAAGGATAAGCACATACGCTGATGACACGTTACTATACTTGGACGACTCCACTGACTCTCTCCGGGTGGCTCTGGCCCTGATAGAGCGCTTTGCTGCTTTCTCGGGACTCAGAATTAACTGGGACAAGTCCCAAATACTTCCACTTGACAGCTACCCGGTGACTGGTGACAGGGCCCTGCTCCCTCTGCAGAGAGTGGCTGAAATTAAGTACCTGGGAATCCGAACCACCAGAGACGCGGCAGACTATATTTTGTTGAATGTCGAGCCATTGTATGATGTGATCAAACGGAGAACTCAGGCCTGGGCTTGGCTCCCACTGGGAGTTACGGGCCGTATAAATCTGGTAAAAATGGTACTGTTACCAAAAGTTCTATACATGGTTTGGCATTCGCCGGTCTACCTGGTGCTCCGGTGTTTCAAGCAGATGGAGGCCCTCCTTAAACCATTCATCTGGGGCTCAGCGAGGCACAAGCTTCCCTGGCACAAACTAAAAAACCCCACCGACCTGGCCGGACTGGCACTACCCGACTTCAACGCGTACTATCTAGCTGCCCAGATGTCGCAGCTGTTCCATGTGGACAAGGTTGACAGGACGAGGTTCCTCGGCCTCCTGTGCCCTACCTGGACCCAGTCGACGGGCGACCCACTAGTGACAATAGCTGGAGGGGCGGGAAGGCCGGGGGGCCGCGATTCCTTGCTGTACCACTATAGAAGGGTGTGGAGCGTGGTCTCAGGCAGGCTGGACATCTCGACCCCACACGCATACACCTCCCTGTGGCATAACACGACACTACCAGAATTAGAGCGCATCCAAGACACTGAGATATGGAGTTCTAGGGGGATATACTACCTGTCACACGTTACCAGAGGCGGAAAACTCAAACCCTTTAATATACTACAAGCTGAGTACGACCTACCTGACCACATGCTATTTCGCTACGCCCAACTGCGACACGCCTTCCGAGCCCAGTTCCCCCAAGACGCCCTAGCTGACAATCCCCTGATGGCCGCAATTAAGTACCCTGACCCTAAGAAACTAATCACTCAATTTCATACCATGATCACGCTCCCGAGTGCGACGGTGTCCGCCTATGCCCTGAAGTCCAGGTGGGTGGGGGATGTGGGTCCACTGGAAGATGATGAATGGAGCGATGCCTTGGATGCATGTAAACTGGTATCCCCTAAGTTGTCAGACCGCCTCACACAAACTTTTATTCTGAACAGGGCCTATCTTACACCCCTTAGGATCTCTAAATACAGACGGGATTTCCCTAATACCTGCCCAATGTGTGGTCGGGATGCGGGTACTTTCTTCCATTTGATATGGCAGTGCGTTAGGATTCAGGCCTACTGGGAACAGGTGGTGAAGTTCCTACATGACAAGATGGGATCCCCCATAACTATGCAGCCAAAGCCATGCCTGCTAGGTATATTCCCGAACGTTGAACTGAATAAATTTGTAAAGGTGTTCCTACTTGAGACACTGTTTATAGCTCGGAAGGTCATAGCACGGGGGTGGATGCGTCCAGACCCCCCAGAATTCTCTCACTGGCTGGCGGAGGTCAACGGTGTACTACCGTATAAAAAGTTAGTTTATTCTCACAGGGGCTGCCCGGCCAAATATGAAAAGATATGGGACAAATGGCTGAATTCACCCTTAACCTGTCCCTAAACATATAAGCATAGTCATTGCTGATGTCATGCTCCCTCTTTCTATATGGCCCGTGCATTTATTTATTCTTTCAAAAATGTTTTTTATTATTTTGCTGTTTTGTATTGCACTACTGTCTGATTCTTATTGTACCGGAACGCTTATTGTCTACCATGTAAACTGTTGTTTTGCTTAATAAAAGCTTTTTGATGGAAAAAAAAAAATTGGGGCGTGGCTTAGCAATGGCCGAGTGAAGACATGCTTTAGAGGAGCTCCCGGCCCGACTCGGCTTACATCGGCTGCCGCTACACTTTCCTTGCATGTGGACACGGCATTACAACCCATATGGGGATACAGGACGAGATCAGCTTCCAGGAGAAACCATCCCCGGAGGTCTCAGGGTAATATACGGACCTACTTTGGCAGCCCTGTGAACCTCTCCCCGGGCACCATTGTGGCTGCACCACGAGGTTCCCACACAGCACCAGCCTTGAGCCCGATGGCTCTCCCAACCGCCTCGCAGACACCGAACCCCCTTACAGGCACACCGTCGGCTTTCCGACCAGAGATGGAGGGCCCTACCCCGAGCCAGACCCGACTGGATACGGACCTCCGCAACATGCTCCAAGCTCTCCCCACGCGCTCCGAGATTGAAACCCTGATATTGCGTATCGAGGAGGCACACAGCAGGGACATTCAAGAAGTTCGGACGGAGCTACACTCGGTTGCGGACCGTGTAACGACGGGGGAGACAGTAGTTGCCTCGCTGGCGTCACGTGTGCAGGCCCTGGAACAGGCCTGCAAATCTCAGTTCACAGAAGCCCGGGAGATGCAGCTGCACCTAGAGGAGATGGAGGACTGTAGCCGCCGACAGAACCTGCGGCTGCGAGGCATCCCCGAAGCCACGGGTCAGGAGGACCTAGCGGCGACGGTGGTAGCGATCTTCCACAAGACCATGGAGACCCCCCCGCCCTCGCTGGAGATCGATCGGGTCCACCGCACGTTGGGCCCCAGGCCCGCGGATCCCGCCAGGCCGCGTGATGTCCTATGCCGCCTGCACCGCTACGCGCAGAAGGAGGCGATTTTGAGAAAGGCGTGGGACCTGGGCTACCTGGACTTCGACGGGGCGAGAATTCAGGTGCTTCCTGACCTGTCCCGGGCCACGCTCCAGCGACGGGCAATGCTTAAGCCGGTGCTGGAGCTGGCGAGGAGACGCGGCTGCACATACCGCTGGGGGTACCCGTTGGCGGTCACCTTCCGTACGGACCGAACCGCCTTCACCCTGAGAACCCTGGAAGACCTACCCGAGCTGTTCGCCATACTGGACGTGGAGCCCATCCTGGTGCCGAACTGGTTGCGACGACTTCCCAAACCAACGGGCCGTCCGGGCCCTGCTGCCAGCCGTCACAGTCAACCTGCCCGATCCCAGAGATCTCGAGGCCGCATGAGAGCCCAACCCACCGCGGATACACGTGAGTCATGAGTGTCACTCAACACTCCTACCCTGCTGTTTGGATCAGGCTGACTGTCCGCACTTTATACACCCCGGACCACTGACCGATGTGTTGGCGGCCTTGTGCCGCCTCCCCCCCATGTATGCTGATTTTTGGTGTGCCCTTCCCCCCCCCGCTGCCCGGGGGGAATCTGAATGGCGTGCCGCCGCCCTGCCTTTGGCTGCCGGCCTGGAGGTTTAGTGCGAGGCGGCTGACCCTGAGACTTGCGAGGTTGGTGTTGCTCCCCCCCCTCTTCTTTATTTTATTTTTCTCCTCTTCCCCATGCCCGTTTGAGGCTGTGTTCCCGAGGAGGTGATCCCCCCCCGTGTTTGCGGTGTTGGGCGACTCCCGGCGCTGTCGGGTCCCCCCCCCCGGATGTTTTACGGACGATGCAGGGTAAACTCCCTGGATGAGACTGCCTCTACCCCACCACCCGGCCTGGACTGGAACATCAAGAACCAGGGAGACTTTGCCTGAGTGGCGTGAGTACTGTGGAGGGCTGGAGATGCTGCTGCCTGGGGGAGGAGGGATATTGATGGTTGCCCCACGATGGAGGATGTGATCTTCCTGCGGGCGAGGGGGGGGTGATGTTGTTTTTGGGGGCTGGGTGGGGGGGTTTTCTGGGGGCTGCCGGGTGGGGGGGCTCACCCCGGCTCCGGTTTTGCGGTTGGGGGGGGGTTAATAGGATTTCACTTGAGCACCTGTGGGCTTTCTGTTTGATGGGGGGAGGTTATTGTACAGTATCGTATGGTACTGTGTAGCGGGGATGTTATCTTGATTGATAGTCGGCCTGGTCATTGTGTTTACTTGTTTATCTGTCTGTAATGTTATATTCTGTTGGAATTTTTGGTGTTCTTTCCGTCCTGCATGCACCTATAACTGTTTGCTTATTGTCCACATCACATGCGGGCTATGGCCTCTTATTGAGGTCCGCGCCCGTCACCCAAGCGGTGGCCGGTGGGGTCGGGAAGGGCTCGGGAGCATCTCGTTCGCCCTTGCTGATCACACACCCACCTAGGACGACGCTCATTACCCAGGTAACATTGGGGAGCGTTCTTGCAATATTTTGCAACCTTAGTTACCCAGCTACGCTGGTTAGTACCCGCTGCGGGCTTACCCCTCCAGCGGGCGCGTCTTACACCCCCTGCGGAACTGGTCATCCGCAGGGGACTTCTTCCCTCTCTTCTCTTTTTCATCCAATTCTCTATCTCCTACCCTTACTGCTCCCCCTTGCCTCCCGCCCCCCACATCCCCCCTCTTCCTCTTTCTGATCGCTCGCCCTTCCCCCCCACCCTCAAGAAATATGGATGAGGTAACTATTGTCACTCTAAACGCGAAGGGACTTAATGTCCCCGAGAAGCGGCGGCTGCTGCTTCACGATATGAGGCGCCTGAACGCGGATGTTGTTCTCCTACAGGAGACGCACTTCAGAGATAATGCCTTTCCAATTCTGAAGAATAGGTTCTACCCGACGGTGTACCACTCCGAATACTCGGAGGCCAAATCTAGGGGTGTCTCGATCTTGATCTCAGCAAAGATTCCGTGGACTTTGTCCGGGATCCGGACGGATCCGAAGGGCAGATTTCTCTTCCTTAAAGGCCAGATCGGCAGCGCGAAGGTCACTCTTGCCACCCTCTACGCCAGTAATAGCCAACAAGACACCTTCATTAAAAACCACCTGGCCGCACTCCGGAATTTCTCTGAGGGCCAGCTTATTGTAGGGGGAGATTTTAATATCCCCCTGATCCCTGAGGAGGATACTTCAGCGGGACGCTCCTCGAGTACTCGGGGTGCACGTAGGACCATCCATTTAGCGCTACACGCTTCGCAGCTTATTGATACCTGGCGTATGTTCCATCCAGGTGAACGTGACTATACTTTCTTCTCCCGCCCCCATAACGCGTACTCGCGGATTGACTACATTTTTGTCCCCCATGGCCAATTGCAGGCGGTTAGGGGAACCTCGCTGGGCTCCATCACGTGGTCAGACCATGCTCCGGTCTCTCTGCGATACGCCCTGACCGACTTCTACAGAGGACAAAGGAAACCGTGGAGACTTAATGAGAGCCTACTACATGATCCTGAAGTACTGGCTGACATAACTAAAGACATAACCGACTATTTTCAGACTAACAACACAGCGGACAGCGGGGACGGCCTGGTCTGGGAAGCCCATAAGGCGGTGATTCGCGGTACCCTCATTAAACACGGGGCGAGACTTAAGCGACTGAGGACGACCCAGCTGAACTCCCTACTTGACAAACTCCGAGACCTGGAGATTAGACACAAGCAAACCCCGACGGGTCCACTAAAGGCGGACCTTGACGTGATACGTACACAGGTCACTGATCTGCTTACTTTTAAGGCTAAGTTGGCTCTACAGATAACTCGCAAAAAGATCTACGAGTCAGGCAATAAATGCGGCAGACTCCTAGCCCAATCCCTCCGTGACCAAAAACTACATCCCGCATATACGCTCCCCGACGGGCCAGAAGGTGACCATGCCCCAACAGATTTCTAAGGAGTTTAAGTCCTTCTACGAGTCACTCTATAATATACCCACGACGCCCCCAGCCCCGGACCAAATGGAGGACTACATTTCCTCCTCCTGCATGCCTACCCTACCCGCTGAGACGCGCGCTTTGTTAGAGGCCCCAATCACGTTAGCCGAGCTTCAGCTCGCGGTGAGCAACACCAAATCAGGGAAAGCCCCCGGGCCAGCCGGCCTCACGCTCCAATATTACAAGACGCTACTGCCATCCCTGGGGAACCAACTGGTAAAGATGCTTAATAGCCTTACCGAGGGCGGTGCCCTACACCCCTCCACACTCCAAGCACAGATCCCTAAAGAAGGCAGGGACCCGACGTGTTGCGGAAGCTACCGACCCATTTCCCTCCTTAATACGGACCTTAAATTGTTTACCAAAATTATTGCCACCAGACTACAGCCCCACCTGCCCCGTCTTATCCACCTTGACCAAGTGGGCTTTGTCCCAACGAGAGAAGCGAGGGACAATACCACCAAAGTCCTAGACTTGCTCTACACCACCACCCGTACCAAGACACCTAGTATTTTTCTGAGCACCGACGCGGAGAAGGCCTTTGACCGAGTAGGTTGGGCCTTCATGCTTGCGACGCTGAGACATGTGGGACTAGGCCGTAACATGATGTCGTGGATCGCAGCGACTTATGCGTCCCCCACAGGCAGGGTACTGGCTAATGGGGTGTCCTCTGACCCCTTCCCGATCACTAACGGGACGCGACAGGGATGCCCGCTGTCACCTCTTCTCTTTGCTCTCTCACTGGAGCCATTTCTATGCCAGGTGCGGCTGCACCCAGGTATATCGGGGGTCGCGGGGAACCGCACCCAACACAAGGTGTCGGCCTATGCCGATGATCTCATGTTTACCCTCACCAATCCTACTGTCTCCCTCCCCACCCTCATGGGGGAATTTGAGCGATACAGGGTACTCTCGAATTTAAAAATCAATTTCACCAAATCAGAAGCCATGGGCGTTGGGCTATCACGAACACAACTAATGCATCTGCAGGAGAAGTTCAGGCTGAAATGGACGACGACCGCCCTAAAGTACCTGGGCACGCACATACCCCAGACGATCTCCCAGGTATATGATCTTTACTTCCCGCCCCTGCTGAGGTCAATTCGAGCGCTCCTAAACAAATGGCATACGGGACTGCACTCTTGGGTGGGCCGTTGTAACATCGTGAAGATGACAATCCTCCCGAAATTTTTGTATCTCCTGCAGGCATTGCCAATTCACGTTCCCACCTCATATTTTAAACAGGTGCAATCCATGCTCACGGAATTCATTTGGGCTAAAAAGAGACCACGACTCTCAGCGAGACTCCTGGTTTTACCTAAATCCCAGGGGGGCCTCGCGGTACCAGATGTCCGCGCTTACCATCACGCGATTCATCTAAGCAGGCTTGTGGATTGGTGCCGTAACCAGGATAACAAGCTCTGGGCGCAGATAGAGCAGGACCAGTGCGAGCTCCCCCTGAACAGAGCCCCTGGTGCGCCTCGGGTGTTTCGGCGGAAACCAAACGTCATCCACTGGCCGGTAATACGATACGTGTTTGCGCTAGACTTATACCGCAGGCGTCGATATCCTCAACCAACTCTCCTCTATACCCCATACTGGGGAACCCCCGGTTCACGCCGGGCGTGCAGGATGCGGTCTTCCGGAGACTGAGTGGGGCGGGCCTCCACCAGTCCTCCCATTTTTGTGTGGGGGGGGGTGGTGTAGTGTCGCCGAACTCTCGGATCCGGAGGGACCGTATCGCCTGGATTTTTTGAGAGCCCGTCAGCTGGACCACTTTCTCCGCTCCCTGACACCCCCGGTCGCCAACACTCGGCCCCTCACTACACTAGAAGAGATCTGCAACACCTCGGGTAGTACATCGCACATGCTCTCCCTAATCTACAATATTTTAAATGCTCCGCGCGCGGATTTTGTGCCCCCGGGTGTACTTAAGTGGGAAGAGGAGCTGGGCTGCAATTTTGACGCGGCCAAGCGCCACCTGAGGTTCACACATAGGTCCTTCATCTGCGCTAAGACCCAGGAGACAAATTACAAGCTCCTGTCACGGTGGTACAGGACCCCAGTGCTGCTCCACAAGTTTTTTCCGGAAACGTCTGACCTCTGTTGGCGCTGTCGTGCCGACAGGGGGACGCTACTACACATTTTTTGGTCATGTCCCAGTCTGAGCCACTTCTGGCGAGTGATCCGCGAGGTGGCTCAAAAATTGCACGCATTTGGCATCCCGGAGAAGACGTACAAGAAATCTGTAATTAGACACCTGTTGGACGCAGCCAAGGCCTGCATCCCACTCCATTGGAAAGCCGCCCACCCGCCGACAATACCCCAGTGGCTCGCAAAAGTGGAAGAGATTAGGCGCATGGAGGACCTGGTCCTCACAGCGCACAACAGACAGGAAACCTTTAAAAACACCTGGCAGCTCTGGGATATTTTTATATACTCGGCTGAGGGCCAGGCACTGAGAGAGCCCTTGGCGGATGTGTGAACATATACCTGTGGGCGGGTGCCCTCCATTCCCTGACCGGTTCCATACTGGTGCGGAGCGTTACATGCGAGACTCCCCCCTCCCTACAGAGGGGCGTGCGACTAGAAGAATTAAATCCCTACTCCCCTCTCCCCTTTTCCCCTCTTTCCCTATCTCTGACCGCCTTCTTCTCCCTCTCCTTCTTCCTAGCTACACCTCTGCTCTGTTCCTCTAACCTTGACCTTTTTATATGACCCCCACCTGGGGGTCCTCCTGTATAAAAAGAAAATGTTGGGGCCGGTTGCGCGGTCCGGGCATGTTGTTACAATGTTTGCCACAGGTTGGGGAGCTCCTCCTCCCCTTCCCTGGGGGTCGCCACGGGCTGTTGGCGCGGGGCGGCCTTCGGGCGCACCCCGGGGATGCGGGCCCTTATTGGCGCTGGCGGCCCGCGGGGGGCTCCCGAGGGGAAGGTAGCACTGTTTCTCATGCGATGTGTTCTGTTGATGTGTGATCCTATGCATTGCGTGCACTGTGTGTACTACTGTGTTTTATGCTTGTCGGCCCGCGCGGCCTTGTCCCTGTTTTACAAATAAAAAAATGTAATAAAAAAAAATATATATATAAAATTCATAACTTTGTGTAAAAAAATACATTTTCTTTTTCAATCTGTAATTTCCAAAAATTGAAGCCTTCAAAAGACTCACTATGCCTCATAGAAAATATCTTCGGGTGTCCACTCTCTCAAAATGTGTTAATTGTGTAGGTGTTATCACAGTCCAGGTGCTCCAGGGCCTCCAAAAATGTATTAGGTAGTCAGGAAATGTGATGTGCCATTTATAGCCCTAAAATGCCTGAATGTGCTCTTTGGATGTTGGGCCCCTCTGTGGCTAGTCTAGGTATTCCCATACACAGGAGGAGTAGCAGAATGTGTTTTGGGGTGTACGTGTAAGTATGCCCATGCTGTGTGCCAGAAATACCTTGTAAAAGGAGAATTTTGTGGAGAAAAATGTAATTTGTCCCCCCCCCCCAAAAAAATTAAATAAAAAAAACTCACCATACCTCTTACTAAATGCCCTGGAATGTAATGTAAAATGTTGCAAGAAAGAAGAGTCTTGCAGCACAGTGGTGCCTGTGGGAGTAATAGATTGGGTAAGCAAAACTGCTTTTTCCAGTTTCCTAGACATAAACAAACATTTAACCCTTGCAGGGTGGGGCAGACTCACTGCAAGGGAGAATTTTTACTTTTCCAGGAGTTCATCCTCAAGCCGAGCATGTAGCTTTGATATTGGCTAGAAGAACTGTGTTTAGTTTTGTTATTTACATAAATTTGTTTAATTCGTTTAATTCATTTTCGGAATTTGGTTTGTTTGTTTTGTTTTCAAATCGATTCAAACTTTCGGAATTTGAATCGATTCAAATAGTTTTAAAATTTTGATTTGTTTTCGATTTGTTTTCCAATTTCCAAAGAGAATAAAATATAATAGAAAATAAAAGAAATATAATAGAAAAAAATAGACTAGAATAGAAAAGAATATAACAGAAAAAAAAAAAAAAAAAAACAGAAATGAATAGAATATATTAGAATAAAAAAAGAATAAAATAAAATAGAAAGAATATAACCATTTTCTACAATTTTAATAGAAGAGAATAGAATAGAAAATAATATAATTAAAAAAAACAATAGAATAGAATAGAAAGAATATAACCATTTCCCAAAATTCAAATAGAATCAATTTGAAATTTGAATTGAATAGAAAAGAATAGATTAGAATAGAAAATAACAGAATAGTATGTAAAAAAACTGAATAGAATATAATGGAATAGAAAGAATATCTCCAGCTTCCTATTCTAATCTATTGTTTTCTATTCTACTCAAATTGGAATTTATTATTTTTGAATGTTCAGAAATGTTTATATTCTGTCTATTCAATCTTTGTATTCTATTCTTTTTCAATTTGTTTATTCTATTATTTTATTTTCTAATCTATTCTTTTCAATTCAAATTTATTCTATTCGAAATTTTGGAAGATGGTTATATTCTTTTTATTCTATTCGTTTTTTTCTATACCATTCTGTTATTTTCTATTCTATTCTAATCTATTCTTCTCCATTCTATTCAAATTCAAATTGATTCTATTAGACTTTTGGGAAATTGTTCTATTCTTTCTATTCTATTGTTTTTTTTTGTTCCATTATTTTCTATTCTTTTATAGTCTATTATATTCTATTCTTTTTTTCTATTCCATTTTTCTTATGTATTTACATTTTAAATGTATTCTATTTGAAATAAAAATTTTAGAAGATGATTATTGTCTTTCTATTTTATTCTATTATTTTCATTTATTTTTTTTCTTTTATTTTCTATTCTATTTTGTTATGTTTTGCTCTATTATATTCTCTATTAGAGTGGTGATCAACCCTGTCCTCAGGGAACACTAACAGGTCAGGTTTTATGTATTACCTTGGGGAGATGCAGACTGGGGGCCAGATTCACGTAGAAGTGCGGCGGCATAACGTATCGTAGATACGTTACACCGCCGCAAGTTTTCATCGCAAGTGCCTGATTCACAAAGCACTTGCAATGAAAACCTACACCGGCGGCCTCCGGCGTAAGCCCGCGTAATTCAAAGGGGCATGTGCCATTTAAATTAGGCGCGCTCCCACGCCGGACCTACTGCGCATGCTCCCTTTTGAATTTCCCGCCGTGCTTTGCGCGAAGTGACGTAATTTTTTCGAACGGCGACGTGCGTAGCGTACTTCCGTATTCCCGGACGTCTTATGCAAGAAGAACATTTTTTTTAATTTCGACGCGGGAACGACGGCCATACTTTATACAGCACATACGTGTGCTGTGTAAAGTTAGGGCAAAAAAAACGACGACTAACTTTGCGACGGGAAACTAGAGTAGCAGCGACGTAGTGAACGCGAAAAAACCGTCGTGGATCGCGGTAACTCCTAATTTGCATACCCGACGCTGGTTTACGACGCAAACTCCCCCCAGCGGCGGCCGCGGTATTGCATCCTAAGATCCGACAGTGTAAAACAATTACACCTGTCGGATCTAAGGGCTATCTATGCGTAACTGATTCTATGAATCAGTCGCATAGATACTCTGAGAGATACGACGGAGTATCTAAGATACTCCGTCGTATCTCTTTTGTGAATCTGGGCCTAGAATACTGCAATTACAGAGCATCAAATGATATCACCTGTGATTTATTTCAGTTATCTTGCAAACCTGGCCTGCTAGTGGGCCCTGAGGACAGGCTGGATGACCACTGCCCTGTTATATTATTTTCTGTTATATTCTTTTATATTTTATTATATTTTTTTTCTATTCTAATTCTTTATTTTCTTTTCTATTTTATTCTGTTTGGAAATTGGAAAATAAATCGAAAACGATTTAAAAATCGAAAACTTTCCGAATTTCGATATTTTGGATTTGTTTAAATTCAGTACTATTGTAATTTGGATATTCGGATACATCAAAAAAACTAAAAATTTGTCAGAATTTCAATTCAGAACAAAATGGACTACACATGTCTAAAGCTGGCCATACACCATACAATTTTCATATTCAATTTTCTTTAGATTTACTTTCAACTATGTAGTGCAAGGGCCTGCCTGATTGCATACACATTGAAAGTGTTTAGATTTGACCTCCTATTATATGGTTTTGGTAAATCTAAGGAAAGTTGTACAAGAAAATTGTATAATGTATGGCCAGGTTAATATTGGATAGTAAAGGAGATTATAACCAAATACCAGTAAACAAATCCACCAAAAAAGCTGCTAAATCTGTGAACATGGGAGGAGACACAAGACAATGTGACACACCACTGCAATCCACAGAAAAGAAAAACACCGTTCAGTTCAATGCTGATCTCTCTAAAGCTGGCCAGGCAAAATTTTCTCCATGTATGGCCCTGCTGCATCTTACAGTAGGTCTTATTTCCTTTGGTGTAATAATGTAAAATATCATCTTACTAAATATTGTCTATACCTCTGTATACATGTGGGATAAGCAACTCTGCCTATATACATTTGTAATGTATATTATTATTATGACTGTGGGCTTGGTGGAGCCACAGCAGTCCCGGGGTCCGGTGTCCATTACGAATGTTACGGGACTGCTGGGACTGCTGTGGCTCCACCAAGACCACGGTCAGGTTTCATTGGCTAGCTTCACTATCCTCAGGGCCGATGCAAGGGTTTTTGCCAACTCAGGCGAAGGTGCATTTTGCCGCCCCGGCGCGCGCACGCACAAGGCACAACACATCAGGGTACAGTGCACATCAGGGCACATGAGGACACAGTGAACATCAGGGCACAGCACATCAGGGTACAGCACACCAGGCCACATCAGGGTAAAGGGCACAGCACATCAGGGCACAGGTCACAGTACATCAGTGCACACGACATTGAGGCACAGCAGACTGGGGCACAGGACATCAGGGCACGGTACATCAGGACACGTGGCACATCAGGGCACGGGGCACTTGGCGCACATCGGGGCATATTGGAGCACATTGGGTCACAGCGTTTACCTGGCAGCCAGTATGCAAGAAGCATCTGTGATAAGTTCTCTCTCATGTCACGCTGCCCCGGCGGCCTTTCCTCTCTTCTCGTCCATCCCAGATGATGTCACAAGCAAATGGGGATGGACGAGCTGAGAGGAGGGGCCGCCAGGGCCAGTGTGGCTGCAGAGCTCCCCTCCCTCCTCCTCTACACTTCACACACAGCAGGCATCTCCCACTGTGTGTATCAGAGATTAGCGTGAAAACTTTGGCCGCACTGTGAGAAAAGTCCTGCCCTCCTCCTAGATCAGCTTGTGTGATAGTCGCATTGTTCTGCCTATCACACAAGCTGATCTAGGAGGAGGGCGGGACTTTTCTCACAGCGTGGCCAAAGTTAACACACTAAGTTTGAATACACACAGGGGGAGATGCCTGCTGTGTGTAATCCTGGGAATCACAGAGACGAGAGAGACACTGACACAGTGACACTGTAAATTTTCCGCCCTGTTCCCTGGCGCCATAAGCCAAGTGCCCATGTTGCCTTGCGCTAGCGCGGGCCCTGACTACCCCGATGCTATCCTGGGATCAATCGTGTTCCCCTTTATACATATTTTCATCACCATTGTCATTCCTTGCTGTGTCAACATGTGCCCCCAGCACTTGCTTCAGTTGGGCTCCTGCTCCCGGGACCCCTTAACAGACATTTCACCCCTGTATTCCACATCCATTCACATGTATGTCCCCCCTGGTCGCCATGTGGGACTGTATATGGTGATCACTGTTGCCCTGCACTGGCGGGGTCTTTTAAATATGCTCCTGATGAAGCAGCATTGGCTGTGAAACTAGTCAAGTTGATTGTCGTGACACTCAAACCCATTGTGATTTCTCCCCCCTGAGGAGATCATTATACTGGTGTTGTGTATGGTTGTCACTATTTTAATTCTGTACTCTTTTATTTGTCTTATTGATGTTGTATTCAATAAAACTTCCTTTTGTTTTATATCTGCATTCTTACACTTGATTTTATCTACTCACCAGTACCGCAATAGTCCAACCGCCACCCCTACTTTTGGCTCCTTGGTTTGGGGGCCATAGACCCAATTTCTCTGATGTCACTGCTACATTGAAAGGTAATAACTGGGTTTGCAAAGGCGCTCTCAAAGTGGATTTATATATCTTTTGTGGCTATTGAGTAATATATTTAAGTGAAATTTTGTGCGCCCGGAGTTCAGCTGTAAATTACATTTTGGAACATATTGCCATTGATGCAATGTTGTACCTGCTTATTAACAGTTATGTAGAAGTGCAAAACCTAGTTTTCCAATGGCTCATATGTTGTTGTTTTTTTTTTGTTTGTTTAAGAATGGGTTATTGAACAAATTATTGATTGTCCTTCCTGAAATTAATTCTTATGGGACATACATTCTGGTTTCTCGTGTATCTAGAAAGGATTCGCACAGTTTTATCAACTTCAGGATGATTAATTGGATAGACTTGTGTTTATTTGATTTGTTTGCACAGACTCAGCTACTTCTGTAAGCATAAATCCTCAACATATTCTCACAGTAAACTCCTTCAGCAAAGCAAAATATAAAGTTCAATTCGTGTTTTCAATGCAACATAAAAGGAAACTTGACTCTGCACTTTGAAATGTCTGCCAGCCTATTTAGAGGAGTGAGAACAGAGTGGATTATTTGATCTGTCTTCAGCTAGCACATCGAATGGGTCACGTAATCTTTCTTCAGCTGCTGTTTATACCTAAAAATGTGAAACATATAATGTTACTTTAGTTTTGGGTGTCTTATGCATTTAATTATCATACGTATTCAGAATACATTAGCATCGCTGCATTTACTATTCTATTATTAATTTTACAGTTACAGTTACCTGCGAAAAAGTCATGTTTTTATTTAGAATGCTAAAGCACTGAAATGCAACATATTAACATACTTGTTCATCTAAGAAGTCTGGAAAATAATGCCTCAATTAGCTCCTATTTTTAAGAATACAGGTTTCAGAATTTGAACAGGAGAAGCTGCAGAAAACTGGCTAAAAGTTCCATGCTGCAGGTCAAGAACTTCAGCAGATGTCAGGAGACATTGTTGATACTGTAACATTTCTAAGCATTTATTTATAATAAGTATGGGATTTTTCAAGACCGCCAAGAGTTTTTTTTTTTAAGGTAACCACAGAGACTGTGAATAGCATTAGTTTAGGAATAAGTTGATATCCTGTCATACACTTTTCAGCATGAATCTGTCAGACAACCTGAATTTGTTTCGCTGAGGCTTTTGTACATATGCATATAATGTTTACTTATATATTTATATACATGCTAGCATAAGGTGTCCAGATTTTTTAAAATGAAATCCGGGGACATTTTTTTTTGCTAGTAATAGAGACAATCAGCGACTCATAGCTGGAGTGCGATATTGCGGTGGACAAATCGGAACACTAAAGCCCCGTACACACGATCGGTTTGTCTGATGAAAATGGACCGATGGATCCCAGCAGGATGGGCAGCAGATAAACTGGACAGTGGCCAGTGGAAGCCAGATCCAACTTGTCGTGAAATGTCCGCACATTTCACGACAAGTTGGATCTGGCTTCCACTGGCCACTGTCCAGTTTATCTGCTGCCCATCCTGCTGGGATTCTTTTGGAAAGCGTCTTGATACTTTTGGTTCAGTTGTTAACGGATTTGACCACTAAACTCGGAAAGACTAAGTTGCAAGCCCTGATGAAGCACGAGAGTGCGAAACTAGTCGGCAACCTGCACACTATGTTCTATCCTCATTCTCTGTAACTACTGTGGTCATATTCATACAACTATTGTTTTATATGTAAACATTTTTTATATGTAAATTAAACTTTTTTGATATATTTATAACCAATGTGTTGGTGTGCTTACCTTAATACAACGACTAGCATCTCACGTAAAAATCCCTATATTTAGAAGAGAAGTCTTCTCTACCTCATATGTTTTTGTTTTATATGTATCTTTCGATGGGATTGTGAGTTTTTGCTAATCGACTTGGGAAACCTTTTCACCTACCTTCTTGTTCTTGTAAGTGATCAGTGCTAAAAATATGCACTTTCACTGTACTAAAGACAATGACTTGGAAGGGGATAACATCTAGGGAAATCAAAGGGTTAAATGTGTACCTAACAAATGTTTTCTTACTGTGGAGGAGGTGCTTTTACTAAGGGAAAGCATAGATCCCTGTACCTGCTTTGCAGGGACACAGGATCAATGTCTTCCATACTGACAGAGCGGCGATCTGCCTTGTTTACATAGGCAGACCACTGTTTTGCCTATGTACATAAAGACCAGTGGGTACTGGGGGACATTGAGTCTGCCGGAGCCGCTGATTGGCTCCCATACCCAGAAATGCAGGATCACATATATACGTGATCCTGCGCAGTGCGACCACCCTGTAGCAGTAAATCTGCTATCAGGCGATCAGCAACTGGTTAACATCATCAGCATTATAATAACACACAGGCAGCAGGCACTCTATCATGGCTCTGGCTGGCTCTGTTACAGTGTGTCACATAACATGGCTGCTGGGTGCTGACACTTATGACCAATAAGTTAAAAAAATCAGCACCCAGCAGCCATGTTATGTGACACACTGTGACAGATCCAGCCAGAGCCATGCCAGAGTGCCTGCTTCCTGTGAGTTATGATACCATCCATAATGCCAGAGAGACAAAGTGCAATGTAGTCTATTCACAGACTCCCCCAAAGCACACCTGTGTTGAAGCCTTGAAGGCACTGGCAGCCCTATGATCGGATCCTCTTCACATCTGTTCTTGCTGCTGGACACCATCAGCTGAGCTCAGCTGGCCTTTCCCTGCCTGTCGCTGCCGCCACCCGCCTCACAACCTCTCCAGTCTCACTCTCCGGGACCCGGCTACTACTGGGTGGGGAGTGGAGGATGATCCACACCAGGGAAGTCAAGGAGATAAACAGGCAGGCGGCTGGCTGGGACTTGAGCCAAGGCAGAAGACCATGCAAGCAGAGCTGAATGGGCATGTGCCTGAAACGGAAGAAATGGTTCCTCCGCTCTGACAAGCATAAGATCATCAGAAAGGGGCACAGATAATGGAAAAAATACACCCTCTAAGCTAGTAGGTGCGATGGAGCAGGGGTGTGTAATTCATATATATTTTTTTTTTATTCTGCACTGACTGTCTTTGTAATTGCCCCAGCCCCTGTTCAAATCCAATCCAGGGACAAAACCAGGGACAGACTTGGTCCAAGGATAGTGTCCTCAATCTGGGGACTGTCCCCGGAAACCGGGGATGTCTGGTCACCTTATGCTAGCAGCTGTTACCCTGTCATTTATATACTAAATGTGGTATTAATAATTAATAATTCAGCACCTCCAAATATAGAATAGTACAAACTTAAAGCATGTGCTATCAACACAGCATTCATAATGTGCAAAAAGCATCCACAATATTCACAAATTATGATAAAAATAAATCAGTATAAATAAAGTCCAATGCAAAAAAGTCCAAAATATGTTATAAATATCATCACTACGAAAGTGTCTTCCACCAGCTAATGAAAATACTCTCCACCACATGTGAGCAACAGAACCAGAATTTACTCACCAACATTAAGGCTCGGTTCACATATGTGCAAATTCAGGAAACCCTGCCAATCCATTGAGGATTCCCGCATCGCCCCGGACTCGCAGGCAGTTCACACTGTCCTATGCGAACTGATGACAGTGTCAATACAAAGTTAATGACACCCCCAGATCGATTCGCATTATGCAGTGTGAACTGTCAATTCGGACAGTAATCGCATCACATGGGTGTGAACATTCATGCGATCCCATTCTGGTGCAGACCAAAAAAAGTGTCCTGTACGACTTTTGTCAATGCACATTGTGTGGCTAAATTTGTATCGCAGAGACATCGCATGTGATTTGCACTGCAGTGCGGTAGGAATCCCATGCGATGGCTGACATCGCACCAATGTGAACCAAGCTTTAAGCTGTCAAAGGAAAGCAGCAACATGCTCATTTGAAGCATCAGATTCCTTCACAAGTGGCAGCAAGATGTCAGAATGTAGCACCTTCCCCAACGAGTTTCATGCAAATGCACGTCTTCAGGGGATGCTGGTACATCACAGAAGTATGTCTGAAATATCTGATGGAAGCCATGAATGTAAGTGACATACACACTAGTTTTCACAGAAAGACGACAGCAAAAAATAAACAAAAATTTTATAATGTGACAAAATACAAATATCAATTAAATACACACAAAAGAGAAAAAAACACACACAAGGAATACTAAATGAAATAAAATGAAACTACTCCAAAATAAAACCACATCTTATAAAAAAAAAAAAAAATTCAAAGCAAATTTTGCCAAGGCATTCTTGTGATTTGTAGGTAAAAAATATTGATGTGTGTATTCCTTAGTCCCCCTTATAGGAACAAAAAAAACTAAATTAAGTATTTTTTTAGATGTTTAGATTTAGATGTTCTATTCTCATGGCAAACCAGGACCGCAAACTATGCAGGTAAGAGGCTTTGTTTTTCAGGTGGAGGATTTCACAAACTGCATGCATGTCACTGGGTGTTGGAGGAATTTACATCCATCAATACATCGTTTTGCCACAACTATATGGAACAAGTGTCTTTGTATCATTGAGCGCAACCCTGCCTCTGCTTCAAAACCCATAGACTTTATCCATCGTTAATAACTTACTAGTAGTGGACTTTATCAATCTAATCTTGGCGCGGCTTTTTAGTTTTTTATGTTTATTTGTGTACTTCACACGTTAGCTGCTGCCTTGGTGATTTTTTTTTTTTTTTTTGTGTTGTAGCGCAGTTTTTTGTTTTTTCTATGCACTGAGTATCAGTGAAGAATAAGTCCAATGTTTTTAGAGATCATGGGGCAGATCCTCAAAGAAACTACGCGGCGTATTTCTTGATACGCCGCGTAATTTCGAATTTTGTTCGTCGTATCTTTGTTTTGGTATCCACAAAACAAGATACGACGGCATCTGTGTTAGATCCGACAGGTGTACGCCTTCGTACGCCGTCGGATCTTAGATGCAATTTTTCAGCGTCCGATAGGTGGCGTTCACGTCGTAATCCGCGTCGAGTATGCAAATTAGCTATTTCCGACGATCCACGAATGTACGACCGGCCGTCGCATTTATTTACGTCGTTTCCGTTCGGCTTTTTCTGGCGTATAATTAAAGCTGCTTTATGGTGGCGTACTCAATGTTAAGTATGGCCGTCGTTCCCGCGTCTAATTTTGAAAATGTTACGTTGTTTGCGTAAGTCGTCCGTGAATGGGGCTGGACGCCATTTACGTTCACGTTGAAAACAATGACGCCCTTGCGACGTCATTTGGAGCAATGCACCCTGGGAGTTTTTACGGACGGCGCATGCACAGTTTGTTCGGCGTGGGGACGCGCTTCATTTAAATGAAACACGCCCCCTACCCGCCCAATTTGAATTCCGCCGCGAGAGATACACTACGCCGCCGTAACTTACGGTGTGAATTCATTGAGGATTCAAACCAAAGCCAGGTAAGTTACAGCGGCGTATCGTATCTCACATCTGCGCCGGGCGCAGTCTATGTATGTGGATCTGCCCCCATGACCTCAATGAGCATGCATGTTTGCTGGTACATGTGGGCTGTGATGTCTGCCTTAAAAAAATGCTCATGCTGTTGTTCATTTCATGTTGTTCATGTTGTAAATTTTGCAGTAGTGTAGGCAAAGCATAAGGGTCATAAGGGTCATACTGTGCAAGTATATGATGCAGGTAGAGCAGCACTTTGTACAAACTCTGTTTTATCAAGCTGCTAAGAGGATGTCAAGCTAAGGGCAATATTGTCCTTTTCTATACAAATCAGATGAAAGAGGTTAATAAGTCATAGAAGCTATCAGCAAGGGCACAGCATTAAACAAAATAACAAAAAAGTCAAAAAAGTGATTGTTTCTATTCAGTTTATATGGCAGCCAAGAGAACACAGTATTCAAAATACCCCCAAGCACATTTACAAGCTATGCATGAATATGATTTACCACATACACCCAGTGACATAGATGCACACAGAATGAAGCTCCCACATGCAAAATAAAACAAAAGGTGTACAGAATTCTACGTACTTATGAGAAAGGAATAATTACAAAAGTGTATCCATACAATATATATTTTTTTAAAATCCATATATTTTTTCCTTTACACATGGATTTCTTATGTTCACTTAAAGCGGAGTTCTGCCTAATTTTTAATTTTTAAAAGTCAGCAGCTACAAATACTGCAGCTGCTGGCTTTTAAAATAAGGATACTTACCTGTCCAGGGCGCCTGCAATGTCGGCACCTGAAGCCGATCTATCCCTCGGCTCTCAGGTGCTGTCGCTGCCATCTTCACTTCCTGGTTCCCTACTGCGAATGCGCGACTCGCGCTGTGCGATGCCTATGGTCCCTGCTGTCTTCGGGGATCTGTGTGTCTCCAGAAGACAGCGAGGGGGGGGGACAGAGAAGGCGCTGGAAGTGGCGTAGATACCCGAGGGTGGCTCAGGTATCTATGCCCGGAAGTGGGAGCAAAATACCTGTATTACACAGGTATCTGTTCCCCCTCCCCCTGAAAGGTGCCAAATGTGACACCGGAGGGGGGAAGGTTGCAAAAAGCAGAAGTTCTATTCATAACACCTCCACTGTCATGGTACACACAAAAGGTGGAAAAGACATAATGAAACCACAAGTCGTGATGGACTACAACAACCCCATTAAAGGTGTTGACAGAGCTGACCAGGCGATGACATTTTATACAGCGATGAGAAAACAACAAAAAAAATCTTACAAGAAAATCTTCAGCCATCTTATTGAACAGTGCTTGTGGAATGCCTTCAAGAGTGACAAGCCTGTAGTTCATGCGGACTTTGGAAAGTTTCCAAACTGATATTCCTGAAGCACCAAACACCAACGGCTGTAAATAGAGCTGGACGTCGTGCTGCTGATGTTGTCAACCCGGAACGCCTGACTGGTCGTCACTTTATGGACCACATCCCACCAACAGAAAATAAGTCAGCACCCACAAGGCTGTGTGTGGTTTGTTGCTCTAAGCGTGATGACACTGGAAGCAAAATCAGCCCAAAAAAAGTCAGTGTTTTTAATTATATTATTGACTAAAATGTATTGAATAAAAATGTAGTTATTTATTATTATTATTATTATTATTATATTATAATTTATGATTTTGTGTTTCAAACTTTATCATACCCCAGATGTCTACTAGACTCTAGTTTGGACAGATTTTAGTGAGTTATTCTTAAGAATTACAGGCTTACAATATAAAACGCCAAATTTCCATGCAAAATAATTGTACCGCTTTCAGCATCAAAAATCTGACATAATCATCCCGCCAGGGAGGTTAAGCTGTTATAGCAAAAAGCACAATACCTTGTACACAATACACGGTAATGCACAATTGATAATGTACAGCAACGCAGTTCCAAAGTGTGACTGTCCCCTTGATAAAACATTCCATAAGCTAGACATCAGCTTTCTATTGTGTGAATGAGTATATGTGTCCACTGTGTAGCTCTGCAATAAGAGAATTAGGTAAGTAGTGATACTAGATAATACAATCTACCCTGTCCCACTCCATCCAACGCATTTCATCCAATTGATTTGGTAGTGTGACCTTTACACCCTTCACAATTTGCACCACCATGCATCTTCAGGGGTCTCATGTGTGTGTGTATTGGCAGACATTTTTTCTTTTTAATGAAAGGTCATGCCTCCACAACAGAGTTCCAGGTGGCGGCTTTTCATGTGAGTTTTTGCGGTCCATTTTTGTATGACTCATTAGTTTTATTTTTGTTATTTTATCTGAATATATTTTGTTCATGTTTGCAATAAATACTACACTATGAGGCACTTTCATTGTTCATTTTTGTATGACTCATTAGTTTTATTTTTGTTATTTTATCTGAATATATTTTGTTCATGTTTGCAATAAATACTACACTATGAGGCACTTTCATTGTTTATTGCCTTTAATCTTTGGTTATATGCAAAGTAAATAACACCCATGAGAGGAAGAGAGAGGATTTTTTTGGAGGACTTTATACAGATACCTGCAGTTATCATACATACCCTACTATTGAGATTTTCACGGTGGTGAGTGTGCACTGCATAGGGGATGGTGCTCACAGGTTGGTGGTACTAACACAGATTTTGGGATGGTGTGTCAAATATGATTTTATGTGGATTTCACAGATACTTCCACTGTTTCATGACATTTAATATTTTTTTTTTGGGGGGGGGGGGGGGTGATGGTTGCTAGCTGGTGTCTGTAATGCACAAAATCATAAAGAGCACACCTGGGTATGATAAACAAATTATTTGTAAACCAATATCACACTATATTAGTTATTTTTTATTCTGGATGTACTTGTGAGCCCAGATGCACAGGACCTATAACTGTGGTTGAAGATGACAATCCCACCTTTGATATACAAAACAAGATTGAGCGGCTAGTTTTTCTGGTGAGTTTTATATCCACCTGGCTGGAGCATTTAAGGAACATCCAAACACTTGTTCTACTCACTGATTTGCACTCTACCCATAATAGGAACACTATGGGGGGTATTTGATAAAAAGGCAAATCCACTTTGCACTACAAGTGCACTGAAAGTACAGTTGCTGTAGATCTGAGGGGGACATGCAAGGAAAATAAAAAACAGCATTTTTGCTAACACATGATTAGATGATCAAATCAGCAGAGCTTCCCCTCAGATCTACAGCGATCTACAGTGACTGCACTTCCAAGTGCACTTTCAAGTGCATTTGCAGTGCACTTGCTGTGAAAAGTGGATTTGCCTTTAGTAAATAACCAATAACAAAAACAATAGCAGTGTGGAACAGCTCTTGCTAAATAGTTTTTCCTATTTTTTTTGCACAAACCCATACACTGTACTCATGTTAAAGGTAGCACCACCTAAAACATAAATACAGTAGTACACAACTAGTCATAGCAGGCTGTACACTGCACCTGGACCAGTGTTGCCAACCGTCAGTATTTTTACTGGCAGCCAGTAAAAAACAGGCAATTTTCTCTTGCCAATAAATGCCAGTAAAAATAAAAGGTTGCAATTAAAACATATGACTGTGACACTCAGCTTGGTCCAGAGCCAGCTGAGACCATCTGAGTGCCTGCTACAGTGTGATCGAAAAGGCTCTGGCGGTGCCTGAGCATGTCGTGTGTTGTCATGGTGCAATGGAGCCAAGCAGAGAGGCCAGAGCCTCGTGTGCAGGTCGGCAGTATGGGAGCAAGGCAGGCTGGGCTGGGACGGCCGGTGCTGTTTAGACTGGAGTGGACTAGAGACAGGGAGGGAACATGTTGTGTCGGTGAGGTCTCATCATCATCTATGCTGCTGCACACTGCTGTCAGTGTCACTGTTAGAGTTAATTTTGTGTGTGCCGCCCATTCTAATTTCTTGCCCTCCTGAGTCCTGTCCCTGAGATACCTACTATATCGAAAATAAAATAAGAAATATATTCTTTGCCTTATTATTTACCTTAAATCATATTGCTAATTGCATATTGTATTTTTTTGTAGCCTAAATATCATAATTTTGTGACTTTTGGAAATTCCAGTAAAAACTTGGCTCTGCCATTACATTTTGGGTGTTGTGTCAGTAAATTTCAATCTGGTAGGTTGGCAACACTGACCTGAACTGCCTAGGTAAAGATGATATACCAACAGCTATGTTAAACGGCCTGAG
This sequence comes from Rana temporaria, assembly GCF_905171775.1. Classification (NCBI taxonomy): domain Eukaryota; kingdom Metazoa; phylum Chordata; class Amphibia; order Anura; family Ranidae; genus Rana; species Rana temporaria. Next base: position 396,271,701 of record NC_053490.1, on the reverse strand, counting down.
CTGCCCATGTGCAAGAAACCATGGGGAGAGCATAGGGAGAGCTGACAATCTGCATAGGGAGAATTTAAGCACTTTATACATAAGGATAAATAATATCTTTAGGTGGGATTTCTCATTTTTCTTATACTCTAAACAAAATTATAACATTACTAACCTTCATTTATTAGAAGATGTATCTATTTTGAACAAATACCTAGTTGTGAAACCTTACCTACTCCACTGAAAATGAAACCAATCTAAAATTAGAAAAAATAACAGGTACATTTCCCCCACAAAGGAACACCACAGTCTGCTTTAAAAACTGGCATTATTCAGATGTCATAATACAGATCTTTTCACCATTGGTTGTGGGACTATGTAAAAGGAGTCTCAACTTTGGTGTTGAATGTATTTCTGTTTTGGTGTCACGCTTTGAGAATGAACCCTTCTGCGCTTTTTGATAGACTTTTGTGTGTTCAGTATTTATTAACTTTTTTTAAGGTGGTATTTAGTAGGCTCTTGTTATTACGGCTACATAGAGAAAGTTAAATATTTCGGCCCAGATTCAGGTAACACTTACGCTGACGTATGTGTAAATACGCCGCGTAAGTGTACAGATGCGCCGTCGTATCTATGCGCCTGATTCTTAATACAAGATACGCCTGAAATTTGGCTTCATCGACCAACGTAAGTTTCCTACGCCGTCGGAGCCTGGGTGCATATTTACGCTGGCCGCAAGGGGCGCTTCCATTGATTTACGTGTCGAATATGAAAATGACCGAGATACGCCGATTCACGAACGTACTTGCGCCCGTCGCAGTAGTATACGCCGTTTACGTAAGGCGTACGTCCGGCGTACAGTTATTCCACCTATAGGAGGCGCATCCCATGCAAAGGTATGGACGACGGAACAGCCGTCGTATTTTACGTCGTTTACGTAGTAGTACATGAATGGGGCTGGGCGTAGGTTACCTTAACATCGTAGGCATTGAGCCGTCGTATCTTAGGGAGTATGTTCAACGTGATTCTGAGCATGCGCGCGCATGCCCTGTTCGTTCGGACCATCATTTGCATGGGGTCACGGTTCATTTAAATGAATCACGCCCACCGTCCACCTACTTTGAATTAGGCGGGCTTACGCCGAATGATTTACGTTACGCTGGCGCAACGAAGGGAGCGAGTGCTTTGTGAATACTCTCCTTGCCTCTCTGGGATACGTCGGCGTAGCGCATATGAGATGCGCTACGCCGGAACAAAGATGCGTCGATCTACCTGAATCTGGCCCTTCCTTTTTTCCTTGCTTTCTATTCATTATGTGTCCCACATTGCCCATTACTGTAGATCAGTGGTTCTCAACTCCTCTCATGGGGACCCACTAACAGGCCAGGTTTGCAAGATAACTGAAATACATCACATATGATATCATTTGCTGCTCAGTAGACATGTGCACAGCAAAAATTTTCGTTTATTTCTGTTTCGTTTCTGTTCGTTTATCGTGATTCGTAATGAGTCGTAATTTCGTAAGACGTTAGTTATCGTATTCGTACTCTTTAGTATTTTCGTAACACTCTTTTTTCCGTTTCCGTTTTTTTCTGTTAGTTTATTTTTCGTTGAATCGAGATTCGTATTTTCGTTATATTTTGTATTCTGCCGCGTTCGTATTTTTAAAATGATTTTATTCGTTCCTTCGTTTTTACGTTAGTTTAATTTTCGTTGTTTTGTTATTCGTATTTACATTATATTTTCCATCATGTCGCATTCGTTTTTTCGTAAAGAAATATATTTTCGTTGCTTTATGATCATTCGTATTTTCATGTCTAATTTCCTTTGATTGTAAAAACGTACTTTTGTAGATTTTATTGCATTCGTAATTCTGTTAGAATACATTTTACGTTTATTCGACACACTACTCGTCGTAATTTTGTAATTCGGATTTTACTGTGATTGACTTGACTGTCTTAGTTAGCACACACACCCTGTCTAGAATGAAGTCTGACGTAGAAGAAAACTAAAATATGTCAGATATTACAAATACAAATCTAGAAATTAGATGCACTGCAGTCTAACACAGAAAAAGACACAATGAGCCAGGAGGTAATGAGAAAGAAGCTCATTGGGGGAAGGAACAAACCTCTTCAGAGGAAAGGGACAGCGCTCAGTGGCTATTGGTCAATGTCCAGAAATATTTCAGTACTAACGAAATCTAATTTACATTATTTTGTATTTTCGTTGTTTTCATTTCAGTTTTCCGAAGATCCGTAATTTATTTTTAGTTTTTTAGTCTTTGTTCGGCATTTTGTTTTCTTTTCGGTCTTCGAATATTAGTAAGTTTGCATTTTCGTTCATTTTGTTTTTCGTAATTATTTTTTTTTTTGGGTTCGGTATTTTCGTTGTTTCTATGTTTTCGTTTCTTTCTTCTTTCGTATCTTCGTTGTTTTCCATATTAGTTATTTTGAAAATATCGTTATTCGTTATTAATTGCGCTAAACCATTCGTTCATTCGTATGTTAACGAATCAACTAAAATAACGAAAAATGACGGAAAACGTATTCGTAACTTAAAAAATTGCACATGCCTACTGCTCAGTGATTGCAGTATTCTAGTCTGCATCGCCCCAAAGTAATACTTAAAATCTGGCCTGTTAGTGGGTCCTGAGGACAGGAGCTGAGAAACACTGCTGTAGATGATAAAATGTGTAGTACTTACTCTATTTCCCTTGGAATTTTAGAATGTTTTTCAATAGTTATTAATTATATTATCATACATTGACAGATCACTGATTAGCAATACAATTGAATGAATGCTATCACCTTGTGTGTTTCAGACTGACCAGGAATTATTTTCACTTTGGAATTGCATTCACTACTCGATTGCTGTAGTATATGTGGTCTGAGTGAAGAAGCATATTAGAAAACCTCAAAAACTACAGCAAATGGTACAAACACACATCATAGCTCAGGAAGGGACACCTACTCATAACTGTAGGGATCATCAGGCCACAGAGGTTACTGAGCTCTCAAAGGAGGAGCAAAATACTAGATTTCAGAAGTGTTCAACCACTTACAGATAAATGCATATGTACTTATACCTACCGTATATAATTACTGCCCTCTCTTCTGGTACTATGTTTTCAGCATTCATCTGTGAGCAACATAGCTGTTATCTATTTGCATGATTGCAATTTTTGTCAAGTATGTTAAATTTATTTTTAATTGCATTAGCAAGAAGAATTCAGCATAATAATTGTAGAGCACACATGAAGATAATTTCTTTTCAGAACACTTGTACAATAAATCAATTGTAAAATGTTTTTGTAATGTGTGTTCATAATTAGTAGGCTGAATTATCTCTAAATAGCACTGTGCAGTAAAACCTTGGTTTGCTAGCATAATTCGTTCCAGAAACATGCTTGTAATCCAAAGCATTTGTATATCAAAGTATTTTATTTACAGGGTATAAAAGAGAAGAGAGGCACCTCTAAGTGTAGCAATATGTTGCTAAATGCTGTACCTTCATTTAATGTAACCATATTGTTACACTTAGAGGCTATTCTCTTCTTTTTTATACTCAGTTGTGACACGATGCTACTCTTGTATCAAGACATCGCTTGTATATCAAGGCAAAATCTATTAAAACAAGTTACTCCCAAAACCAAGGTTTTACTGTATTTGAAACTAAAAAAATAGAATCTAAAAATGCCCTATTTATAACTATATAAGGAATTGTTAAACAGAAACAAAAAACGTTAGTCTCCATGAACCCTACTGCCATGAAAACCATGCGATACTAGGAAATATGCTACATGCTGCTACAGTCCAGTGAGAAAGGGAATGTCTTTTATCAACCAATTTAGACAGATAATAGCAAACCTGCTACACCAATTGTCATGTACCCCCAAAAAGCCTATTGGCCTTTTATTTAGACTTATTTTCTTTCCATTCTTACAATGTTAGGATGTCATCTTGCAAGATTTCTATCATTGTTCCCCCCCCCCCCCCAATTTTTCACTAAACTGAATACTTTTTTCCTCTCTAGTGTGGATGATATGTTTTTCAAATGATCCTAATTCCATCTTAAAATACATGAATATGCTCATTACATTAACTTAAGTCTGTTGGGTTTAGAGTGCGGCTTTACAAAATCATTAAGATTCCTTTGTGTTCTTGTCTGTACCCATGGTTGAGAGATTTTGTGCAAGGTGAAATTTCCCCAAACAGACACAAGCGGAATGTGGATTAAAATGTTAAAAAAATACATTTAATTTCCAGAATATGCGTGTTAATATTTTAAAACCCTGCTTTGATAGGAAAGTAACAATAGTTTTGTTGTCAAGTATTTTTAAACTTTTGATTTCTCTCAGCAAATGAGAAACATTAACATACAATAATACATTACATGTAATTAGTATGTTATGGTAAACAATTTATTAATGAGAAAATAAGATTCTTCAAGTAAACAATGTCATTCCTCGTTCTATCTACTATAAAGCCTCATACACACGTTCAGACTTCAAACAAACTTTTCCTTGGATTTTTGTTTGAAGGACGTTGGCCGTGAACTTGGTATGCATACACACGGCAGGACTTTCTCAGCAAATTTTCCCAAAATCATGTGTTTTTTCTGCTCTTTTCTGCTCTTTACCACCACCCTTTGGTCAACTTTTGCTTTTGTTGGTTGAGTTTGACATTGGTTCTGAGCATGCGTATTTGTACTTCAGACTAAAGTCTGATGGATTTCTGTAAACACGGCAGGACTTTGCTGCCTAAAAGTTTGTCCGTCTGCAGATCGAACTTTTGTCCGATGAAAACCGAAAAACTTGATCCGATGGAGCGTAAGTTTGGGTTCAAAAATTCCGATCGTGTGTATGGGCCTTTAGAGTATCTGTTTGAAGAGGCTGTGTAAGCCCTTTATTACTTTCTCTTTACTTTCACTTACAATCTCTAGATACAGTTACAACTGTGTTCTGAGGAAAGGATGCATGGAGGATCATAAACACATATGAACTATAATATAAATATATATATATATATATATATATTTTTTAATGGTATGCAACAGATACAATAAAATGGTAGCGTCTCAAAACATACAATCGGATGAAAAAGTATATGTTCAGCCCATGTACAGGTAGATCTAGTTAAAAACAACATTGCTTAACCTCTTCCCACCCTGCGGCCGACTATATACGGCCGCAAGGTGGCTCTGCCCTGCCAGGAGGCTGTCTATATACGGCCACCGGGCACGCACTGCTGGGGGATGCGCGTGCGTGCATCTGCTGCGTCACACAGGTGCCGATGCGCGTGCCTGGCGGCCGCGATGTCCTCCAGACACCCGCGATCGGCAGTCACAGAGCCAGGGACGTGGAGCTCTGTGTGTAAACACAGAGCTCCACGTCCTGTCAGGGAGAGGAGACCAATGGTGTCTCCCTTGTACATAGGGACAACCATCGGTCACCTCCCCCAGTCAGTCCCCCTTCCCCCACAGTAAGAATCACAATTGTGTAGGGTCCCTTCTAAGAGAACTATGTAGAGGTCAACCCGGGTGTAGAGGGGGTCCTTTAGACATACTGGGCCAGATTCATGAACAATGGTGCAGATTTGCACCGGCGTGGTGCATCATTTTTAGACTACACCGGTCCAGCGCGGAGAGGCAGTTAGGTGATTCAAGAAACTTTTTTTGTCTACGATGCCCCAGCGGGGCTGATTTTAGACGGCGTAAGGCGGGGTAAGGCCAACTGGGAGTCACCCTATGCTAATGAAGTGCCGACCGTGGCGCAGGGGTCACGCCGGGGCGCATCTTAGACCGCACATGCTCAGTGACATCCAGGGGTAAATGCCCCAATCTGCACATGCTCAGAACTGCGCCCCGGCGTGATCCCTGAGCTACGCCGACCCACTACCAAAGCCCAGTCCATGAATCAGCCCAGACTTCCGCCCTGCAGGTGCAAATGTACTGAAGCTTTTTTTTTTCTAAGCTAGGTCGTTTGCATTGTGGTGGGGCAGTTATGGCTGATGAGGAATCCTCAGGTGGGCGGATGACCAATTTCAGCCCAGAGGAGAGGGCTGTAATTATTGAGGGCCTCTCCCAACATGGGGACCGCCTCTATGTGTTGTCCAGCAAGTGTTGTTGCTCAGTTCGTTTGTAACGCTGCTGCTTTAGCTGCTCTCCAGCTGACCTCTGCAAGTTTGGTGCAAAGTTACCCCTGCTTTTATGAGGTGTAACTTTGCACCGGAAATTTCAGCTCCGCTCACCGGGAGTAGCCTGCGCCGGTCAAGCTTAAGTTGATGAATCGGCCCAAAAACCTCATTTGCATATTTAAAACACAAAAACCATGGCCGCGCCAGATCCGACCAGCATAAATCTGCGCCAACGCCGCGCCGGCGTGGAAAGGTTACACCGAGGCGATGAAGTCTATTTGGAGGCGTAATCTGGTTCTCTGGGTAAGGCGCAGCGATCTGCCGGCGCAAATCTGCACTTACGCCGTGCATCTACCAAAAAAACGGTGTAAGTGCTTCATGAATCTGGCCCATACAGTTGTGTTCATAAGTTTACATACCCTGACAGAATTTATGATTTCTTGCCCAGAAAATATGAATAAGAGAATATGAATACTAACACAAAAACTTTTCTTTCACTCGTGGTTAGTGTGTGGCTGAAGCCATTTATTATCAATCAACTGTATTTACTCTTTTTAAATCATAATCACAACAGAAACTACCCAAATGACCCTGATCAAAAGTTTGATCAAAAAGTGATTTTGGCCTGATAACATATACCATATATGTTAAACATGGGGCCAGCCTTCATCTAAGGAACCATTATATTAATTACGGTATTTTATGGTATGCAAATGTTTTTTTTTGCCTGCATAAAAAATATATATTGTCAGGAGTTCACTCCAAGTGCTGCACTTTAAGAACTCCAACCCTTGCTTTTCTCCGTTTCAGGACTTGTTTTGCCCACTTTTATTTAAAAGAAAATGAAAAAAAAAAAAAACAGAAGATTCCCTCGCAGGGGTATTCACTATTTCAGTCCTGCTGCCAAAATAAAAGATTTTCAGCCCTCCTGGCTTGTAAACGCAGCTCTCCAGGCTTTAGGGCCTTGGTCTGTCTCCCACAAACCGGATGTTCAGCACCTCAGTGCGTACAGCAAGTAGCCTCATGCTGCACAGGCTCCCACCTCTCTCTCCTAGGTGAAGCCTTACTGACTACCATTCCCAGACCTCCTGTCTGCAGGGTGGAGTCATCTCCAACTGGGAGCCTAGAGCCTTGGTCTGGTAATTACTTAAAGCCCAGAACACAGCTGACTCATTAGTGAACTGGCTGTTTATGAGACCTGGACCCTGGCAGGGTACTGCCCTGCTACAATATTCATTATGTGGTGAATTGCTAATCCGTGTGGATAAGCCTATAAAAGCACTCTCACTGCTCCAAAAGTTTGCATTACAGTCTTTCTGGTTAGCCTATAAAGTGTTACCGATGAATATTTGTTAAACGTTTGTGAGATCTGTTTACGAATAAAATGTCCATTCCTAAATTTATAAATCTTTTTATCAAGCCTGGATCTTGTGGAAAGGCAACATTTCAGAATGCAGAGCCTGCTGCTTCTTTTGTTATTGTATGACATTTATTTCCTATGTAATCTGCAAGCATGCAACTATGATCAATCAGCACTAACTGTAATTAGAAAAAGTGGCTTAAGCTCAGGCAATTAGTTAAAGGGTAGTTTAAATCAGCAGAATTTTGAAACCCCAGTATACTGTATATATTAAGGACAATCATTCACTATTAGAAGTTTAGACTCTCTGTAAATTAAAGGCAGTGAACATACTGTTGTGTAGTTTATACTACAACCGGTAACTATATGAACTAACATATGGGACAGTCCTGGTGAACAACTCAGAAAGCATAGAGAAAGGAGTTACTAAGCTGGTAAGGATTTTTGTCCACTCAGGCAAAGGTGCATTTTGCTGCCCCCCTCCCCAACAACGTCTGAACTGCATAGCTCATAAAAAATGCACCTTTTACTGGGAGCCAAAATGACCATAGCCAAGGCCTTGAAGAAACCCACGGTCTCCTTCCCAGGGTTCAGGAGAAAAGTCTCCTGAATTATGGTACAGGAACAAATCGTAGCTAAATTTACTGACCAAACTGATAAATTTATGTCCACCTGGGAACCTTGGGCTACCTTCTGCAACATTTCTCTCATACCTGGAGTACAGCCTGGAAGCTTGATCACTCCAATCTCTTCTTGAATGCTTCTTCTCGAACCTCTTTTCTTTTCCTCTCTCCCATGTTTCTCTTTCCTCTTCTCTTCTGATGCCTTTCTTGCTGTTTTAGTGCTCTTCTGTGGATACTGAGAATTTTGATTATATGTTCTGATGTTCACTATTTTACATTATTAACCACTAGCCGACCGCGCACCGCCGTTCTACGTCGGCAGGTCGGCTCGGCTGGGTGAGAGCACGTAGTATAACGTCCTCTCTCAGCCGCCACTAGGGGCGCGCGCGCCCCCCGCTCGCCCCCGACTCCCGTGCGTGTGCCCGGCGGGCGCGATCGCTGCCGGGCACACGCGATCGCTCGGTACAGAGCGGGGACCGGGAGCTGTGTGTGTAAACACACAGCTCTCGGTCCTGTCAGCAGGGGAAATGCTGATCTTCTGTTCATACAATGTATGAACAGAGGATCAGTGTTTCCCCTAGTGAGGCCACCCCCCCCCACAGTAAGAACACACCCAGGCATACTTAACCCCTTCCCCGCCCCCTAGTGTTAACCCCTTCACTGCCAGTGGCATTTTTATAGTAATCCAATGCATTTTTATAGCACTGATCGCTATAAAAATGCCAATGGTCCCAAAAATGTGTCAAAAGTGTCCGAAGTGTCCGCCATAATGTCGCAATACCGAAAAAAAATCGCTGATCGCCGCCATTACTAGTAAAAAATATATATTAATAAAAATAACATAAAAATACCCCCTATTTTGTAAACGCTATAACTTTTGCGCAAACCAATCAATAAACGCTTATTGCGATTTTTTTTTACGAAAAATATGTAGAAGAATACGTATCGGCCTAAACTGAGGAAAACTTTTTTTTTTTTATATATTTTTGGGGGATATTTATTACAGCAAAAAGTAAAAAATATTCATTTTTTTCAAAATTGTCGCTCTATTTTTGTTTATAGCGCAAAAAATAAAAAACGCAGAGGTGATCAAATACCACCAAAAGAAAGCTCTATTTGTGGGAAAAAAAGGACGCCAATTTTGTTTGGGAGCCACGTCGCACGACCGCGCAATTGTCTGTTAAAGCGACGCAGTCCCGAATCGCAAAAAGTACTCTGGTCTTTGGGCAGCAATATGGTCCGGGGGGTAAGTGGTTAACACTTGTATGTGCAACCTTCCTCTTCCAATCCAGTTGTGCCATTCTGAAAACCACGAGCGAGGGCTCTGTGGCCCCAGCCCCTGGGTTGCAGTATGACCCTTTTGGGGCATTCAGGGGGTCGAGAGTGACAGTGCTTGGTCAGGTGTTGTAATACTACATGCTATACGGTTTCGACATACACAGTTATGATATTGTTGGAGTCTGCAATTACACTGCGGTTGAGTTGGATTACTATGTTTGCTTGTGATATTGGAGAAAGGTATACAAGATTGTAAATTCAAGATTTGAAATGTATTGTTCATTCGCATATCATTGCCTTTTATCCTTATGTTATCGTCCAAAATTTTCAATAAAAATTTAACTTATAAAATGCACCTTTTTTGATCCGCGCTGGAACCAGATCGTGGATCAATCCCTCTTGAATGCTTCTTCTCGAACCTCCTTTCTTTTCCTCTCTCCCACGTTTCTTTTTCCTCCTCTCTTCTGACGCCTTTCTTTCTGTTTTAGTGCTCTTCTGTGGATACTGAGAATATTGATTATATGTTCTGATGTTTACTGTTTTACATTATTAACACTAGTATGTGCAACCTTCCTCTTCCAATCTGGTTGTGCCATTCTGAAAACCACGAGCGAGGGCTCTGTGGCCCCAGCCCCTGGGATGCAGTATGACCCCTTTGGGGCGTCCGGGGGGTCGAGAGTCACGGTGCCTGGTCAGGAGTTGTAATACTACATGCTATACGGTTTGGCATACACAGTTATGATATTGTTGAAGTCTGCAATTACACTGCGATTGAGTTGGATTACTATGTTTGCTTGTGATATTGGAGAAAGGTATACAAGATTGTAAACTCAAGATTTGAAATGTATTGTTCATTCGCATATCATTGCCTTTTATTATTATGTTATCGTCAACATTTTTCAATAAAAATTGAACTTAAAAAATGCACCTTTTCTGATCCGCGCTGGAACCAGATCGCACTGCATATGCAACCTGCTTTTGGGGTGTTGTTAACTTTGTATTTACACCTGCAGCAGATCACAAAAACAGTGTGATTGCAGTGCGGGAAACCCAAAGGGATCCCTGCATTTCCCGCACTGCATACAGTATGTGTGAACCAGGGATAAAACTGTGAAGCAGTCTTATGTTTTTTAAATTTTCCCAACCCCACTATCCTGGCACCCTAAGGCTTCTGCTTGACTTGCCTACCTGCTGGCACTGGCCCTGTGATCAGGTTATTCTGGTGTTTTGGTTGCTGAATCTCAGATGTGCATGCTATTTAACTCTGTACTGTGTGCTATTGGCAGAGAAGCTTCTAGAGCAGGATGTAGTTTATAAATCACTCCAAGCAGCAGGTGACATAAAACTAACGTTCATTTTTTTTAAATTAAGAAGTGACCAATCTGTAGAAGTCACTAAAAATTGCAGACTGAGTTGTCACAGTTCTGTTTCTTTGCCACTGGAAAGATCACAAATGTGTTTTGTTTCCAGCTATTGCTACGTTGATAGATCAACTGTTCTGACATGTCCAAGTAGAAACTAATCAAAATGATCATTGGGCCAGATCCTCAAAAGAGATACGGCGGAGTAACTGCTGTTACTCCGTCGTATCCCTGGTCCTAACTATGGAACTGATCCACAGACTCAGTTTCCCATAGTTAGGACGAAGATCCGACATGTGTAATTGAATTACACTGTCGGATCTTAAGGATGCAATTCTAGGCCGGCCGCTAGGTGGCGAGGCCATTGCGGCCGGCGTAGAATATGCAAATGACCAGTTACGGCGATCCACGAACGCTCCGACGGGCCCGTCGCTCTAAATCTACGTCGTTTACGTCGAGTTCCGCCGCGTAAAACTAGGGCTAAGCCCTAGTTGTCTTAAGCCATGTTAAGTATGGCCGTCGTTCCCGCGTCGAATTTTAAATTCTACGTCGTTTGCGTAAGACGTCCGTGAATGGCGCTGGACGCCATTTACGTTAACGTCTAAGCAAATGACGTCGGAGCGACGTCAGTTAGCGCAATGCACGTCGGGTAATTTACCCGACGGAGCATGCGCAGTACGTCCGGCGCGGGAGCGCGCCTAATTTAAATGGGACTCGCCCATTTGAATAGGAACGCCTTGCGCCGGACGGATTTAAGTTACAGATTCCAGGTAAGTGCTTTGTGGATCGGCACCTAACTTGGGAATTTTGCGGCGGAGTAACTTAAATCCGAAAAGTTACGTTGCGCCGCGGCTTTGTGGATAACCCCCATTATTTTTTAGAGCAATGCACAAACATTCAGCTTAAATTATATATAAGATGTCATGCATCATCACAGAATAGAATCATCGGGCCAAATTCTCAAAAAAGCTGCCTAACTTAACTTTCAGCAGTTAAGTTACACTGACTTAAAATCTCTACCTAAGTGCCCGATCTTCAAAGCACTTACCTAGAAATTTCAGGCCGTGTAACTTAAGTGCCGCCGTCGTAAGGCGGTCCTCCTCTCCTGGGGGCGTTTAAAATTTAAATGAGGCGCGCTCCCGCGCCGGCCGTACTGCGCATGCGTGTGACGTCATTTTCCCGACGTGCAGCGCGCGAACGTAATTAACGCCGGGCGGCTTTGAGAATTTCGACGGGACAGCGGGGGGGTGCTCTGGGGCAGGGGGGCGCACTGCGGGCCCCCCCACCCCAGAGCACCCTGTCCCCATGTTGATGAGGACAGGACCTCTTCCAGACAACCCTTGCCGTTGGTTGTCGGGGTCTGCGGGCGGGGGCTTATCGGAATCTGGGAGTGCCCTCAAATAAGGGGGCCCCCAGATACCGGCCCCCCACCCTAAGTGAATGGATATGGGGTACATCGTACCCCTACCCGGATGCCCCCCCTGTCTTCTTTATTAGCTCTATTACCAGGGGGGGCTTCTTCTTCCACTCTCCGGGGGTCTTCTTCCACTCCCCGGGGGTCTTCTTCCACTCTCCGGGGGGGGTTTCTTCTTCCGCTCTCCGGGGGGGCTTCTCCGCTCTCCGGGGGTCTTCTTCCATCTTCTCCCCTCTTCCGCTGTTGACTCGGCGAACCCCGGTTCTTCTGCAGATGTCCGGTGCCTTCTTCTTCAGCGCTGGCTGCCTGCTATCTTTGTGTGTTAGCTCAATTAGTAACAGGCAGCCGGCGCGGTCTTCTGTGACGTCAGGGTCTTCTCTTCTGTTCTTCTCCCCTCTTCCGATGTTGCCTCGTCGCCTCTTGTCGCTGTAATGATGGAAGCGCGCCTTGCATCCCATTTATATAGGCATCACCGTCCCATCATGCTCCGGTAGGTACCCACGTGGTGGGTGCACGTGGGTAGGCACCCACCACGTGGGTACCTGCCGGAGCATGATGGGACGGTGATGCCTATATAAATGGGATGCAAGGCGCGCTTCCATCATTACAGTGACAAGAGGCGACGAGGCAACATCGGAAGAGGGGAGAAGAAGAACCTGACGTCACAGAAGACCGCGCTGGCTGCCTGCTAGAAATTGAGCTAACACACAAAGATAGCAGGCAGCCAGCGCTGAAGAAGAAGGCACCGGACATCTGCAGAAGAACCGGGGTTCGCCGAGTCAACAGCGGAGAGCGGCGAAGAGAGATGAAGACCCCCGGAGAGCGGAGAAGCCCCCCCCGGAGAGCAGAAGAAGAAACCCCCCCCGGAGAGTGGAAGAAGACCCCCGGAGAGTGGAAGACCCCCGGAGAGTGGAAGAAGAAGCCCCCCCTGGTAATAGAGCTAATAAAGAAGACAGGGGGGGCCTCCGGAGCAGAATAATAAATTATTTTAAAAACCCTTGTGTTGTGTGTTTACTAACTTTTACTTTTTGCCTCCAGGTGAATGGATAGGGGTACGATGTACCCCATATCCATTCACTTAGGGTGGGGGGCCGGTATCTGGGGGCCCCCTTATTAAAGGGGACTCCCAGATTCCGATAAGCCCCCGCCCGCAGACCCCGACAACCAACGGCAAGGGTTGTCGGGAAGAGGTCCTGTCCTCATCAACATGGAGACAGGGTGCTCTGGGGTGGGGGGGCCCGCAGTGCGCCCCCCTGCCCCAGAGCACCCAACCCCCCCATGTTGAGGGCATGCGGCCTGGCACGGCTCAGGAGGGGGGGGCGCTCGCTCGTCCCCACTCCCTTCCTGACCGGCCGGGTAGCGTGCTTTGGATACGGGTCTGGTATGGATTGTAGGGGGACCCCCTACGTCGATTTTTCGGCAGAGGGGGGGTCTCCTTACAACCCATACCAGACCTAAGGGCCTGGTATGCTCCTGGGGGGGAACCCATGCCGGTTTTGAATTTAAAAATTGCCGTGGAGTTCTCCCTCAGGAATGCATACCAAATGCCGTCGCTTGAATGGGCCTTTACAAGGTTTGACTAACTTTACACATTATAAAACCAGCCCTAGTTTTGCACAGGCAAATTCGGAACTTACGCAGAAATCACAATGATGAAATGCTTTGAAAATCTGCTTAAGTCCTCATTTGCATACGCAAAGCTGCATTTCAATGAGAAATGCCCCCAGTGGCGGATGCGGTACTGCATCCTAAAATCTGACCGTGTAAGTGTCTTACACATGTCAGATTTTCTGCCTAACTTTGGAAAAAGCCTTTTGAGAATCGTTTCCAAAGTTAGGCACAGACTGAACAGCAGTTAAGTCTGCGTATCTCTTTTGAGAATCAGGCCCATCGTTCTTATGTCCAACCAAAAGGAGCAGCATAACTTATTGCCTTTAATTCTCTAAGGGCCACATTGCAGAATGGAGCTGATAAAGATATTTGTGTCAATATGTATCACTATCTGAAAATCAGTTTCAGTAGCGTGATATCCAACAGTTACTGAAATGATTGAATCATTCTTCGAAGATGAAAACAGTTTGTACATTGCTCACAACAACTGTGTCTTGTATGGGTTTGTACCTGAATGCTTATAATATTTATTAGTTTTGGTAGCACTTGCTGTCACACAAAGAGATGTGAGGAGGCTGTGGAAAACTACTTTTTATTGATCATTCCCTTTTCTCTGCAGGAAATAAGGAAGATCTGCAGGTAGTACTGGCAGTGTAATGTGGACATTAGTAGATGCTCTGCCTGTGTATGACCAACCTTACTCACAGATGGCATAGATAGACATAAAAGGTAAAAGATTTCTCAGACCTCCCTGAATTAGGATAAAATAAAATTTATATGAAGCCAACATATTTTGCTGTGAAGTTAGATAGTAAAATAGTACAGGAATATAACATGAAGAAATAAAGGAAAATTCCTGCTTACAGTATAAAACATACATTGATATACAAGAAACATCATAATAGTCCCTTATTTAGTCCCTTATTTTGGGGTATTCTAAATACCAAATATGTCATTTGTTAAATAGGTTTCTACCAGAAAAACACAATTTCTTGGCATTCTAAAACAATTTTGATATCTGGGGCACCACCCATATCTTCATTGAAACGTTCACCTTACAGTGAAGAGTGTTGACAACCTTTTTTATTCATTGAAAGAGAGTCAATATTCTCCTGCTAACTCCTGGTAACTTTTAGGCCTTCTGTTTGACAGTTACAGTATATAAATACAGACATACTTCCATATGAGTTTATTGTTGACTTTTCTATGTATTTAAACAGGCAAGCATTAAATTAAAATAATGCTTACATTTACTTGGTGCAATCATTTTCATGATCTAAATGAATGAAAATGCTGATATATCACATGAAAAAAGTATATAAACATTTACCACCACTTCAAATACATGAAATTAGAATTGTATGTTCAAGATTAGGTGCCAATGATTAGGCCCTCCTTAGGTAGTATGCCAGTAGAACCTGTCTTATTTAAACCTTGAAATAGATGTGTGTGGTGGCATTATGCCAAGATCAAGATAGCTCTCTAAAGCCCTCAGTAAGAAAGCTGTGGATGTCTATGGGTCTGGCAAAAGATTTAAAAGAAATTATTTGAAATGAATCATTCTACTGTATGGTAAAAAAGCTACACATAGCATGGACTTTAAATCACTAGTGTTCAGGGCTGTTTGGTGCATCATGGGGTGTTAAGAAAAATGCTATGTCTATGCTGTCCAAAAGAATATTAGTGAAAGAATACAGTTTAACCACTTAAGCCTCGGACCATTTGGCTGGCCAAAGACCAGAGGACTTTTTGCGATTTGGCACTGCGTCGCTATAACTGACAATTGCGCGGTCGTGCAATGTGGCTCCTAAACAAAAATTTACAAATAGAGCTTTCTTTTGGTTTTTGATTACCTCTGCAGTTTTTATTCTTTGCGCTATAAACAAAAATAGAGCGACAATTTTGAAAAAAATGCAATATTTTTTACTTTGTGTTATAATAAATATCCCCAAAAAATATATATATAAAAAAATGTTTTTCCTCAGTTTAGGCCGATACGTATTCTTCTACATATTTTTGGTAAAAAAAATTGCAATAAGCATTTATTGATTGGTTTGCACACAAGTTATATAATCTACAAATTAGGGCAGTTTTATGGCATTTTTGTTAATATTTTTATTTTTACTAGTAATGGCAGCGATCAGCGATTTTTATCGTGACTGTGACATTATGGCGGACACATTGGACACTTTTGACACCATTTTGGGATCATTGGGCCAGATTCACATATAATTACGTTGCTCCTGGGCAGCGTAACGTATGTGATTTACGTTACACCGCCGAAGGTTTACAGCGTAAGTGCCTGATTCTCAGAACACTTACCTGTAAACCTGCGCAAGCCCGCCCAATTCAAATGGGGCGGGCACCATTTAAATTAGGCGCGTTCCCGCGCCGAGCGTACTGCGCATGCTCCGTCAGGTAAAATCGCACGGACGTCATTTGCTTAGACGTTAACCTAAATGGCGTCCAGCGCCATTCACAGACGTCTTACGCAAACAACGTTGATTTTTAAATTTTGACGCGGGAACGACGGCCATACTTAACATGGCTTAGGACAACTAGGGCTCAGCCCTAATTTCACGTGGTGTAACTCGACGGAAACGACGTACAGTTAGATCGACGGGCCGTTCGGACGTTCGGGGATCGCCGTAAGTATTCATTTGCATATTCTATGCCGGCCGCAATGGCCTCGCCACCTAGCGGCCGGCCTAGAATTGCATCCTTAAGATCCGACAGTGTAATTCAATTACACCTGTCGGATCTTAGGGCTAGCTATGCGTAACTGATTCTATGAATCAGTCACATAGTTAGGACGGCCCTAACACAGAGATACGATGGCGTATCAGGAGATACGCTGTCGTATCTCTCTTGTGAATCTGGCCCATTGTCATTTTTACAGCGATCAGTGCTATAAAAATGCACTGATTACTGTAAAAATAACACTGGCAGTTAAAGAGCTAACCTGTAAGGGGCGGTGATGGGGTTAAGTGTGTCCTAGGAAGTGATTCTAACTGTTAGGGGGTATGGCTACAAGCGACATGTCACTGATTGCTGCTCCTGATGAGAGGGAGCAGATGGGGAGGCAGAACGGGGAGATGCATGTTCACACTGGCCTCTCTCTGTTCTGCAGTGCTGTGACCCGATCGTGGGACACTGCCGGACATCGAGTCTGCGGGCACGGTTTACAGAGCTCGCGGCAGATGTGCATGCACCGCCGGCGGGACGTGTATATATATATAATTATATATATATATGTTACGCTGCCCAGCCAAGCCATTCCGCCGACGTATATGTACAGGAGTCGGTCGGGAACTGGTTAACATTGAATATAGGCAATAACAGGCCTTCTGGAATAATGCACAGAAGCAATATCAATCAAAGATTTTTTTTTTTTAGTCAAGGTAACTGTATACTGTGCATGTTTGTCTGCTACCTGAAGACAGCTTTTCAGGGGTAAAGCATCCTTTCAATCGTGAAACATGGTGGTGGAATAGGTATGGTTTGATATTGCTTTGCTGTTTGTTAAAAATCGGACAACTTATCGTTTGCATTTTTTTGCATGATACTAATATCAAATTCAACAGTGCTAAATGCGCTCTACTAAATGTAAAAAAATGTGGGTACGATTCTGGAAAAGCTTCCCATTTGCGTAGCTTCATATCAGAAGTGATGTTATATACGTGTGACCGCTGCCACACCTTTTGGCTATTTCCGTTAGTATTGTAGGGACATATTCGTGTATTGCTCTCCGCACATTTCTAGTTTGTTCGTGTTTTTTTGCTTGTTCTTGTAGTACAAATGGAGAACTGTACTGAAGGAATGCAGGACCCAGCACTTCCAATTGGGGATATTGGCAATCTACAATGTCCTTAAAAAGAAGAAACAAAAAAGGAGGACATGGTCCAAGCAATGGCTGCACGACCAACTGAAGTATTCCCATATGTCTCCTAAAGGAATTGCAAACGAACAATCCAGACTATTATCATAATTTTTTAAGGATGAGTAATGACTGTTTCCAAAATTTGCTTCAAGCTGTCACACCATTCATCTGCAAAAGACACACCAATGTGGTAACCTATTAGCCTTGAACCACAGCTAATTGTTTTTTTTAACTGTAGAGCTCTGTTCTTTAATAGCCTGTTTCTTTCCTTTCAGTTTCCTAGCAATCCACTGCAGTTGAAGGAGGTTGCCAACGATTTGGAACCATTGATGGAAAACATATTTATACCACCTCCAAATTCAGGCTCCTACTATTATAATTATAAGGGCTTTCTTAGTATTGTCATGCTTGCCATAGTTGATATCACCTACGAGTTCCTTTATTTAGATGTTGGCAAGAATAGGCAAAACTCCAATGGAAGTATCATAGACCAAACAGAGTTCTACAAGCGCCTCAAGGAAGGGACACTCCTGCAATGAAACCTTTGAAGGTATGAACTTTGTCTTTGCTGCAGATGATGCATTTGAGCTCAGTGAACATATCATGAAACCATTCCCCATGAGAAATCTCACAAGACACCAGAGGATCTTTAATTACAAGTTGTCGCAGGCAGGCAGGGTTGTTGAAAATGCATTTGGCATCCTTGCCAATCTTTTTAGAATTTTTCTTACTACAATTAATCTATCTTTGTACAAAATCGACTCCCTTGTACTATGCTGTTATGTTTTTCACAACTATCTGCGGAGAAATTCCCAGGGATACTTATCATCTATGCCCTTTGAAAGAGAGTCAGATATTCCAACAGCAATACCAGTGAGTAGTATTGGTGGAGACTGTCATGATCATATGGAGTTATTCACTCCCCTGAACAGTGGACATCCCTGGCTTCCCACACAAAACGCCCGGCAATGCTGACTTGATTACATGGAGTATTTTGTTGGAAGGGGGTCAGTTCCCTGTCAGGAGGACAACTAAAAAGACCACTTGACCACATTTGACCACATTCCCAAAATAAAATATTCAACTTTCATCATCAGGCAGTTTACTGTTTATTGTTCAAAAAAACATTATTATGTGTTTTTGCATTATTGTCTTTACTTCATTTTTTTTTTTTTTTTTTCATTTCAAAAGATTTTTATTTGGATAGAAATCAAGGTTAACAAAATAAGTATAAAATGCATACCGTATAACAAAAATATTTTTAATAGAATTGCGATAGTAGAGGTCTTATAGTACTATATAGAGTAATACACTTAACAGGCAGAAGCCTACTAGTGCAAACATTATCATTGGTTCAGATTATTAATAAACAAAACAACCCTATTTACCCCTAGGGAAACAGCTAGCTATTAATCCACTATATACATTTTCTGTAGTAAAGAACAAAATTACAGTAATTAAGAGTGCAGGTACAGTTCTTTTCAAGATTTAAAGGCTTTAGGATGGTTAATACATATATGCCAGTATTTATTAACCACTTGTTTACTGGGCACATGGGCACATATACCCCCTTCCTACCCAGGCGAAATTTCAGCTTCCGGCACTGCGTCGCTTTAACTGACAATTGCACGATCGTGCGATGTGGCTCCCAAACAAAATTGATGTCCTTTTTTTCCCACAAATAGAGCTTTCTTTTTGTAGTATTTGATCGCATGTGCGATTTTTATTTTTTGTGCTATAAACAAAAAAAGAGCGACAATTTTGAAAAAAAAACACAATATTTTTTACTTTTTGCTATAATAATTATCCAATTTTTTTGAAAAAATAATATTTTTTTTCTCAGTTTAGACCGATACATATTCTTCTACATATTTTTGGTACAAAAAAAAAAACGCAATAAGCGTATAGTGAATGGTTTGCGCAAAAGTTATAGCGCCTACAAAATAGGGGACATAATTATGATTTTTTTTTTACTAGTAATGGCGGCGATCTACAATTTTTATTGGGACTGCAACATTATGGCGGACACTTTTGACACATTTTTGGGACCATTCACATTTATACAGTGAACAGTGCTATAAATATGCATTGATTACTGTATAAATGTGACTGGCAGGGAAGCGGGTTAACATTAGGGGGCGAGGAAGGGGTTAAATGTGAACCCTGGGAGTGATTCTTACTGCGGGGGAGGGGACTGACTGGGTGAGGTGACCGATCTGTGTCCCTATGTACAAGGGAAACAGCATTGGTCTCCTCTCCCTGACAGGACGTGGATCTCTGTGTTTACACACAGAGATCCACAGTCCTGCTCAGTTACTGGGCAATCGCGGGTGCCCGGCGGCCATCGGGCACGCGCATCGTGTTCCCAGTAACGCATTCGGGTGCGCGTGCGCCCCCTAGTGGATCTAAAAGACAAGGACGTCATATGACGTTCTGTCAGAACAATGGAGCTATCGTGCTTAACTAGCTGGTAGTTAAGTGGTTAAAGTGGTTTATATTATATTTTTTTTTGGGATAGCGTTGAATCGTAATGTGCTTGGTTTACTTAATTTTTTTAAGACCTAGCTGTTCAATACTGTTGTAAATAGAATGGCCAAACACTAGTCATAATATATGCAGTAAATGGCCATAAATGCTATGGTTTCATACTAATAACAAAAAATTTATATGTCTGTATTCTATGTCAGTATGTACGGTTGTATTTGGAATTTATTCGTTTGAGCCTTTCTACATTTCTACATGCACCATTATTTAACACAGTAATAAATCTTAAAAATGATATGTAATTTTGTTATCATTATTCATATTGGTCAAGAAATACACACATTTTTACAAACAATTTTCTCTTTTTTGCAATTTTTCATAAACGGCAAAAGAAATACAAGTTCCTTTCTGCCAGTCTTTTTTTGCTCAAAATAGTGATAGTGCAAAACAAAAACAATGCCAGCCAGGCTTTTTAATCATGCTTACTGTATTTTTGGCATTTCTGCTATCATTTTTTGTTCAAGGGTAATAAAACAAAGAGTATCCTTCCTCAAAAAAATAGTTTTCTTGTAAAGTCTCAAAAATATTGCAAAACAAAAACAATGGCAGACAGGCTTTTTAAGAGATTACGATTTTTGGCATTTATGTCATTCATTTTTTGTTCAAGGGAAGAAAACAAAGAGTATCCTTCCTCAAAAAAATAGTTACCCTGTAAATTGTCAAAAATAGTGCAAAACAAAAAAATTGCAGGAAGGCAAGTATATAAAATGAGATTAACAGCCTACAAATTAGTAAAAACACAGCAATGAAAACCATAAAAATATTAACAAAACATTTAGTATAAAAAAACATAAATATTTAAATTGAGTGCTTTACAAGCCATGACTTTTTTTTAATAATCACTTGATTGTAATTTAGCTAACAGGTCAATAAAGTTCTGCATCAGGGGCAGTATGGATAATGTAGATTCTTTAACCACTTGACCTCTGGAAGGTTTCACCCCATTCCTTACCAGAGCACGTTTTGCAATTTGGTGCTGCGCTGTTTTAACTGGTAATTGCGCAGTCATGCAACCCTGTACCCAAGCAAAATTTGCATTTTTTTCCCCCCATAAATAGAGATTTCTTTTGGTGGTATTTGATCACTACTGGGACTTTTATTGTATGTGATTTAAACAAAAAAAGACTGAACATTTTAAAAACAAATAATATTTTCTACTTTTTGTTACTTTTGTTATAAAAAATATCCAATAAACGAAATTTTTGGCATACATTTAGGCCAAAATGGATTCAGCTACATGTCTTTGGTAAAAAAATTATTCAATAAACATATATTTAATTGTTTGCGCAAAACTTATAGCATCTACAAACAATGTTATATTTACTGGAATTTACGTACCTTTTAGTTTATGACATCTCATTTCTTGAGGTGAGAAAATGGCAGGGAAGTACAAAACCCCCTGAAATTACCCCTTTTTGGAAAGAAGATACCCCAAGGAATTTGCTGAGAGGCATGTTGAGCCCATTTCATATTTTTTGTCATAAGTGATTGAACAAATGACAAAAAAAAAAATTTTTTTTACACAAAGTTGTCACTAAATGATATATTGCTCACACATGCCATGGGTATATGTGAAATTACACCCCAGAATACATTCTGCTGCTTCACAGGGGATACCACACGTGTGAGACTTTTTAGGAGCATAGCCACGCACGGGTGCCGAAAACGAATCACCACCTTCAGGATTTCAAAGGACGTAAATTTCTCGTTTCACTTCCTCGCTACCCGACACAGTTTTGGAAGCCCAGAAATGTCAGGATAGCATAACCCCTCCCCCCCAAAATTAGCCCTTTGTGGAAAGTAGACACCTCAAGCTATTTGCTGAGAGGCATGTTGTGTCCATGGAATATTTAATATTTTGCCACAAGTTTCAGGAAATTGACAAAGGCCTTCCTTTATGCAGATAACAGCTCATAAGTCCATGCTGGTTACTACTAATGATACTATTCTTATCAACAAATTATTGGATATGGCCTCTTATCATCTCCTCCAATAGTTTACAAACTGTTGATGTTAGGCTGACTGACCTGCAGTTTCCAGGTACACATTTTGGCCCATTTTCGAATATTGGTACCACTTTAGCTTTTCACCAATCTGCTGGCATCATTCCGGTCAGTAAGCTTTCCTAAAGATTAGGAATAGCAGTCTAGCAATGACCTGGCTGACTTCTTTGAGGACTCTCAGGGGTAAGCCACCTAGTCCTGGTGATTTGTTCATATCAGGATTTTTAAGTCTTTTTAGAGCACTGGCCTCTGTTAGCCACAAGGCTACACTCCCTGCTGTGTTGTTAACAATGCCAACTTTTCTATAATACACCCCTCCTTTTCCATAGTAGAAACCGAGGAGAAGAATGTATTTAGTACAGTTGCATTCTCCTTGTAATCAATAACCCTTGATTAACCTTTATGAGGTCAATATGCTCTGATTTGGGATTATTTTTACTCTCTTCTGTTATGTGTCTCTTGTGGACTGTGCCATTAAATTTCTTATTGCATTCTTTATAGTGCAGCAATGTTGGCGGTGTCCCCTCGACCTTATTTTTTTTAAAGGACATTTTTTCTCTTTAATATGCCTATTTTGCTGGTTCTTTTATTCCTGGTTCTTTTATATTTGTTGTCCATTGGGATGCACTGGCTAACGCCATTAATTAAAATGTTAAAGCAGTGCCTTTTCTTCTGTGTTTTTTGTTTCTAGAATATCTTCCCATTTATTGTCATAAAGTATAGAGCGCAGTTAATTTCTGGACGTTTATGCAGCAAGGCAGTAAACAAACACAATTTCAATGCAGGAGGGTTTTGGACAACATAAAACAAACAAAACATCTGCTTATCTGAGCCACTAAATAAACTCAAGTCAGTTCCTAAAAAACACACTTCATAAGATACAAGGTATGGTATACCGAATTGTATTCTCTAGGGAAAATATCAGCATCCCATATGCTGAATAAACCAAAAATAAAAACTACAGAACTAATACAATACAGCAAGAACCCCTCTTATGCCAATCTGTACATGGGAGTGGTGGGAATGCCAGATTATTACTGATGATGTCTTTTTATTAGATGGTGTTAGCAAATGTCTTAATACAAATGCGATCAATTTAGCATTCACCTTGTGTGTGCACAAACTAGAATTTTTTTTTCTAGAAATTAGGATCAGAATAACCGTAGATGGAACTTTGGGAAGTACTTTGCTTGCAAACTAAGCAGGAAATACTGAATTGTATTCTACATACCACAACCAGAAACCCTCAATAAGTCTAATACTTATGGACAGTACCTATGTATCAGATGCAATTCTGCCAATAATGATGACTTTAGAATGGGAAAAAATTTAAAGACTAAGAGCAATGAGGTACAACAACACAAATTAAAAAAAGGCTATAGAAAACGATGGAATAGACCAGTGATATTTTATATGATAATAAGAAAGGTATGGACTCCATAGAGAGATATAATTTTGCCCCTGTACAATTCATTAGTAAGTAAGACCTCATCTGGAATATGCAGTTCAGTTTTGGGCACCGGTTGTCAAAAAGAATATCGGGGAACTAGAGAAAGTGCAGAGAAGGGCAACCAAACTGATAAGAGTCATGGAGGAACTCAGCTATGAGGAAAGATTAGAGCAACTGAATCTATTCCCTCTTAAGAAGAGGAGATTAAGGGGGGATATGATCAACATGTACAAATACATAGGTGGTCCATATAGTGAACTTGGTGTTGAGTTATTCACTTTAAGGTATAGTTCAATTCAAGGAAAATCCTCTCGGGGGGTCAGGAAGGAATTTTTCCCCCCTGCAGTAGCAAAGTGGAGCATGCTTTGCTGTTTATTTTTACCTTCCTCTGGATCAACTGTGGGTATAGGTTTGTGTATTTTTGATTGTATGATTTTTTTTTTTTGGGCTGAACTAGATGGACTTGTGTCTTTTTTTCAACCGGACCAACTATGTAACTATATAAGAGGAGGAACCAAGATGACACAACAAAACTAATTATGAATAATAGCCAACAACAAAGAGAGAGATTAACCACTTAAGCCCCGGACCAATATGCAGCCTAAAGACCCAAGGTGTTTTTACAGTTCGGGACTGCGTCGCTTTAACAGACAATTGCGCGGTCGTGCGACGTGGCTCCCAAACAAAATTGGCGTCCTTTTTTCCCCACAAATAGAGCTTTCTTTTGGTGGTATTTGATCACATCTGCGGTTTTTAGTTTTTGCGCTATAAACAAAAATAGAGCGACAATTTTGAAAAAAAAGCAATATTTTTTACTTTTTGCTGTAATAAATATCCCCCAAAAACATATATAAAAACATTTTTTTTCCTCAGTTTAGGCCGATACGTATTCTTCTACCTATTTTTAGTAAAAAAAATCGCAATAAGCGTTTATCGATTGGTTTGCGCAAAATTTATAGTGTTTACAAAATAGGGGATAGTTTTATTGCATTTTTTTTTTTTATTTTTTTTTTACTACTAATGGCGGCGATCAGCAATTTTTTTCGTGACTGCGACATTATGGCGGACACTTCGGACAATTTTGACACATTTTTGGGACCATTGTCATTTTCACAGCAAAAAATGCATTTAAATTGCATTCTTTATTGTGAAAATGACAGTTGCAGTTTGGGAGTTAACCACAGGTGGCGCTGTAGGAGTTAGGGTGCACCTAGTATGTGTTTACAACTGTTTGGGGGTGTGGCTGTAGGAATGACGTCATCGATCGTGTCTTCCCTATAAAGGGAATGACGCGATCGATGCGCCGCCATAGTGAAGGACGGGGAAGCCGTGTTTACACACGGCTCTCCTCGTTCTTCAGCTCCGGGGAGCGATCGCGACGGAGCGGCTATAAACAAATAGCCGCGCCGTGGTCCCGGATCGCTCCCCGAGCGGACCCGACCTCCGCATGTAGCGGGGGGGGTCCCGATCGGACCCCCCACCCGCTAATAGGCGAGGACGTACCTATACGCCCATGTGCCTGTACGTGCCATATTGTGGACGTATATGTACATGCGGTGGTCCTTAAGTGGTTAAACAGGTTATTAATAAATATTTGTACCTGCTACAGACAGATAGAAGCTCAAGGTTCAGTACAAACACAAGTTCAGACTGAGCATTGGCTCTTTGGGCATTTAAAAGCCCACACATTTACCCAGTCTCTCCACTTTAAAGCGGCAAAGGGCACCGCATACTAGCTCATTATGAAATACTTACCTTAGAACGAGGCGTCGGCAGGTGATCTCAGTCCACAGGAGATTACATTTTCCCTTGGCGTGTCTTCCGGTATCGCAGCTTTGGCGCTGTGAGTGGCCTGAGCCGTGATGTCATCACTCCTGCGCACAGGAAACTTCTTTCCGGCAAGGTCTGGCAGCATCTGCTGGACCGTCAGCCGGGCACTCAGAGCGCATGCAGCGCTGAAGTCAGCGGCTGCATGCAAAGGGAATATCTCCTAAACTATACAGGTTTAGGAGACATTCTTTTTACCTACAGGTAAGCCTTATTATAGGCTTACCTGTAGGTAAAAGTGAAAAAAAAAAACAGTATACAACCTTTCTAAGTTACATATAGGGCCAAATTCTCAAAAGAGATACGCAGGCGGAACTGCTGTTCCGCCTGCGTATCTCTGTGCCTAACTTTGGAAACGATCCTCAAAAGGATTTTTCCAAAGTTAGGCAGAAGATCTGACATCTGTAAGACACTTACACTGTCAGATCTTAGGATGCAGTACCGCATCCGCCGCTGGGGGCATTTCGAGTCGAAATGCCGGCTAGCGTATGCAAATGAGTACTTAAGCAGATCCACAAAGCATTAAAGCTTTGTGTTTTCTGCATAAGTTACGATTTGCACGCGTTAAATTAGGGCTGGTTTTATAATGTGTAAAGTTAGTACACCATGTAAAACCAGACCTTTTTTCCGATCGCCGCAATTTTTTTTTAAATTTGAATTTTTTTTCCCCGGCGCGTATTTTTTTTTTCACCCGTCGCAACTTTATTGTCCCGTCGCAATCCACAAAGCCCGGCGTAAATTACGTTCGCGCGCTGCACGTCGGGAAAATTACGTCACATGCATGCGCAGTACGGCCGGCCTCATTTAAATTGTAATCGCCCCCCGGAGAGGAGGACCGCCTTGCGACGAAGGCACTTAAGTTACACGGCCTGAAATTTCTAGGTAAGTGCTTTGTGGATCGGGCACTTAGGTAGAAATTTAACGCCTGTGTAACTTAACTGCTGAAAGTTAAGTTAGGCGGCGTTTTTGAGAATTTGGCCCATAGTTACATAGTTAGTCAGTGTAACAGAATGACCCATGACACCCAGAGACTTTTGAAGGATGTGGGGTACTCCTGTGCCAGCGTCACTAATGACTCTTGGGTCTAGGGTCACCCTGTGCCCCTTTTGGGCATAGGGTGACTGATAAATGATAATTCATGTATTGCAGGAGATCTGGACATATTACAGGTGATTTCATTCTGACCCCCAACCGGTCAATAAGAGTGTCTCCTTCAATGCTAATACTGTTTTGTGTGAAAAGTCTATTGATGATAGAGGTGTTGTGAGTTAGCAGTCTAAAGGTCAGATGTCTCTTTTCAGGTGTAATGGATTAGCATGTCAATTATGTTTAGTAAAGGAATGTGTTTTGTGTAACAGGTGAGGGAAACTTTTCGGAGACAGGACGTGTGGGGGATAATTAACTCATCTGAATGTCATTATCTAAAAGAATGTGATTAAAGCCCCATTGTGTGATGTGTGGGTGGAGAGTTCCTTTGTTCCTTTGATTACTGTAACATGCCTGTACTGTATATAAGAGATCTAACCATTAAAGCATTGGTTCGTTCATACATTTTGAAACCAGAGAACAGAGCTGTGCGTGTCTCGTTCATTCTGGGAAATGGGATGAATCGTGTCTGCTAGATTGTGGAGTGTCAGATAAGCTGTCTTGGGTTGATGGAATGGGAATATCGTAAACGGTGGTGACCGTTACAGTCAGGTTGAAAATAGACTATCTAGTTCAACCAAAAAAAAAACATACAATCCCATATACACAATCATATACCCACAGTTGTTGATCCAGAGGAAGGGGAAAAAAATAGCAAAGCATAATCTAATTTGCTACAGCAGTATCAAAAAGTTCCCTGATATCCTTTATGAAAACTGGTGCTCAAAACTGAATTGCATATTTCAGATGAGGTCATACTAATGATTTGTACAGGGGCAAAATTATATCTCTCTCTCTGGAATCCATACCTCTCTTAATAAAGAAAGGACCTTCTCAATTTGGAAACCACAGCATGGCATTGCTATTATTTAAGGGTTTTTAAACCTATGTGTTTTTTCACCTTAATGCATCCTATGCATTAAGGTGAAAAAACCTGTTGTAGTGTCCGGCCCCCAAGCCCCCCTGTTTTACTTACCTGAGCCTCGAATTTCCGTGGGCTCCCCCGCTGTCCTTCTCTCCATGGAGTCCTGGCTTTTATTGGATAGATTAATAGCAGCGCAGCCTTTTGCTCCCACTGCTGTAAATCCAATCCAATGACATGGGTGCCAGGGGGCAGGGCCGAGTCATACACTCGGCGTCTATGGACGCAGAGTGTATGACTCAGGAGCGCGGCCACAAGGTAACCCCCTCTTGAGAGAGCTTCCCAGAGGGGGTTATCTAATGCGGGGAGGAGCCTCTGTGGGACCCCAGAACAGGAGGATCAGGGCCACTCTGTGCAAAACAAACTGCACAGTGTAGGCAATTATGACATGTTTGTTATGTAAAAAAAATGCGAACCTTTAGTGTCGCTTTAAGCTTATGATCTAAAAAAAAAAACAGATACTGCTCCACTATAGATTCCCCCAATTGTACCCCCCCTAGTATGTATGATGCATGCATATTCTTAGCCCCCAAGTGCATAACTTTACATTTATCAACACTAAACCTCATTTGCCACATAGTTGCCCAATGAAACAGTGCATTGAGGTTGGCTTGTAAGTTGGAGACATCCTGTAAGGATGTTATTCCACTGCATAGCTTAGTATCATCTGCAAAGATGGAAATGGTTCTTTTAATCCCAGACCCTATATCATTTATAAAGATATTAGAATTAGAAAGTAAGGGTCCCAACACTGAACCTTGGGGTATACCACTGATAACCTTAGACCATTCAGAGTAGGAATCATTGACCACTACTCTCTGAATTCTGTCTTTTAGTCAGTTTTCCATCCATTTACAAATTTATCTTTCCACATTATACATTAGATGTGTGTGGGGAACTGTGTCAAATACTTTTGAAAAATCCAAGTATACTACATCTACAGCCACCTCTCTGGTTTTACTTACCTCCTCATAAAAAGAAATCAGGTTTGTTTGACAACTTCTGTCTTTCATAAATCCATGTTGTCTATTGCTTAAAATATTTTTTTCTCCACTATCTTCCCGGCTATAGAAGTTAACCGAACAGGTCTATAGTTACTTGGTAAAGACTTTGATCCCTTTTTAAATCTAGGCACCACATTGGCCCTACGCCAATCCAGTGGTACTATTCCAGTCATTAACGAGTCCCTAAAAATTAGAACCAATGGCTTTGAAATAACAGAGCAACATTTTTTTGAGGATGGGTGGATGCCTTCTGGTCCTGGTGCTTTATCCACCTTGATTCTGTCTAAATATTTCTGGACCGTATCACTTTTGAGCCATTGTGGATGCATTGTGGCCCCATTAAAGTGCTTACTTGCTGTGTATTGGAGTCTGTAAAGTATTTAACTGACTTGATTTTGTTCAAATAATGCAATTTTGATATTTTGATTAAAAGCTGCCCAACATCTCCCCATTCAAAATAAGGTCAGTTATAATTTTTAATTAATGTGTAGATAGTACAATATTTTGCTGTATTTTTTCTGGAAGATAAAAACATTTGAAAGTTGATTTATTTTATAAAAATGTTACTGTCGTCTCTTTGGTCAAAATGCATCCAACAACAAGCCCTTAAACATTGTCAATTGAGTTATTGAGATATTTCTTTCTTTTCAATGTGAAATGCATTCAGATTTGAACTTTTGAGCTGCAAAACTGCATTCTGTCATTTCTAAAATTCAGACTAAAATAGATGTTTTTTAAAAGTGAAAAAAATTAACACCTAATCAGGTAGGTGTGCTCTTGAGCGAGCGTGTCGTAAAACTAAATTCCTGCAAGACTTCGCCCTCTACAAATCTGCCCTTCTCAAATACAACTCCTGCCTCCCCAATGGAAAACAAATTTACTACACCACCCTCATCAAATTCCTCTCATCCAAACTGTCATGGACCTTGAGATATTAAAGTGTTTCTACTTGACATCTGTTACACAGGAGAGGGACATTCAATGCAAGGCTTTTGAAATGCTAAGTGGAACCAGCTTGTGAAATACCTTTTATTGTGTTCTGCAGGTTAAGAGCGGGTGTCGGAGCCAGTCCGTCTGGCTATAATTGGTGATTGAAGGTTAATTGAATCTATTATGTATGTTTGAAGATGTATGTGTTTACGCTAAGGGACTTTGTATTGTTCTAAAGGTTAGAAGCCTGTCAGCTGTATTGAATTAGCATTCTATTGTCTAAAGCAATGTAACCTCTCAGAGGTAGTAATTAAGTAGACCGGGTTATTGTGTACATTGATTACCCCCTGGGGCTTCTGTCTCAATACACAAGTCTTTCTATCCAAGCTATTGGACCAATCCCTGTTGACAATTTCAAGTCCTCATTTGCATGGTCAAGGAGGACTTGAGTGAAGACTGCATATACTTTACAATTGACCAATAGGAAAGCGGTTGTTGGGAGTGGGATGTTCCAAAATTCTGTATAAAAGTGTGCTGTGTACTTGAAAATAAAGAGTCCTGTTTGAACTTACATACAGCCTGCCTGGTGTTTGTTCTTAATGGGTCTGAACGGCACATAGCTGTAGTTCGGACCCCGGAACCTTGGATGACTGGACCATCAGACGCTGCAATCTGCAAGCTGACTCACTGGTAGCAGAGGAGTGTTGGGAGAGCAGAACTGGGCGAGAAAGGATCTCGTCACACAAACCTTGTCAACTCTTTTCTTCCCTTAACTCGTTACTTCACCTCTTATTACCTCCACCCCTTAACTTGCTTACTGCTCAGGCGATTGGCAATCATTTAAAAAACAAAATCAATACAATTCATGATAAGATATCCTCCAGTGCCCAGATTCCTCCCCCAACCAACACTCCAGGGCCAACACCGCACTCAATACCTCCTTCAACCCTGTTACCATTGAGGAAGTTGCCAAACCCTTTTCCACTGCCCACCCCAATACCTGTCCCCTGCACCATGTCCCTTACATTTACTGCGACCATCTTCCTGCTCTATCCTAAACTCTCTAACTCACATCTTCAACCCCTCCCTCTCCTTTGGCACCTCTCCATCTCTGCTCAAACATTCATTGGTTAATCCCATACTTTAAAACCCCTCACTGGAGCCCACATGTTTGAGTAACTTAATAAGGAGTTCCACCCAAAAATGGAACTTCCGCTTTTCGGAATCCCCTCCACTTGTGTCACATTTGGCACCTTTCAGGGAGAGGGGGAGCAGATACCTGTCTAATACAGGTATTTTTCTCCCACTTCCGGGCATAGATATTCGCGGATATCTATGCCACGTCTGGCGCCTCCTCCGCCCCCCCGCTGTCTTCTGGGAGACACAAATATCCCAGAAGACAGCAGCGACCATTTGGATCGTGCAGCGCAACTCGCGCATGCACAGTAGGGAACCAGGAAGTGAAACCGCAAGGCTTCACTTCCTGATTCCCTTACTGAAGATGGTGGCGGCAGCACCCAAGAGCAGAGAGACAGATCGGCTATGGATGCCGACATTGCAGTCACACTGGATAGGTAAGTCTCCATGTTTTAAAGGTCAGCAGCTGCAGTATTTGTAGCTGCTAACTTTTAAAAAAAGATTTCGGCTGAACTCTGCTTTAAGACCCATCTCCCTGCTTCCGCTTGCCTCCAAACTTCTTAAATGCCTTGTTCACAACCGTATAAGTTGCTACCTCACTGACAACAGCCTTCTCAATCCCCTACAGTCCAGATCCCCACCCACAACATTCCACTGAAACCGCCCTACTAAAACTCACCAACGACCTACTAACTGCTAAAATCAATGGCCAGTACGCCATACTCATACTCTTAGACCTTACTGCTGCCTTCAACACAGTTGACTGTCTGCTCCTCTTTAACAAACTCCACTCACTTGGCCTCTGTGATTCTGCACTTTTATGGTTCTCCTCCTACCTATCTCAGCGTACTTTCAGTGTCACATACAACACCATCGCCTCCTTCCTCTTTCCGTTGGAGTAACCCAAGGCTCTGTCCTTGGACCCCTCTTCTTCTCTCTCTCTACCTCTTCCCTGGGCCAGTTGATAACCTCCCATGGCTTCCAATACCACCTCTATGCGGAGAACACCACCCAGATCTATCTCGCCACTCCTCAACTTATCCCCTCAATCTCCTCTTGTATCACAAACTTACTAAGCAACATATCTGTATGGATGTCACACCACTTCCTCACGCAAAATCTTTCTAAAACTGAGCTTGTAATATTTCCTCCTGCCAAATCCCCTCCCCATGACTTTACCATCAAGATCAATAACACAACCATTGGTCCTTCCACACATGCCAGGGCGCTGGGTGTAATCCTTGATTCCGACCTCTCTTTCAGCCCCCACATCCAATCACTGGCTACATCTTGCTGTCTTAACCTCTGCAAGATTTCCAGGATTCACCCCTTCTTGACTAACTGCACCACATAACAACTTATTTACTCCTTAGTTATTTCCCACCTCAACTACTGCAATTCTCTCCTTACTCTCCTACCCTTACCAGGCTATCCCCCCTTCAGTCTATTGAGAATCCTGCTGCTAGACTAATACAGGCCATCTACAACATCACCCCCAGCTACATCACCAACCTTATCTGCAGATATCATCCAAATCATCCTCTCCACTCCTCCCAGGACCTCCCGCTGTCTAGCTCCCTTATTACCTCCTCCCATGCTTACCTCCAGGACTTGTCCAAAGCTTCTCCCGTCCTCTGGAACTCCCTTCCCCAGTATGTCTAGTCAGTCCCTAACCTGTCCATCTTTAGGCAATCCCTGCAAATTCTCTTATTCAGGGAAGTCTACCCCACCTCCACCTAAGAACTGCACCCAGGCCACCTATATCAGATCACCCCCCGCAGCTATTACCTTTTGTACCACCTCCCCCTCCCTGTAGATTGTAACCTCGATGAGCAGGGCCCTCCTGTCCCTTCTGTATTGAACTGTATTGTAATTGTACTGTCCCCCCTCTATATTGTAAAGTGCTGCTGCGTGAACTGTTGGCGCTATATAAATCATGTATAATAATATTTGTTCTCTAAGCTACTTAAGATAAGTGTTTAACCATTTGAAAATATCGGGTGCTTATGACTAAGCACTAAGCATTAGTGCAAAATGCGTCGGCTGTGTGTCCTATTTTTTTCTGTGGCTTGTAGTGCTTTTATCCTATTTTTACCAATAAAGGCAACCAAAAGATGTTTCGGAAGTCTGGCTGTCCAAATACTTCTTTCCATTTCTGGAGCGAGGAGCAGCAGCCCTACCCCTCATTCGCCATATCTCTTAAGGTAAGACCACTTTTCCATCTGTCTCCCACGGGGAGGGGTGGTGGCGAATTGGACACAGCAGGAGCCAATCAGTGGGTCCAGCGGACACGATGTCTGCCGGGAATCATTTGTAGAGAAGCAGAATGGCGGTCTGCCTATGTAAACAAGGCAGATCACAGTTTTGTCAGTGAGGAACTGCTAAGCAGAAACTTCTTCCAGTCAAACCATCACCGCACAGTTAGCAAGCACCCCCTAGGCACACATTTAACCCTTTGATTGCCCCTGATGTTAAACCTTTCCCTGCCAGTGTCATTTATACAGTGATAGTGCATTTTTTAGCACGTATCACCGTATTGGTATCACTGGTCTCAGACAATTTGTCGGGGCAATGGCTGGTGTTGATGCTTAATCCCAGAACCATTGTTGATATAGTGTCAAGGTGATTGAAACAAATTATTTCTATTGTTACATTTTAATATATAATGAAGTGGTTCAACTCAAGATAATGCAGATTTAGTGGGAGCCCTGGGCGTGTCACTTGCAATGTCACCTGCCACCAGATGCAGCTTGTCACTTGCCACCGTCGCCTGCCACCAGATGCAGATTGCCACTGTCGCCTGGCACCAGATGTGAATTGCCACTTGCCACTGTCACCTGCCACAAATGTGTATTGTCACTTGCTATGTCGCCTGCCACCAGATGCTGCTTGTCACTTGCCACCAGATGTGGTTTTTCACTTGCCACGCTGCCTGCCACCAGATGTGGATTGTCACTTGCCACGTCACCTGCCACCAGATGCAGATGATGGCTTGCCATGTCGCCTGTCACTATTTGCGGATTGTAACTTGCCATGCCAGCCAGTGCTACCAAATGTGCATTGACGCTCCATTGGTGGCATCACTGGTCTATTTAGCACAGAGGCAGGGGCAGTGCTCAGTTCTGAGAGAGGGCAGGAGAGCAGTGATGCAGGGCGGGCAGTAAGAGATCATTTCATCTTACTGCTCCCCGCCGCACCTCCGATATTGAAGAGGCCCTGCTTTGAGGGTGGAAGAGCAGTGATGCAGGGCAGGCAGAGAGAGATGATGTAATTTCTGCTTGCCCGCCTGCTTCCCTCATCTGCCTGCCCGGTGTTCTGTCAGATTAGGTGACCTGTCAGATTTTGTAATGTTCCGGCATGGCCATCTTGGTGCACCCCGCACTCGTCCACAGTAAGGATACAGTGAGAAGTTGGCAACAAAAACATATTTTTACGTCCACTGGAGTTTTGCATTTCACACTTATTTTTACAGGTGAGGTTATATAGTGAAATACTGTATTTTGAAATCCATCTCACTGTTTTGATGTTGAATTTTAAAAGCAGCCACAAGCCTGCTGATCTCAGAGGTTTGCTAATCTGACAGAACACTGCTGCACTTAAAATTCAACATCAAAACAGTGACATGGATTTAAAAATACTGTATTTTACTATATCAACTCAGTTAACTGTTAAAATAAGTGTGAAATACAACATTGGGTGGGTGTAAAAAGATGTCTGCTTGCCGCCTTCTCACTGTATCCTTACTGTGGCCGAGTGTGGGGTGTACCAAGATGGCCATTTCCGGAACGTCACTTCTGTTACAAAAACCGATGGGTCGCCTAATCTGAGAGGACACCAGCTCTCTCATGTAGCCCATCCACCCACCGCACTCATGGCCTGGCTGCAGAGAGGACACAAACCGGTAGTGGGTTGTGGCTTGGGGATTAGGGACCCCTGCTAAAAGAGATTTGGGGCTATAGCCCCCGGAAGCCACCCCCTAGCGACTCCACTGCTATTAAAGAGGAGTTCCAGCCTCAAAAACGTTTTTTTTTTTTTTAAGTCAGCAGCTACAAGTACAGTATCATTTATTTTTCTTTGTAAATGTCACATTTTTTGTTGCCCATTCATACAACAAGAATGAAAAAAAAAATGTGTAAATGCCTACCAGACAAGTCAGGTGTTAATCTTAAGGGGGTACCTCACAAAAAAAAATGCATGAGGTTCGCAGGAAATCCATACCAAAGAATGTAGCCTGACTGGCCATGTGAAAAGGGGTGGGGTGTGTGCCTCTATCAAACCATGCCACTAAACATGGAGGGCAAGGGCTTCCTCCTCACAACCCTGGCCCATAGTTGTGAGGGTTTGTGGGTGGGGGCTTTATTGAATTTGAATCTATGTGATTTTAATAAGCATAGGTAGGGGGAGGCATATGGGGACCCCCTATTGCGAAAGGGGGCCCCCAGTTGTCACCTCCCACCTACATGAATGAACATAGGGTGAATAGTACTCCTACTCATTCACAAAAAGAAAGAGGTCACCTAGAAATAAAGACACTAAAATTACAAAAAAATGTAATCCCAAAAAAGTCCCTTATTGTAAATCCATCTTCAATCATGATACCTACCACCTGCCAATTCTATATTTGTTACACATGACTGATCCTAACACTACACAAAGCTGAGTGACAGCTCCCTGAGCTGTCATCAGCTACATAAGGGGAGGGGACATCATGGTCATATGTGGCCATATTTAGGTAATGATATAACCTGCTCTATTCCCTGCCCTTTTGCTTATGAGGCCAAAGATTCCGGAGCCTGTAAGTAAATGGGCAGGATGATGTCAGTAAGGATGTAGCGGTGGCTGTCACGTTTATCCACGCTAAATGCCATAATCGTCACCTAAATTAAACATTCTGAATGTAAGTTGGGACCGAACACTCATCCCTTTTTGTCAAAACAGCTAAAGTCCCACTTTAATCCATTCACAGTGAAAATCTTCTTACGTATACAGTGCTTTGAAAAAGTATTCATACCCCTTGAAATTTTCCACATTTTGTCATGTTACAAATAAAAATGTAAATGTATTTTATTGGGATTTTATGTGACCAACACAAAGTGGCACATAAATGTAAAGTGGAAGGAAAATAATAAATGGTTTTAATTTTTTTACAAATACATATGTGAAAAGTGAGGCATGATACCCCTAACTAAAATCTAGTGGAACCAATTGCCTTCAGAAGTCACCTAATTAGTAAATAGAGTCCACCTTCTGCGTAATTAAATTTTAGTATAAATACAGCTCTCAGAGCCAGTTCACACTGGGGCGGCATGACTTCGGGGGCGACTGGGCAAGCGTCCTGAAGATGACTTCAGAGGCGACTTGCAAAATGACTTCTATATAGAAGTCAATGCAAGTCGCCCCGAGTCGCCCCCAAAGTCGTACAAGAACCTTTTTCTAAGTCTTGCATCGCTCCTATGAGAATGGTTCTATTGAATACAATGGGACGCGACTTGTCAGGCGGCTGAATCGCCTGATGAGTCGCCCCAGTGTGAACCGGCTCTCAGAGGTTTGTTAGAGAACCTTAGTTAACAAACAGCATCATGGAGACCAGGGAACACATCAGACAGGTAAGGGGTAAAGTTGTGGAGAAGTTTAAAGCAGGGTTAGGTTATTAAAAAATATCCCCAGTTTTAAAGGTCTCACAGAGCACTTTTCAATCCATCATCTGAAAATTTAAAGAGTATGACACAATTGCAAACCTACCAAGACACGGCCCTTCACCTAAACTGACAGCCCAAGCAATGAGAGCATTAACCAGAGAAGCAGCCAAGAGGCCCATAGTACCTCTGGAGGAGCTGCAGAGATCCACAGCTCAGGTGGGAGAGTCTGTTCACAGGACAATAAGTTGTGCCCTTCACAAATCTGGCCTTTATGGAAGAGTGACAAGAAGAAAGCCATTGTTGAAAGAAAGCCATAAGAAGTTCAGTTTTCAGTTTGCAAGAATGCCATATAGGGGACACAGCAAACATGTGGAAGAAGGTGCTCAGGTCAGATGAGACCAAAATTGTACTTTTTGGCCTAAAAGCAAAACGTTATGTGTGATG